>NC_041730.1:51569903-51940016 GCF_004115215.2 Ornithorhynchus anatinus | reverse complement strand
AGTGATTTGCCCACAGTCACACAGCTGACGAGTGGCCGAGGCGGGATTCGAACCCATGACCTCTGACTCCCAAGCCCGTGCTCTTTCCCCTGAGCCACCCTACTATGTGCAGAGCATTGTACTAAGCGCTTGGAAAGGGAGTGGGCATTCGGCAGCAGATAGAGACAATCCCTGCCCAATAACGGGCTCACAGTCTAAACGGGGGCGACAGCAAAGCAAAATAGAACAAAACAAGCAGTCTGGCGCAGACATCATCAAGATAAATAGAATCAGAGATATACACATCATTAACAAACTAGAGTAATAAATAATATATAAAAGTATGCACAGAGCTGAGGAGAGGGTAAGGGGGATGAGCAGAGGGTGGGAGGGGGGGAATAGGGAAGGGAGGAGGAGCAGAGGGAAAAGGGGAAGCTCAGTCTGGGAAGGCCTCCTGGAGGAGGCGAGCTCTCAGGAGGGCTTTGAAGGGGGGAAGAGAGGTAGTTTGGCAAATGTGAGGAGGGAGGACATTCCAGGTCAGAGGTAAGATGGGGGCCAGGGGTAGATGGCGGGAAGGAGAGAACGAGGCACCGTGAGGAGGTGAGCGGCAGAGGAGAGGAGTGTACGGGGAGGGCTGTATAATTTATTCATTCAATAGTATTTTTTGAGTGCTTACTATGTGAAGAGCACTGTACTAAACTCTTGGAATGTACAATTCGGCAACAGATAGAGACAATCCTTGCCCACTAATGGGCTCATGGTCTAAATGGGGGAGACAGACAGCAAAGCAAAACAGAACAAAACAAAACAATATCAAGATAAAATAGAATCAAGGTGATGTACACCTCATTAACAAAATAAATAGGGTAATAAATAATATATACAAATGAGCACCGTGCTGAAGGAAGGGGGAGGGAGAGCAGAGGGAAAGGGGGGCTCAGTCCGGGAAGGCCTCCTGGAGGAGGTGAGCTCTCAGGAGGGCTTTGAAGAGGGGAAGAGAGTTAGTTTGGCGGAGGTGAGTGGGATTAAAACTGAGCCCCACGTGGGACAACCTGATCACCCTGTATCTCCCCCAGCGCTTAGAACAGTGCTCTGCACATAGTAAGCACTTAACAAATACCAACATTATTATTATTATTACAACCTGATCCCCCTTGGATCCTCTCCAGCACTGAGAACAGTGCTCTGCACATAGTAAGCGCTTAAATACCAACATTATTATTATTCACTGCTCTAGGCCTCACCCCTTCTGTAAAAGGGGGATCAAGATTGGGAGCCTCACGGGGGACAGACTGATCCCCTTAGATCCTTCCCAGCGCTGAGAACAGTGCTCTGCACATAGTAAGTGCTTAACAAATACCAACATTATTATTATTATTATTCACTGCTCTGGGCCTCAGTTACCCCATCTGTAAAAGGGGGATTAAGACTGGGAGCCCCACGGGGGACAACCTGCTCACTCTGTATCTGCCCCAGCGCTTAGAACAGTGTTCTGCACATAGTAAGTGCTTAACAAATACCAACATTATTATTCGCCGCTCTGGGCTTCAGTTACCCCTTTTGTAAAAGGGGGATCAAGCCTGGGAGCCCCACGGGGGACAACCTGATCACCCTGTATCTCCCCCAGCACTTAAAACAGTGCTCTGCACATAGTAAGTGCTTAACAAATACCAACGTGATTATTCACCGCTCTGGGCCTCAGAGGGGGGATGAAGAAGACTGGGAGCCCCACGGGGGACAACCTGACCCCCTTGGATCCTCTCCAGCGCTGAGAACAGCGCTCTGCACATAGTAAGCGCTGAACAAATACCAACATTATTATTCACCGCTCTGGGCCTCAGAGGGGGGATGAAGACTGGGAGCCCCACGGGGGACAACCTGACCCCCTTGGATCCTCTCCAGCGCTGAGAACATAGTAAGTGCTGAACAAATACCAACATTATTATTCACCGCTCTGGGCTTCAGAGGGGGGATGAAGCCTGGGAGCCCCAGGGGGGACAACCTGACCCCCTTGAATCCTCCCCAGCGCTGACAACAGCGTTCTGCGCATAGGACGCGTTTAAGACACGCCGACAATATTATCCAGAGAGACGCTGGGCTGGAGGGCGGGGCGCCCTTGGTGACTTGGCGGGTTTGGCTTCAACTACCGGTTCCGGGGGCTGCGGCATTGGCCGTTTGGACGAGGAGGGGCGGGCGGAGGCCCAGCGCACATGGCCCGGCCTCCCTCCCTCCGCCGGTGACCTGTGACCCCCCCCCCCCAGGACCGGCGTTGCGGGCAGCGGGCCCGGCCACCGCCCCTGCACCATGGATTTCCCCCCGAGCCTGTTCCCCACCTTCGTGACCCCCGGGCCTCCCGTCCCGGCCGAGCCGCCGGTGCCGCCCCCCATCCCCGGCCGGGCCGACTGCATCCGACTGCAGCCCGCTTGGACGGCGGGCCCGGCGGTGAGTGTGTCGCAGAGAGTTGGCGCGGGGGGGGGGGGGAAGGGGGAGCCGTCCTGGCGCTAATGGACCCTCCGCCCCCAGGCCGACCCCCGGTTCGAGGCGTCGCACACAGCGACGGGGGACACGTGGCGGGCAGAGACTCCTCACCCCCTCCCCCTTCTGCTACCTGGCTCAGGTAAGGTCATCTAATAAGCTGTGTGACCGTGGGCAAGTCACTTTCCTTCTCTGTGTCTCAGTTACCTCATCTGGCAAATGGGGATTAAAACTGTGAGCCCCACCTGGGACAAACTGATCACCTTGTATCCCCCAGCGCTTAGAACAGTGCTTTGCACATAGTAAACGCTTAACAAATACCACCATTTATTTATTTTATGTACTAATAATAATGTTGGTATTCGTTAAGCGCTTACTATGTGCAGAGCGCTGTTCTAAGCACTGGGTAGATGCAGGGTCATCAGGTTGTCCCACGTGGGGCTCACCGTCCTCAGCCCCATTTTACAGATGAGGGAACTGAGAAGTGAAGTGACTTGCCCACAGTCACACAGTCACACACTCGTGACCTCCGACTCCCAAGCCGGGACTCTTTCCACTGAACCACGCTGCTTCCCATCTCTCCGAGCCACGCCTCGGTGGCTCCGCGAGAGGAGCCCGGGCTTGGCAGTCAGAGGTCGTGGGTTCGAAAGCCGGCTCTGCCACTTAATGTGGGTATTTGTTAAGCGCTTACTATGTGCAGAGCGCTGTTCTAAGCGCTGGGGAAGATACAGGGTCATCGGGTTCATTCATTCAATAGTATTTACTGAGCGCTTACTATGTGCAGAGGACTCTTCTAAGCGCTGGGGGAGATACAGGGTCACACAGCGTGGCTCAGTGGAAAGAGCATGGGCTTTGGAGTCGGAGGTCATGGGTTCAAATCCCGGCTCGGTCACTTGTCAGCTGTGTGACTTTGGGCAAGTCACTTAACTTCTCGGTGCCTCAGTTCCCTCATCTGTAAAATGGGGATTAAGACTGTGAGCCCCACGTGGGACAACCTGATTCCCCTGTGTCTACCCCAGTGCTTAGAACAGTGCTTGGCACATAGTAAGCGCTTAACAAATACCAACGTTATTATTATTATTAGGGTCATCGGGGTCATTCATTCATTCAGTAGTATTTATTGAGCGCTTACTGTGTGCAGATCACTGTACTAAGCACTTGGAATGGACAAATCGGTAACAGAAACAGTCCCTGCCCTTTGACGGGCTCACAGTCTAATCGGGGGAGACGGACAGACAAGAACAATAGCAATAAATAGAATTGGGTTGTCCCATTTGAGGCTCACAGTCTTCATCCCCATTTTACAGATGAGGTAACTGAGGCACAGAGAAGTGAAGTGACTTGCCCACCCACAGCTGACAAGTGGCAGATCTGGGATTCGAACCCATGACCCCTGATTCCGAAGCCCGTGCTCTTTCCACTGAGCCACACTTGTCCGCTGTGTGACTTTGGGCAAGTCACTTCACTTCTCCAGGCCTCGGTTCCCTCATCTGTAAAATGGGGGTGAAGACTGGCAACCCCCAGGTGGGACAACCTGATCACCTTGTATACCCCCACCGCTTAGAACAGTGCTCTGCACAGAGTAAGAGCTTAACAAATGCCATCATTATTATCATTTATTGAGAGCTTACTCTGTGCAGAGCTTGGGAGAGTGTCATGCAACAGAGCTAGTGGACACATTCCTCGCCCGCCATGAGCTTACGGTCTGGAGGAAGAGACAGATGATAAAACATATTATGGTAATTCAGTCGTATTTATTGAGCGCTCACTCCTTGCACAGTGAGGAGGTTAGCAGCAGAGGAGGAGCGGCGTGTGCGGGCTGGGCTGTAGAAACCTCACTTCTCGCCTGGCCCACGGCCTGCCTCTGACCTGGAATGTCCTCCCTCCTCACAGCCGCCAAACTAACTTTCTTCCCCTCTTCAAAGCCCTACTAAGAGCTCACCTCCTCCAAGAGGCCTTCCCAGACTGAGCCCTCCCTTTCCCTCTGCTCCTCCTCCCCTCCCCATTCCCCCTTCTCCCGCCCTCTGGTCTACCCCCTTCCCCTCCTCACAGCACTTGTGTATATTTGTACATATTTGTTTCTCTTGATTTTATTAATGATGTGTATATGTCTATAATTCTGTTTATCTATTCTGATGCCCGTTGACTTCTTTTTTGTGGTTTGTCTCCCCCCTCCAAGTCTGTGAGCCCGTTGTTGTGTAGAGATTGTCTCTGTGGCTGAATTGTACTTTCCAAGTGTTTAGTCCAGTTCCCTGCACACAGTAAGCGCTCAAAAAATACGATTGAATAAATGAATGAAAGCTGAGATAGGTGGGGTAAGAGGGGGCAAGGGGATGGACAGCTTTGAAGCCAATAGTGAGGAGTTTTTGCTTGATTTTATAATAATAATAATGTTGGTATTTGTTACGCGCTTAGTATGTGCCAAGCACCGTTCTAAGCACTGGGGTAGATACAGGGTAATCAGGTTGTCTCACGTGAGGCTCACAGTCTTAATCTCCATTTTACAGATGAGGTGACTGAGGCACCAAGAAGTCAAGTGACTTACCCAAAATCACACAGCTGACATGAAGATTGATAGGCAGCCACTGGAGATTTTTGAGGAGGGGGTTGGTGACATGCCCAGAGCATTTCTGTGGAAAGATAATCTGGGCAGCAGAGTGAATTACACACTGAAGCGGGGAGAGACAGGAGTTTGGGAGATCAGAAAGGATGCTGATGCAGTAATCCACCCAGGATAGGAAGAGAGATTGTACCGACAAGGTAGCGATTTGGATGGAAAGTAGACTCAGTGGGTTTGTGAAAAAATGATCCCTGCAGCAGTGTGAACTATGGACTGGAGTAGGTAGAGACAGGAGGCTGGGAGGTCAGCCTGGGGGTCCTCTCCATCTCTTCCATCCCCTTCAGTCTATTGCCATGTAGCTCAATTGTGTGGCGTTCTTGTGAGGACTGCAGCTCTGGATCCACCGGCCGTGTCCCAGGTTGAGGGAGGATGAGAAGCCATTTTGGCCAAAGATGTGTGTAGACATTTGTGAGGACCTGTCAGTATCGATGGGTGGGCCACGTCTCCTCTTCAACACATTCCGTGCCCTCCGTCTGCCCCCGTGACTCCCCGATCGGGCTCCCAGCCCTAGCCACCTTCACCCTCACCCCCAATACCCTGAAACTCCAGGTTCCCTCCCCTTCAGGATGGGATCCCGGTCTGACACCCCAAGATCTCCTTTTCCGGCGGCCTCTGAAGCGTCAGGCAGGGGTCGGAGCTGGGACCACGGTTGCAGTGGACTTTACAGAGCAGGTGAGTGGGTGGTGGTAAATACAGGAACCGGGTGAATGTTCAGGGATTTGAGGAGGGAGGTGTGGAGACACAGGCAGTTCATGTCCGATTCATTTTCACTCCTCCACCCCCTCCCCTACAGCTGGACAGATTTTTCTGGGATCATGGTGATGTGGCCTTCGGACCCTATGGGAAGCTGATGCAGGATGACTTCACGCTGGTACAGCTGGTGAGTGACCAGATTGGAGTCACGGGGGTAATCCTGGAGTGATGAGGCTGACTGTTGTATTCTGTACTTATATTGTACCCTCCCAAGCATTTAGTACAGTACTCTACGGACAGTCAATGCTCAGTAAATACCATTGATTGATTGACTGGCCTGCTCTCTGCAGAGGGGTCGCCAGAAAAGAAATACAGGCAGAGTGTGGCACCTGCTCCAAGATCTGAGTGATCACCAGCCTTGGGGGTAAGTGACTACAAGTCTTGGGGCTAGGAGAGGGGAGGTTCAGGGGCGAGTGTGGATGAGGTGGTTGTACGGGAGGAGTGGTACACTAATCTGCCCCCTACCCATCCACGCCAGGTGTCCCCGGGCCCACGTGACCCATCGGCAACGTCGATTTTCCCGCATGCTGAGGCCGATGCTGGAGAAAGACCTTGCTGGGGAGCTGCTGGGAAATCTGCTCCAGGAGGAGCTAGCAGGATGCTGGCGGCGATTGCTCTTTGATGAAACCCCCACCGGGGGGTCACTTGGCTGGTTTCCAGGACCTCGTGGTGGCCAACTGGTCTACCCTGCAGGGAGCACTGCAGATGAACTTTGTATCCTTCCTCTGAGTTGGGAACTGGGGCGGGCGGGGCGGGTAGCTTGCTGTTGCATCTGACCAGATGGTGTAGTTTTTTCAACTCTCGATTAGCTTTGGGACTCTTGAGAGAAAAGGTGGAAGGGTGTGTTGGGGCATTCATTCATTCAGTAGTAGAAGTAGAGAAGCAGCGTGGCTCAGTGGAAAGAGCACGGGCTTTGGAGTCAGAGGTCATGGGTTCGAATCCCTGCTCGGCCACTTGTCAGCTGTGTGACTTTGGGCGAGTCACTTAACTTCTCGGTGCCTCAGTTACCTCATCTGTAAAATGGGGATTAAGATTGTGAGCCCCAAGTGGGACAACCTGATTCCCCTGTGTCTACCTCCGCGCTTAGAACAGTGCTCGGCACATAGTAAGCGCTTAACAAATACCAACATTTTTATTTTTTTTTAGTATTTATTGAGCGCTTACTATGTGCAGAGCACTATACTAAGCGCTTGGAATGAACAAGTCGGCAACAGATAGAGACCGTCCCTGCTGTTTGACGGGCTTACGGTCTAATCGGGGGAGACGGACAGACAGGAACAATGGCAATAAATAGAGTCAAGGGGAAGAACATCTCGTAAAAACAAGGGCAACTAAATAGAATCAAGGCGATGTACATTTCATTAACAAAATAAATAGGGTGATGAAAATATATACAGTTGAGCAGACGAGTACAGTGCTGCGGGGATGGGAAGGGAGAGGGGGAGGAGCAGAGGGAAATGGGGGGAAAAGAGGGTTAAGCTGCGGAGAGGTGAAGGGGGGGTAGTAGAGGGAGTAGAGGGAGAAGGGGAGGTCAGTCTGGGAAGGCCTCTTGGAGGAGGTGAGTTTTAAGTGGGGTTTTGAAGAGGGGAAGAGAATTAGTTTGGCGGAGGTGGGGAGGGAGGGCGTTCTGGGACCGCGGGAGGACGCGGCCCGGGGGTCGACGGCGGGATAGGCGAGGCCGAGGGACGGTGAGAAGGTGGGCGGCAGAGGATTGGAGCGTGCGGGGTGGGCAGTAGAAAGAGAGAAGGGAGAGGTAGGAAGGGGCAAGGTGACGTAGAGCCTTGAAGCCTAGAGTGAGGAGTTTTTGTTTGGAGCGGAGGTTGATAGGCAACCACTGGAGGTGTTTAAGAAGGGGAGTGACATGCCCAGGTCGTTTCTGCAGGAAGGTGAGCCGGGCAGCAGAGTGAAGAATAGACTGGAGCGGGGCGAGAGAGGAGGAAGGGAGATCAGAGAGAAGGCTGACACAGTAGTCTAGCCGGGATATAACGAGAGCCCGTAGCAGTAAGGTAGCCGTTTGGGTGGAGAGGAAAGGGCGGATCTTGGCGATATTGTAAAGGTGAAACCGGCAGGTCTCGGTAACGGATAGGATGTGTGGGGTGAACGAAAGAGACGAGTCAAGGATGACATCAAGATTACGGGCCAGCGGAGATGATGGGGGATGGGGGATGCTGAGCATCGGCAGTGGCTGGGCAGTTAAAGATTGATTAGAAGTGACCTTTTGCCTGAACCGTGTCCTCAGATTTCCAGGACATCACACTGTCTTCGGCTGGAACCCCCCAGGCTCATGGAGCTCCAATCCGCGTTCGACTCCGCGGGCCTGTCCGGCAGGTGGTGACTGGGACCGTCCAGGGGGAAGGTGAGACCCAGCTCTTTCAATCCTTCCCTGTGGTCCCCTCCGATCTCCAGTGAATTCCCATGCCCCCAGCAGCTTTCCAATTGCCCTTTTTCCCCGTATTGCCAGTGCATTTTTGATTGCCCCCTTAGCCCTGGCAGCCGTGAGGTCCGATCACCATTGTGCCGTATGGAGGCTTCGCAGGATGGGGAAACTGACGCCCCTCCAGGTGCTGGCTACAGAGACGGAAGCCACATCCCTGGCCCTCAGGTGAGAGGCTGATGAGGGGGAGTGGGGAAGATGGGAGAACAACAGAACCTCGAGCTAGGAGAAGGTGTAAGGGAACAAACGTGAGGCTGAGCTGGGCTGGGACCGATTAGGTAATGCAGCAAGGAGGTACGAGTCTCAGGCCTTGACATAAGACTTCTTGTGTCTTTGATATTTGTTTGCTCTGGGTCCCTGCAGCCCTCACCTTCCTGGCGAACTGACCGTCTGCACCTGTGCAGGAGCTGTCTACCTGTGGAACCTGCAGAATGGGTAATCTGCTTTTCCAGACAGTCCGGTCACTGGTCCTCTCCCACCAATCATTGGTATTTGTTAAGCACTTAACTGTGTTGTGTAGAACACTGTACTAAGCACTCGGGCGAGTACAGGTTAACAGAGTTAGTAGACGTGGTCCCTGCTCACAGCGAACTCCTGATCTAGATCACACCCCTCGTAGATTCCTCCAACTTCCTCCCTTCTCCCCACTCAGGCTCCAGCGGGTCCGCAGAAGCACTGAGACCTTGGCTTTTCAAGACCCATCACCCTGGCGCTGGGCAGACTTCACTGCCCATCCGCGGGTGTTGACCATTGCTGACCGCACTGGAGTGGACACTGCAGACATCAGGGTAGGGTGAACCCCCTCGGACTGCTGGAAGGGGGTGATGTGGCCGGTCACCCGCTAGCATTCTTCCTGGTTTTGGTGTTGCCTCTTTTAAGCTGTGGGTCTCAGGCCAGGTAGGCACAGCGCTAACTCAGCTGACCGTGGGCCAGCTCAGGAGACTTTGGCGGAGTAGCTGGGAGTGCTGGCCCAAAGCAGAAGAACCCAGACCTCAGTTGCAGAGGGCTTTGCTGAAAACTTTGTGGCAGTTTTGCATATGTGACTTGTCCTGAGAGATCAAGTGTGTATGGATAACAGCAATCCCCTTATGCTTGCCATAACGAGGTCTAGGCCTATCCTGAGTTCCCCTTGGATGCAACTGTCCAAGCCCTTGTGGACCTGTGACCATGGGATCGGGCCGGCTTGACCACACTAGGATGAACCCTCCACCCACCATATCTATGTCTGTGCTTTCTGACCCCAGGTCCCCCTAAGTTGTGGCCAACACCTGTTCCGTGTGGGCGCAGAGGCTGCATGCCAGCAAGGAGAGCGGGTATTGCTGCTGCGGCACTTGGCACCCCACCTCCCCACGCTGCACCTTGTTCTGACGCAGGTGAGTTCCCCCTCCCCTCAGTGGCACTGACTGATCCCAAGTCAGTCAGTAAATCATATTTATTAAGTGCTTACTGTGGGGAGATCACTGCACTAAGCTCTTGGGAGAGCACGATATAACACACATTTCCTGTTTACAACGAGTATAAAGAGGGCGACGGATGTTAAATTATGGATTCATTCAGCGGTATTTATTGAGCGTTTGCTATGTGCAGAGCACTGTACTAAGCACTTGGAAAGTACAGTTGGGCAACAGATATGTAGATAAGTGCTGTGGGGCATGAATAGAGGGAGCAGATGCGGGCGACGCAGAAGGGAGTTGAAGAAAAGGAAGAGAGTTTAGTCAGGAAGGCCTCTTGGAGGAGATGTGCTTTCAGTAAGGTTTTGAAGGTGAGGAGAGTAATTGTCTGTCAAAGAGGTCATGGGTTTGAATCCCTGCTCTGCCACTTGTCAGCTGTGTGACTGGGCAAGTCACTTAACTTCTCGGTGCCTCAGTGACCTCATCTGTAAAATGGGGCTTAAGACTGTGAGCCTCATGTGGGACAACCTGATCACCCTGTATCTCCCCCAGCGCTTAGAACAGTGCTCTGCACATAGTAAGCGCTTAACAAATACCAACTTTATTATTTATATGAGGAGGGAGGATGTTCCAGGCCAGAGACAGGATGTGGATGAGAGGCTGATGGCGAGATAGACATCAAAGTACAGTGAGAAGGTTAGCATTAGAGGAGTAAAATGTGCAGACTGGGTTGTAGTAGGAGAGTAACGAGATGAGGTAGAAGGGGGCAAGGTGATTAGGTGTTTTAAAGGCAATGGTGAGGAGTTTATGTTTGATGTAGAGGTGAATGGAAAAGCAGTGAAGTCTCTTGAGGAGTGGGGAAACATGCCCTGTATGTTTTTGTAGATAAATGATCCAGGCTGAAGTATGGAACGGAGTGGGGAGAGACAGGAGGCTGGTACAATAATCAAGTATTAACATGGTAGCAGTTTGGATGGAGAGGAAAGGGTGGACTTTAGTGATGTTTTGAAGGTGAAACTGACAGGACTTAGTGATGGATTGAATTTGTGGGTTGAATGAGTGAGAGGAGTCGAGGATAACTCCAAGGTTATGGACTTGAGACAGGAAGGATGGCGTTGCCATCAGCAGTGATGGGAAAACTGGGGAGGACAGGGTTTGGATGGGAATATAAGGAGTCCTGTTTTAGACATGTTAAGTTTAAGGTGACGGGGGAAATCCAAGTAGAGATGTCTTGAAGGCAGAAGGAAATGCGAGACTGTAAAAAGGGAGAGAGATCAGGGCTGGAGATGTAGATTTGGGAATCATCTGCCTAGAGGTGATAGTTGAAGCCATGTGAGCAAATGAGTTCTCCCAAGGGAGTGGATGTAGGTGAAAAGTAGAAGAGGACTCAGAACCGCCTCCTGAGGGACACTCACTGTTAGGAGGTGGGAGGTAGAGGAGGAGTCCACGAAAGAGACTGAGATAGGAGAGATAGGAGGAGAACCAGGAGAGGACAGTGTCAGCGAATCTGAGATTGGATAATGTTTCCAGGAGAAGGGGGTGGTTAGCTGTGTCATTCACCCCACACATCCAATCCGTCAGCAAAACCCGACGGTCTCACCTTCACAGTATCGCCAAGATCCACCCTTTCCTCTCCATCCAAACTGCTACTATGCTGGTACAAGCTCTCATAACATCCCGACTGGATTATTGTGTCAGCCTCCTCTCAGATCTCCCTTCCTCCTGTCTCCCCACTCCAGTCTATTCTTCATTCCGCTGCCCGGATCATCTTCCTACAGAAATACTCTGGGCATGTCACTCTCCTCCTCAAGAACCTCCAGTGGTTGCCTATCAATCTCCACACGAAACAAAAACTCCTCACTCTTGGCTTCAAGGCTGTCCATCACCTTGCCCCCTCCTACCTTACCTCCCTTCTCTCTTTCTACTGCCCACCCCATACACTCCGCTCCTCTTCCGCTCACCTCCTTACTGTCCCCTGTTCGCGCCTATCCCGCTGTCGACCCCTGGCCCACGTCCTACCACTGTCCTGGAATGCCCTCCCTCACATCCACCAAACTCTCTTCCACTCTTCAAAGCCCTATTGAGAGCTCACCTCCTCCAGGAGGCCTTTCCAGACTGAGCCCCCCCTTTCCCTCTGCTCCCCCTCCCCTCCCACCCTCTGTTCTTCCCCCTTCCCCTCAGCACTGTGCTTATTTGTATATATTATTTATTACCCTATTTTGTTAATGAGGTGTATATCTCCTTGATTCTATTTATCTCGATGATGTTGTCTTGTTTTGTTCTGTTTTGCTTTGCTTTGCTGTTTGTCTCCCCGATTTAGACTGTGAGCTCGTCATTGAGCAGGGATTGTCTCTATCTGTTGCCGAATTGTACATTCCAAGCACATAGTACAGTGCTCTGCACATAGTAAGCGCTCAATAAATACTATTGAATGAATGAATGAAGGCAACAGAGAGGCCAAGGAGAATTAGGGTGGAATAGAGACCATTGGGTTTGGCAAGAATGAGATCATTGATCACCCTTGAGAGGGCGGTTTCTGTGGAGTGAAGGGAACAGAAGCCAGACTGGAGGTGAAGGAGAGTATTGGAGGAGTGGAACTTGAGACAGTGGGTACAGATAACTTGCTCAAGTTTGGAGAGGGAGATGGGGCAGTAACTGGAGGGAGCTATGGGGTCAAGGGAGAGTTTTTTAGGATAGGGGAGACAGTGGGCATGTTTTAAAGCAGTGGGGAAGAAGCCAATGGAGAGTGAACAGTTGAAGATGGCAGTTAGGGAGGGGGCAAGTATTTTGATAAGGTGTGAAGGAATGGGGTCGGATGCGCAGATGGAAGGGATGGATTTTGAGAGAAGGAAGATCGCCTCTAGAGATACTGCTGGGAATGATGGGAGTGTTGAAGAAGAGGGAAGACTGGGGAGGGGCAGGGAAGATTTTAGGGAGATCACACCTGATAGTGTCAATTTTCTCAATAAAGTAGGTGGCCAGGACATTAGAGGCAAGAGATGGGTAAAGCCAGGAGATGGGGGTTTGAGGAGGGAGTTAAACGTCTGGAACAACTTGTGAAGGCAATGGGCAGGTGTGTCAATAAGGATGAACAAACAATTTTGCCAAGCAGAGGAGAGGGCAGAATTAAAGCATGTATGGATAAACTTGAAGTGGACATAGGTGGCCTGATCTTTAGATTTCATCCAGAGCGTTCTGCAGCTTGGGCCCAAGAGCAAAAGAGGCAAACTGTGGAGGTGATCCAGGGCTGTGGATTAGTGCTACTGACCCACAAAGGATCGGCAAAGGAATAGGGGAGCGCGTGAGTTGAGTTCAGTAAAGAGGATCACATCAATTGTGTCATCAAAGGAAGGTAGTTTGGGCATGGAGACTAAATGGGGTATGGTTGGGATCAAAAGTTCGGAGGTCTTTGTGGGGGAACAGCACAGATTTGTGGGGAGGAGGTGTGAGGGAGAGAAGGCAGGTGAGGAGGTGTTGGTCAGATAGAGGGATTTCAGAGTTGGTGAGGGTAGATAGGGATTGTGTAGGGGCTGGATGATGAGATCGAAAGTGTGTCCAAGCTTTTGAGTCGGTGAGGTGGGGTGGAGCAGAAGATCAGTGGAGTTGAGGAGTGATAGAGGGCAGCAGAAGGGTTATTGGAACATTTCTGTGGATACTGAAGTCCCCAGTGATCAATATAGGAATGGAAAAAGAAGGAATGTGAGAAAGGGATCAGAATGGTTAGAGAAGTTGGAGGCGGGACCTGGGGGGAATTGGATGACAGGTACTGGAATCTGGAATGGGTGGTAGAGGTGGATGATATGAGCTTTGAAGGAAGGAAAAGAAAGGGATGGGGGAGGTGGAATGGTGCGGAAGCTGCATTGGGAAGCGAGAAGAAAGTCAACACCTCCTCCTTTTCCAGTTAGTCTGCTCTCTGGAGAAAGCAGGGGAGATTGTTGTCCTCTGGAGAGAGCCAGGTTTCAGTGATGGCGATGAGGAAAAGGAACTGGATCAGGAACCGGTCAAGGATAAAGGGAAGCTTCCCCATAGTGGAGCAGGGGTTCCACTAAGATGCACTTGTTTGCTATGGTGGGAGTGTTCTGGGGGAGGAGACAGTGTGACGAGTTGGGGGTTAGTGCAGGCGGAGGGGGATGATGGGTGGCACAGGGATGGGGTGGAGGGGAGGGGACAGCACAAGGGTGGGGAGGAGTTGGTGGAGTGGAAGGTGTGGTGAAAAGCTCCTTATCTTCCCTCCCAAGCCCTGTCCTCTTCCTGACTTCTCTGTCACTGTGGATGGTACGACCATCCTTCCCGTCTCTCAAACCCGCAACCTTGGTGTCATCCTTGACTCAGCTCTCTCATTCACCCCACACATCCAGTCCGTCACCGATGCCTGCCGCTCTCACCTTTACAATATCGCCAAGATCCTCCCTTTCCTCTCCATCCAAACGGCTGTCTTACTGGTACAGGCTCTCATAATATCCCGGCTGGATTGTCAGCCTTCTCTCTGATCTCCCTTCCTCCTGTCTCTCCCCGCTCCAGTCTATTCTTCGTCTTCCTGCAGAAACGCTCTGGGCATGTCACTCCCCTCCTTAAAATCCTCCAGTGGTTGCCTGTCAACCTCCGCACGAAACAAAAACTTCTCACTCTGGGCTTCAAGGCTCTCCATCATCTTGCCCCCTCCTACCTCTCCTCCCTTCTCTCTTTATACTGCCTACCCCGTAGGCTCCGCTCCTCTGCCGCCCACCTCCTCACCGTCCCCCATTCTTGCCTATCCCACCATCGACCCCTGGCCCACGTCCTCCCGCTGTCCTGGAATGCCCTCCCTCCTCACCTCAGCCAAATTAACTCTCTTCCCCTCTTCAAAGCCCTACTGAGAGCTCACCTCCTCCAAGAGGTCTTCCCAGACTGAGCTTCCCCTTTCCCTCTGCTGCCTCTCTGCCCCCCCCTTCACCTCCCCTCAGCTAAGCCCCTTCCCCCCCCCCCTTTCCCTCTGCTCCTCCCCCTCTCCCTTCCCCTCTCCTCAGCACTGTGCTCATCTGCTCATTTGTATATATTTTTATTTCCCTGTTTATTTTGTTAATGAGATGTACATCCCCTTGATTCTATTTATTGCTATTGTTTTTGTCTCCCCCATTAGACTGTAAGCCCATCAATGGGCAGGGATTGTCTCTATCTGTTGCCAAATTGTACATTCCAAACGCTTAGTACAATGCTCTGCACATAGTAAGCGCTCAATAAATACTATTGAATGAATGAATGAATGAATGAATGAAAAAGGGAAGACTGGGATGGGCGGGACAGGAGGTTTTGGGGGGTGGTCATGGTTGGGTCAGTGACGTTTAAGCCTGTAGTGGAGTTATTGACAGCAATAGATACTTAATCCCTGAGGAGATAGATTGTATGCAGGTCCTTGAGAGTGAAGAGTCCAATGTTTAAGAGAAAACTAGGGCTGGGTTGGTGTGAAAGTAGGGAAAAACTGGGGCTGAGTTGTGTGAGGCAGGTAGTTGATAATAAAAATGTAAAAATTTGGATCTTTGTCACCTTGGGGTTAGGCAGCACACCCAGGCCCAACCTCAGGGAAGGGGGATGAAGAAATGGCTGCCTTTCAGCCTCCGCAGATTGGGAACAAAACTTCCCCTCACCACCCCTCCCCTAGTGATCCTTGCCATGCCCTCTACCCCCTTACCTCACCTGGCCAAGGTCACCCTGTCTGTTTCACTCCTCTTCCTCCTAACTTTCTGGGCAAGCAGTTGACACTTCCCTATCTTCCCCAGTTCTCACTGTACCTGCTAGATGAACGTCTGCCCTTAGTGCCGATGGTTAAATGGGACCATGGACTCCCTTCTGCACCTCACCTGGCCCAGCTGCTGCCTCCTCAGAACACTAAGGGCCATCACCCTCTCCTTCTGGGAGGGTCTGGAGGAGAACTGCGGCTGCTGCAGATCTCAGGTGAGCCTAGCAAGGTATTGGAAGGACCGGGGGTGGGGGGCAGTGCAGGAGGACTAGATTGAAAGAGTGGCCGGAAGGAACTGGGGTACAGTTATGTGTCTGATTCCTCACTTTCCCTCTGTCCTAGGCAAAAGTGGTTCTCCCCCTCAGATCACTGGACCCCCACTGGCTCTCCCGTCGCTGGCTGATGCCCTCCCTGACTTCCCACCAGCCGAACCTCACAGTCACCATTTGCTGAAGGAGAGATTGCGGGCTCCAGCTACAGGTAGAAGTGGGCAGGGAGGGGGACCAGGTTGAGTTGGGGTGGGCATGGAGAGGGGACTGTGTAGTGGGGGAGACTAAGTGTTGTGTGCTCTGGGCCACTGAGGAGATGGGTGGAGACAGAGGAGTTGGGGACGTGGGACTTGGAGCCGCCAGGTGAAGGGAGACTCAGAGGTGGAGGTTGTCCCCCTCCTGCTAGAGTGGAGTGGGGTTCAGGGCTCCTGGGAGGATTGAGAGGGTAAGATTTGGAGCTTAAGGGAGTTAGGTTTTGGGGACATCTTGGAATTCGCTGGCTTATATCCCCCATTTCTCAGGCCTTGCTGCTGCCTCTGGCCTCCCTGGGCCTCCGTGCTCTTTGCTGATCTTCCAGCTCTCCGCTGCTGGCGATGTCTTCTATCATCGTCTGCTACACCGGTCAGAGGCCGACACCAGCAAGGGCACCGGGGAGGCCACCGGCCCTGGGCCAAACAGCGACTCTTCCGGAACCTGTGCCGTCGATCACGACTCAAGCCTGGGGACTGACCCTGACCCTGAGATCAAAGCTGCTTCCAACCCCTCTGCCCTTTCCGGGCAGGCCCCCTTCTCTGATGATGGGGACTCCCAAGCCGCTGACTGCTGGCAGCGTTGGCTGAGCACCCTCCTTCAAGGTGCCTCTCACCCTCCTCAGCCCCCTTGGGCCCCCCCAACTTTTGCCCGACGAAGGCTTCTTCCCCTGAAGCAGCGGGGAGCCTCAAGCTCAGTGGCAGCGGCGGCCCGTAGCGGGCTTCTTGTGGCCATGGCTGAGGGGCAGCTGCTGCACCCAAAGGATCTGGGCCTGGCTCCCACTCAGCACACCCCGGCCCCTGGACCCCTGCCCAGCGGTTGCAGCAATGACCTGAACGAACGTCTGGGAGCAGCCTGGGAGGGCGAGGGCCGAGCATGGTGGGAAGCTCGGCAGGCTGGGGCCCGCAAGGAGAGGGCTCAGCGGCTGCTGGAGCGGCGACGGCAAGCAAAACGAAGGCAACCCCGGCCCCGCCTCTCCAGCTCTTTCTCCTACTCTGTCTGCTCTTTCAGTGCCCGCTCTGACCTCTCAGACTACCACAGTCGTTCCCCCTTCACCGCCCACAGCAGCCCCGCCCACACTGCCCCCAGCAGCCCTGCCCACATGCCCCCCGGCAGCCCAGCCTACACCCTCAGCAGCCCCGCTGGCAGTACCCCTCGGCCGGCCTCCAGGAGCCTCTCCAAGGCCTCTAAAACCTCCTCCTCTTTGCCCTTCTCAGTGGGCCAGGTCCCGGGCCTCCCCCGGGAGCGCTTGCGAGTGCTCCAGAACTATCTGGCTGCCCTACCAGAGTCCCAGGCCCCATTTTCCGTCTCTCCTTCTCCCTACCCCAGCCTGGAGCCCAACACAGTCCTTTCCCAGGACCCTAGCGTCAGAACCCAGCCTCCTTCCTCCCTTTCCTCACAGCCCCAGAAGAAGAGATCCCGTATGGGCTTCTGAGTTGCAGTGGGGGCGGGTCTGAACATCTGCCTCTCCCAGGCAGCTGATAAGAGATGGTGTGTAAAAGAGAATGTGGACCAATAAATGGAAGGTGACTTGGGGATAAAGTGACTGACTGGAATAAGAAGAGTAAGCAGGTAGTGGAGAAATCAGGTCCCAGGCTGGGGCAGGGATTGAGGGGAGAGGCATGCAATCCCTAGATGCAGTAGGTGCTAAACCCTAGAGTTCTCCTCTTGAGATCATTTTCTAGGAGCCCAAAGGGTAAATGGGATGAGTCCTTCAAGGAAAGGGACTGATTTCCCTCCTTGTTCCTACTCATGCCAGCACCCAGTACAGGCAGTCTTCGGGTGCCTGTGATCAGCACTTTGGACCTTTCTGGACTGATAATGTTTCAACTTGACCACATACCAGTTTTGACTTCAACATTAGCTTTCTTTGTGGCACTATCTGTTTTACTGCCTTCAGTCTAATGCTTCATTGGAGGCAAGATGGACCCGGTGATCAGGTAATCAAGCTCCCAAATTGCCACAGCTGGGGGTTTGGGACCAGGCCAGCCGGGATAAGGAATGAAGCCTGAGAGGAGACCACCACTGCTCCTGCTCCTTCACTTGCTTGAGTGCCTCATGAATTGAAATTGAAGGGGAATTGGGTAGGGCCAGGGAAGAACCGCAGCCTGTCCCCACCCAGGCATACTGCCTCAGCCCAGCCCCATAGTTGTGATAGCCCTGGGGAAGGGGAGAAGTCAGATTGCCTGTGAAGCAAGTTTAAAGAAAAAAACTTTCAGGTTGGAAGGGAAGTGGCAAACAGGGAGTCAGAGGAAAGAGTGGCAGAAGCAAGAAGAGGTGAAGGAGAGGCTCTTGCAGGTTTCTTATCAGTCTTATTAGTCCACATGCAAGCCAGATAGGCCAGGGAAATTGTTGTCACTCAGCAGAGATTTTACACCTGTTGGCCTCAGCCCATCCCTCCCTGGGGCCCCTTCGCTCCCTCAGTGTAGAATCGCCATCAGTTTAGCTGGGCCCAAGTCGGTGACTCCTTTATTCCCTCTTCCTCCCACCCTTCTTGGGTGAGGTGGTGATGTTGTGGGTCCCTGGCAAGGAAAGAGGCAGAGCAGCTGAAGAGAGGGGTGAGGGGTAAGGGCTAAGGGGTGCTGTGGGGGGCTGAGGGGGGGTTGGTCAGCTGCCCCAGTAGGGCCATATAGGCCCTGCTGTCTCCCTCATGGCCAGTGAGAACAGCATTCCTCAGATTGGGCATCTCCACAAAAGGCAGGTAGTCAGCTCCTGATGACAAAACAAATGCAAGCGTGGGGGCAGGAATGGGGTTTCTCCTTCCGTAAGGGCCCAGGACCCAAAGGGGACCTGCTTCCAATCCGCCTTTGCTCCTCTCACCGTAGGGCCGGCCACCCTGACGCCGGTTCTCCTCTGTTTCAAAGAAGGTGTCGTGCTCTTCCCAGCGCCGGTCACAAGCCGCACACAGGAAGCTGGACTCAAAGAAGTTGCAGCGGCAGCCTTGGGGAGGGAGCACATAAGACTGGAGCTCTGATTTCTAAATATTCCTCCTTGGTACACCCTGGGGCTCTCTCACCCAGTGCATTCCAGGGGGCAGGGGGCAGTTTGTGGCCCCCACTGCATTGTTTCACCATAATCCAACTCCCAGCCTCTTTCCTCCCTGCTCAACTTTCCCTTGGCGCCCACCTCCGTGTTGACAACGGTGGGTCCTCATGGCACTGTGTTCCTCGTGGCTGTGTTTGCAGCGGCACATGGCCCGCCAGGCCGCCGGATCAAAGCCAGCACGTTTCCGCAGCCAGAACTCGCCCACTTCCTCGGGGCGGGATGGGATGAAGCAGAACATGAGGCAGCGGCATGGAGTCACCGTGCACGGCACCGAGATGTCTGCAAGAACAGGGTCAGGTGCTGGGCTGACAGCAGCAAGGCTGTCTCCTTGGAAGAGCTTGGTGAGGGGACACCCAGCCAAGTCAGAGTGGGAAGAAGCAAGACAGCCAGAGGGGTGTAGTCGGGATAGGGATTGGTAGAGAAACCAGAGCTAGTGTACTCTCCCCACAAACCCAGGAGTATCTGTTTCTCCCCCAGACCTGAGTGGATCTGGTGCTCCCTGAGTAGGTGTCCACAGAAGCACTTGGACTCATCCCCAATTCGGAAGCAATCCCACAGGTAGTGAGGGCAACGCCAGCCTATGTAGAGCCCTAGAAGAAGGGGGCGGAGGTTAAAGGAAAGGGTCATCCAGAGCCCCCATGGCTGACCCCTTCCGTGCCCTGGGGAGGGGCCCACCTGTCTGGATGGCCTTGAGGGCTGCATCTTTCTCCCACCGGAAAAGTTCGTTAACTCGGGCCCCAAACTGCTCCCGATGCATGGCCTGGGCTACTGACACCAGCTCTGCCCGCTCTGCAGGCACCACAGGCTGGGCTGTGTAACCTAAGAAGAAGGGTCTGTTCATATTGAGGAAGAGGAGCTGGGGCCTGAATCCTCCCCCCCAACCCATCCCCTTGGGACTTGGGCGTAGCTAGTAAGGGATTGGAGTATTGTGCCACGTGGTGGGAGAGCCCCAGGTCACCCCTCCGCCAGCCAGGGTGGCTTTCTGGGATCGGGATGATGTCCTGGAACCAAGGGGGGAGGGGGTCAATATCTGGGTTGGGGGAAGAGGGAGAAGTGGTAGTACGGGGGGTGAGTCTCTTTCCCGGCCTTTTGCCACGTTGGGGTTTCTGGCATTCCATCTGGGCATTGTGGTCATTAATGCCCATCCCCTCCCCCTCCTCTTCTGCCTCTTCCGGTAAAGCTGCGGAGACTCCACTGGCTCCTTCTTCTCCAAGAGTCCCGTCGGCTTCTTCCACGTCAGTGCTGTCTTCTGGGACCTTGGATGATGAAGGCTCATCGGTTTCCATCTGGTGAGGAGACAAGGGGCAAGGCAGTGGATTTGGGGCTTGGGGAAGAGGCAGCAAGAACCATGGTGGGAGGATTAGGCGGTTAGGAGTTGATCCAGGATGAGATGGGGGAAGCAGGGGACCAGGCTGGGGAATAGAAGAGTTGCCAGCCTCTGGTTATGAGGTGTGATATCTAAATGCAAGGAGATAACTGCTGAAGACAGACCAGCTTGGAGTGCACCCCAATGCAATCAGTACACCTGATTGAACACCTCCTGTATACAGAGCATTGCACCACAAGCTCGGGAAGAGTGTTATAGAATTAGTGGATATGGTCTTTGGCCTCGAGGAGTTTATAATCTAGATTGTGAATCCCTCAAAGCCCAGGGTCCATGTCTAATCCTAACCTGTATGCACTTCCCCAGCGTTTAATTCAGTGCTCTACACACAGAAGACACTTAAATACCATTCCTATTAGTGAGGGAGACAGACACTAAGATAATTGACAGAGAGGAGGAAGAAGGAAAAGGGGATATGTACATCAGTTAAGAGTTCAAGAGCTTGAAAGATATAGGGACATTGTATTTAAATTCTTCCGTGGTGTGGAAGAGCTAAAGTGACAGTAGGAGACACATAAACTGGGAAGACCATTTAATAGCAGAAGGCCTCTTGGAAAAGAGATTATATCAGAAGAGCACTGAAGATGTGTAAAGCTATATAGTCTTGAACACCAGCATTTAGTACAGTGGTCTGCACACAGTAAGTGCTCAATAAATATGATTGAATGAAGGGGAAGAGAGTTCTAGGCAAGTGGGGAGGACATGAAAAAGAGGTCAGCAGTGGGAGAGATAAGAATGAGCCACGGTGAGTAGGTTACTGTAAAAAGAACAAAGAGTGTGAGCTGGGGTGTAGAGGGAGAAGAATGAATAAATAGGATGAGACCTCACTGAGATGCTTTAAAGCTAGTGGTCAGAAGTTTCTGCTTGATGTGAAGAACAACAGACAAAAATTGGAAGTTTTTAAGAAATGGGGAGCTGTATGTAGAAAAAACTTGTGAAAAATGATCCAGGCAGCAGAGTGGAGTGTGGGCTGGAGACAAGATCAAAGAGGAGGTCAGTGCAATAGTCAAGCTGGGAGATGGCAAGTGCTTAGGCCAGCTTGCTGGCCATTTTGATGGAGAGAAAGTTGAGGTGGGACTCCCCAAGGAGCTTATGGGATTTGTTGGGTTGAATATAGGGTTTGAAAAGGAGGTTTCAAAGACAATGACAAGGTTGTGGGCATCAGAGAAAAGAAGGAAAGTGGTATCGTCAACTCAAATAAGGAGCAGCTTGGTTTTTTTTAGTTTGTTTTTTGTGAGAGGAAGCTTTGGGAGGATCTTGAATCAGAGGCAAGAACAGTAACAGCCAGGGGTGGCAAAGAACAGAACATAACAGCCCAGCAGGGATAGTCTTCAGGAATTCAAGGTGAAATCCATTCACTCATTCACTGAGCACTTTTTTGTGAGCTGGAGGAGGGAACATAGAATGAAAGTTCCCTCCTCCAGCTCACAAAAAAGTGCTGTGGACCTCGTACTTAGGAGAGAAATGGTTTTACCAAGAGGACTGCCCACTCAGGTGGATAACGGGCAGCCACAGAAGAGAAACTGCAGTAAAAAGAAAGTGAAACAGTCTTGGCCTCCTAACTCTTATATGCCTCCACCACTACCTCTGTTTTGAGAAGCAGCGTGGCTCAGTGGAAAGAGCATGGGCTTTGGAGTCAGGGCTCATGAGTTCGAATCCCAGCTCTGCCACTTGTCGGCTGTGTGACTGTGGGCGAGTCACTTAACTTCTCTGGGCCTCAGTTCCCTCATCTGTAAAATGGGGATTAAGACTGTGAGCCCCCCGTGGGACAACCTGATTTCCCTGTGTCTACCCCAGCGCTTAGAACAGTGCTCGGCACATAGTAAGCGCTTAACAAATACCAACATTATTAGGTCATGGGTTTGAATCCCGGCTCCGCCACTTGTCAGCTGTGTGACTGTGGGCAAGTCACTTAACTTCTCTGTTACCTCAGTTACCTCATCTGTAAAATGGGGATTAACTGTGAGCCTCACACGGGACAACCTGATTACCCTGTATCGAAGCAGCGTGGCGCAGTGGAAAGAGCACGGGCTTTGGAGTCAGGGCTCATGAGTTCGAATCCCAGCTCTGCCACTTGTCGGCTGTGTGACTGTGGGCAAGTCACTTAACTTCTCTGTGCCTCAGTTCCCTCATCTGTAAAATGGGGATTAAGACTGTGAGCCCCACGTGGGACAACCTGATTTCCCTATGTCTACCCCAGCGCTTAGAACAGTGCTCGGCACATAGTAAGCGCTTAACAAATACCAACATTATTATTATTACCCCCAGCGCTTAGAACAGTGCTCTGCACACAGTAAGTGCTTAACAAATACCAACATTATTATTATTGTTATAATTTTGCATGCATGCTTCACATTCACATCTTGTCTCAGACCAGGCAGATTTTTTTAACATTATTTGTTAAGTGCTTACTATGTGCCGGGCACTGTACTAATTGCTGTGGTAGACTCAGGATAATCAGGTTGGGCAGTCCCTGTCCCACATTGGGCTCAGTCTTAATCCTCATCTTAGAGATGAGGTAACTGAGGCAGAGAAGCTAATAAAATATTATTAATAATAATAATAATGACATGTGTTAAACGTTTCCTATGTACCAGGCACTCTGCTAAGCACTAGGATAAATACAAGCAAATTGGGTTTGGATGCAGTCCGTGTCCCACATGGGGTTTACAGTCTTAATTACCATTTTACAGATGAGGTAACAGGCACAGAGAAGTAACTTGTCCATGATCTCTCAGCAGACAAAATTCTTGGTGGGCTTCACTCCTCACTGCCCCCAGCCTACTGCTGAGAAGGACTCTGTACACCTGAGTCAGGCCCCCTTTATCTCCACTTGTGGAGGTAAAGGGTCCTGGGCTCCCTAATTCAGAGTTTGGGTGAGGGGCTATGCTTCTCAGAAGAGATTGATTCCTCCCAGAATTCAAGCTTGGCATGTGAGGGCTTCCCCAGGTGTTAACTGGGGCTTTTATGAATGTTCAGCACTTTGATGGGGGTCCGTCCTTAGTCTTTCTTCCCCTTTCCTGGCAAGACCATGGGCAGTACCTGTTTACACAGCTACGCTCACACCCATCCTCCAAGAAAACATTTTACAGGGAGCTGGAGATTGAATGAGGGAGTTGGGCAGATGCAAATTACATATATATAAAGTATGACTAAGAGTACAAATATCCCACTATTTAAAAACAAAACTGAATAAAGAAACAGAATAGATGTACAGATATACATAGGAATATGCAGGACAGCTGATGGGATGGCATGACCTAGAGAGGTCCTTAGAGGAGGTGTTTCTTTCAGAAGGGTTTTGAAAGGGAGGTGGAAAGATAGATTTAAAGAGTTCCAAGCAGGAGGAAAGAGAACTAAGAGGGAGGCAATTAGGAAGTTAGAGAACCAGGATGACCTAGTGGAAAGTGCATGGGCCTGGGAGTCAGAAGACCTGGTTCTAATTACAGCTCTGCTACTTGTCTGCTGTATGAACTTGGGCAAGTCATTTAACTTTGCTGTGCCTCAGTTACCTCATCTGTAAAATGGGGATTAAGACTGTAAGCCCTATGTGGGACAGGGACTGTGGCCAACATGATAATCTTGCTTCTACAGTGACTGGCACAGAGTAAGTGCTTACCAAATATCATAAAAAAGTTAGTTTAAAGGGAATAAAGGGATTTAGTGGGAGGAATCAGTAGAAAGGTGAGGTCTGACCCAGTAATTCATTCATTCGTTCATTCAGTTGTATTTATTGAGCTCTTTATTGTATGCACTAAGCGTATGGGAGAGTACAATGTAATAGAGTTGGTAAACACATTCCCTGTCCTTGAATTTACAGTCTAGAGGGGTAGACAGACATTAATATAAATCAATTATGGATATGTACATAAATACTCCAGGGCTGAGGAAGGGGTGAATAAAGGGTGCATATCCAAATGCTCTCACATATATATATTGCACTCCATAAACTAAGCATCTGTAAGGTCACTGAAGGCAGGAGCCAGGCCTTTTATCTCTATTGTACTCACTCAAATGCTTTAGTATAGTGCTCATCATACAGTAGCAATATTATTGAGTGACTGATTTTTCCCAAAACACTATTCAGAAAGCATCACTTCTCTCAAGAACCTCAAAATGGCTCTCCATTACTCTTCTCATCAAACAGAATTGCCTAACTGTTGGCTTCAAGGCTCCCTACCAGCTGTCTTTTGTCTACTTTCTGTCCTCCTCTCCTGCAAAACCCCAGCTCTCTCTCTTCATTCCTCCCAAATTAACCTAATTGACTTCACTCATTCATTCAGTCATATTTATTGAGCGCTTACTGTGTGCAGAGCACTGTACTAAGTGCTTGGAAAGTACAATTTGGCAACATATAGAGACAATCTCTACCCAACAATGGGCTCACAGTCTAGAAGGAGTGAGACAGACAACAAAACAAAACAAAAACAAGTAGACAGGCATCAATATCATCGATATAAATAGAATTATAGATATGTACACATCATTAATAAAATAAATAGAATAATAAATATGTACATATCTACAGAAGTGCTGTGGGGTGGGGAGGGGGGAGAGCAGAGGGAGGGAGTCAGGATGATGGGGAGGCGAAGAGGAACAGAGGAAAAGGGGGGCTCAGTATGGGAAGGCCTCCTGGAGGAGGTGAGCTTTCAGTAGGACTTTGAGGGGGGGAAGTGTGCTAGTCTGGCAGATGGGAGGAAGGAGGGCATTCCAGGCCAGAGGTAGGATGTGGGTCAGGGGTCGATTGTGGGACAGGTGAGAATGAGGCACGGTGAGGAGGTTAGTACCAGAGGAGTGGAGTGAGCGGGCTGGGCTGAGGAAGGAGAGATGGGAGGTGAGGTGGGGCAGGGGCAAGGTGATGGTGAGCTTTGAAGCCAAGAGTGAGGAGTTTTGCTTCATACGAAGGTTGATAGGCAACCACTGGAGATTTTTGAGGAGGGGGGTGTCATGCCCAGGGCATTTTGACACTCCTGTCTTCTACACTGTGCAGTAAATCTCTTGTTCAGTTCAAGACCGGTACTATGAAGGGAATGAAGTGGGAATAAAGGAATTCTGACTGGCATCACTGTGTCCCCTTCACCATATTTGCATCATTCAACACCTGGCACATCAAGCAGTCAGATCCAGAGGCCAAATCACAGCATCTGCTGAACTTGAGACTGATCACCTCAGACTCTAGAATGGGTGAGCCTGGGGAGCTTTCTGGAGGTCTGGCCCTTTGGAAGTGGGATGGACCATATCAGGACCTTATGAGGTCTTGACTGCAAGTGTGAGGTTAGTCTGACGTGGGGAAAAAAGAGCCCGTACTGAAGGCTTTTGTAGTCAGGGTGCAGAGCTGCTGGTAACATCTGACAGAGAAGCTTCATTTAGGGGTTTCAGTAATAATAATTGTGATACTTGTTAAGTGCTTACTACGTGCCTAGCATAGATTATCACATCCCACGTGGGGCTCCAAGTCTAAGTAGGAGAGAAGAACACGTTTTGAAACCCCATTTGTCAGATGGGGGAACTGAGGCACAGAGAAGGTAAGTGATTTGCCCAAGGTCACATGGTAGGTATGCGGCAGAGCTGGGATTAGAACCTTTGACTTCCAGGCCCGTGCTCTTTCCACTAGGATTCTAATGGGGGAGCCAGAAACAAAATAATTTACTGGTAGAAGCTGTATCGCCTAGCAGAAAGAGACTGGGCCTGAGAGTCAGAGGATCTGGATCCTAATCCCAGCTCTGCCACTTACCTCCTGTTTGAACCTGGGTCCTAGGTTATAATTCCAGTTCTCTCAGATTTCTGCTGTGTGACCTTGGGCAGATGGAGAAATGCAGGCAGAAAGAAGTTTTTGAAAGATGATCTTTGTAGAAGAGTGGAGAATAGACTGGAGAGGAGAGAGGCTGATAAAGTAAATCTAGCCTGGACCAGGGTGGTAGCTTTTTGAATGGAGAAGAAAGGATGGCTCAAGGAAACATTATGGAGAAAGTCCAGAACAGTATTTAACAAGAGAATGTGAGTGTTGCTGAAAACAGAAAGGAGTCAAGGATAATACCAATTCAAGAGAAGCAGCATGAGCTAGTGGATAGAGCATGGGCCTATGAGTCAGAAGGACCTGGGTTCTAATCCTGACTCTGCCACTTGCCTTTTGGGTGACCCTGGGCAAGTCACTTAACTCTCTGCACCTCAGTTACCATAAAAAATAGGGACTGGAAGTATAGAGTTGTTGTCAACTGTGATGAGAAGGATTTGGGAGAGACAATAAGGAGTTTAGTTTTTGACATATTGAGACAGTGGGATAAACCCATCTAATCTTCCCTGGGCTAGGAGGTGACACTGATGACATTGATTATCCCAGGACCTGGGACTTCCCAGTAGATGTGATCCAAAAGAAGAATCACTGTCTTCCAGGTGGGGGTCTAGTGATCCCACCTACGAACAAGTAAGATACTTGGGCTTTCAGGGCCCAGCTGGGGGCAGCTGGGGATCCTGCACTGGTCCCATAATGTGCACATTACCTCCCGATAATAATAAGAATGGCATTTATAAAGGGCTTATTTATGTGCCAAGCACTGTTCTAAGCCCTGGGTTAGATACAAGGTCATTAGGTTGTCCCATGTGGGGTTCACAATCTTCATCCTCATTTTACAGATGAGGTAACTGATGCACAGAGAAGTTAAATGATTTGCCCAAAGTCACATAGCTGATAAGTGGCGGGGCCAAGATTAGAACCCATGACCTCTGACTCCCAAGCCCACACTCTTTCCACTAAGCAGGGGAAGCAGTGTGGCTCAGTGGAAAGAGCCTGGGCTTCGGAGTCAAGAGGTCATGGGTTCGACTCCCGGCTCTGCCACTTGTCAGCTGTGTGACTATGGGCAACTTCTCTGTGCCTCAGTTACCTCATTTGTAAAATGGGGATTAACTATGAGCTTCATGAGGGACAACCTGATTACCCTGTATCTACCCCAGGGCTTAGAACAGTGCTCTGCACATAGTAAGCACTTAACAAATATCAACATTATTACTAAGCTGTGCTGGAGGGAGGGAGGATGGATGGGCACATACGTCTTGCTGAACTTTGGATCATCCCTCAGTATGGGAGCAGGTTTGTGGGTGACTAAATTTCAGGGAGCCGGTAGTTTACAGAATTATCCCAATATCATGCTGAAAATATAGAAGCAGATGGGTTTCCTTTCAGAGTATTATTTGGGGGTTACCAGCCCCACTATCACAAGTGACATTTTATTCTTTAGGAAATCAGCATAATCTTTTAGTTCAAGCAGCCCTTAATTGTTAAGTATAGTGTTTTCAAGATGTGTATGATTTCATGTTAGTTTATTAAGAGTTTACCTGAGAAAAGAAATGATCAATCTGGAATTTTGTGAAGCCAGAAATCCTAGGTATCAGTGATAGGAATATTCTGACATCAAGAACTCAAATCAGCTATTAGAATGGTGAATGCAGAATTTCAAATCCATTTGATTAACTAATGCAAATTTGGCTAGCTATATTAAAACCAGTTAGGTTTGGTAGAGAATAAATTAAATTTGGAGCAAATCATTTTTACCACAAGCCAGAGTAAATCTGATGTTCCTAAGTGTTAAATTGACCAAAGTGATTGAGGAATTTCTGATTTATATGGGGTAAAAAGAAGTGATTAAACGCGGATCTACATCTCCGCCCCTGTCCTCTCCCCCTCCCTCAGGCTCGCATCTCCTCCTGCCTCCGGGACGTCTCCACCTGGATGTCGGCCCGCCACCTAAAACTCAACATGAGCAAGACTGAGCTCCTCATCTTCCCTCCCAAACCCGGTCCGCTCCCAAACTTCTCTATCACCGTGGATGGCACGACCATCCTTCCCGTCCCGCAGGCCCGCAATCTCGGTGTCATCCTTGACTCGTCCCTCTCGTTCACCCCACACATCCTATCCGTTACCAAGACCTGCCGGTTTCACCTCTACAATATCGCCAAGATCCGCCCTTTCCTCTCCACCCAAACGGCTACCTTACTATTACGGGCTCTCGTTATATCCCGGCTAGACTACTGTGTCAGCCTTCTCTCTGACCTCCCTTCCTCCTCTCTCGCCCCGCTCTGGTCTATTTTTCACTCCGCTGCCCGGCTCATCTTCCTGCAGAAACGATCTGGGCATGTCACTCCCCTTCTTAAACAACTCCGGTGGTTGCCTATCGACCTCCGCTCCAAACAAAAACTCCTCACTCTAGGCTTCAAGGCTCTCCATCACCTTGCCCCTTCCTACCTCTCCTCCCTTCTCTCTTTCTACCGCCCACCCCGCACGCTCCGCTCCTCTGCCGCCCACCTCCTCACCGTCCCTCGGTCTCGCCTATCCCGCCGTCGACCCCTGGGTCACGTCCTCCTGCGGTCCTGGAACGCCCTCCCTCCTCACCTCCACCAAACTGATTCTCTTTCCCTCTTCAAAACCTTACTTAAAAATCACCTCCTCCAAGAGGCCTTCCCAGACTGAGCTCCTCTTCCCCCTCTACTCCCTCTGCCATCCCCCTTTACCTCTCCGCAGCTAAAGCCTCATTTTCCCCTTTTCCCTCTGCTCCTCCACCTCTCCCTTCCCATCCCCACAGCACTGTACTCGTCCGCTCAACTGTATATATTTTCGTTACCCTATTTATTTTGTTAATGAATTGTACATCGCCTTGATTCTATGTAGTTGCCATCGGTTTTTACGAGATGTTCTTCCCCTTGACGCTGTTTAGTGCCATTGTTCTTGTCTGTCCGTCTCCCCCGATTAGACTGTAAGCCCGTCAAACGGCAGGGACTGTCTCTATCTGTTGCCGACTTGTTCATTCCAAGCGCTTAGTACAGTGCTCTGCACATAGTAAGCGCTCAATAAACACTATTGAATGAATGAATGAATGAAATGAGAAAAGTATGGGTGTCTGCTTTACCTTTGTAATGTGTTTTCACAAACGTGGTGTCCTTCCCGTTGTTGCGACTTTGTAAATTGACTGTGTTTCTTTTTTTATAATGTCTTGTCACTATTTTCTATGAGAAGGAAGATGTTTTCATGACTGTTCACATTGTCCATAATGACGATTTTGGAGTAATGACAGAACGTGGCAGAGATCATGTCTACCTTCCCAATTTCTGGGATCCCCGGGGGGCCATCCCCAGCGTAGTGCTCTGTCTACTGAAGTTGCTCAACAAATACTATCGACCGGGTGACGAAGCCTGCTGCCAACTTAATCGATCAATCAATCAATCAGTGGTATTTTTGAGCTCTTACTGTAACCGCTTGGGACAGTACAATACAACAGAGTTGGTAGACACATCCCCGGCCCACAACGAGCTTAACAGTCTAGAAGGGGAGACCGTCATTGTTATGAATGGACAGAGAGTCCCTGCGCTGATCTGAGAGACCTGGACTGCCATATTTTCCCAAAGGCTGCAATTTGACTGAATATCCTTGATCTGCTCCTTGTTTCTCAGACTGCCTTCGCTCCAAGACTGTACCTGACTGTAATTTTGGCCTCTCCCAAAGTGCCTGGGACAGGGCTCTGGGTAGTGTAGGAGCTCAGCAAGCCATCCCAGCTCTGCCACTTGTCAGCTGTGTGACTGTGGGCAAGTCACTTGACTTCTCTGTGCTTCAGTTACCTCATCTGTAAAATGGGGATCAAGATTGTGAGCCTCATGTGGGACAACCTGATTACCCTGTATCTACCCCCGTGCTTAGAACAGTGCTCTGCACATAGTAAGCACTTAACAAATACCAACATTATTATCTTTGGTGGTGTTGACAATGATGACCTCTGCCTCATTTCCCCCTTCTATCTATCTCCTTGTCTGTTATTACAGAAGCAGTGTGGCTCAGTGGAAAGAGCACGGGCTTGGGAGTCAGGGGTCAGGGGTTCGAATCCCACCTCTGCCACTTGTCAGTCGTGCGACTGTGGGCAAGTCACTTAACTTCTCTGTGCCTCAGTTACCTCATCTGTAAAATGGGGATCAAGACATGTGGGACAACCTGATTACCCTGTATACCCCAGTGCTTAGAACAGTGCTCTGCACATAGTAAGCGCTTAGCAAATACCAACATTATTATTATCACTATTATTATTATTATCATTATTATTTCCCCCTTCCCCTGGGCCTGGTTTCTCACCTCGAGGGCAGTGGGTTCAAGGCAGCAGGGTCGGGGGTGGAATGACAGACGCTGTCCCGGGTCGAGGATGGATTAGACTGTGAGCCCGTCAATGGGCAGGGATTGTCTCTATCTGTGGCCGAACTGTACATTCCAAGCGCTTAGTACAGTGCTCGGCATATAGTAAGCGCTTAACAAATACCAACATTATTATTATTAGTAGTAGTAGTAAGCGCTCAATAAATACTATTAAATGAATGAGGGGAGGATGGGGCCGGGGGAAGGGCTCCCCATCTACCTACCTACCTACCTACCTACCTACCTACCTACCTACCTACCTACCTACCTACCTACCCACCCACCCTAGTGAAGCAGCGTGGCTCGGTGGTAAGAGCACGGGCTTGGGAGTCAGAGGTCATGAGTTCGGATCCCGGCTCTGCCATTTGTCAGCTGTGTGACCGTGGGCTAGTCACTTCTCTGGACCTACCTCATCTGTAAAACGGGGATGAAGACTGTGAGCCTCACGCGGGACAACCTGATGACCCTGGATCTCCCCCAGCGCTTAGAGCCGTGCTCGGCACATAGTAAGCGCTTAACAAAGACGGACGTTATCATGATTACCTTCAAGCCGGGGTTGGCAGGGCCGAAAGACCGAGAATTCACCGGGTCCACTGACGCTGGGGAAGAGAGGGTCGGCGGCGATGAGACGGCGGGAAGGTTTTCGGGAGGCAGGAGGGCTGCATCCCGCCGGGCCGGCTCGGGGGCAGGCGGCGGTCCTCGCTCCCACCCCGGGGGCTCCGTTGCTAGGACCGCTCCGTCTCCACGGCAACAGGGCGGGGGCCGGCTTGCGTCCGACCAATAGAATGGAGGCGGGGAGGGGAGCTGCGCCAATGGCCTGGGGCCCCGGGGTGGGGCGGCGCGTCTTCTGGACCAATGGGAGGGCGCCGGGCCGAGGGGTGACGTCAGGCGGCTGCCGCCGGCGGGCCCGGGCTGCGAGGGGCATCGCTCCGGCCCCGCCCCGGCCCCACCCCGGCCCCGCCCCCGCCCCCGGTCATGGGGCCCGGCGGCGGCCTCTCCCCTCTTCAGCACCGGGGACAGCCGCGGATGCCCCCCGTCCTGCTGCTGCTGCTCGTCCTTCTGGGGCGGGGGGCCGGTGAGTGCGGGGCGGGCCGGGGGGACCGGGGGCTGCCGGGGCCCCAGGGGCAGAGAGCGAGACGTTGGGGTCCCTCCTGGCCCCCCATCCCCCTGCGACCACCCTGTCTCCTTCCTCCCCGCAGGGGGTCTGTTGGTGACCGACTACTCCACCCGCACCCCCCGCAAGCTCAGTCCATTCCGCTCCTTCGCCAGCACGGAGCTCTTCCACTTTCACGTCCCCGAGGACACTGTCTTGGCCGTCTGGAACCTCATCACCTTCAAAGAGCAGGGGGGCACCTTCGGAGATCACTGCCCGGACCGCAGTGTCACCGTGTGAGTGAGCCCTGCCAGCCCCCCTCCCCGGTGGGCTTGGTGGGGGGAGGCCTCTCATGCCGCCCTGACCACCATCCCCCCCCCGCCCGGCCCCTGCCCCTGCCCCTGCCCCTTTCCAGAAACCCTGACCGGGCCTTGGTCGGTCTCTGCGGGGCCCGGGCCGCAGACCTGGGGCCTCTCGGGTTCAACAAGCCAAAAACCCCAACTGGAACGGGACCGGCCTTGGACCTGTCTCACATCCGTTCCCACCGTGCAGCCTCCCTGTGTCTTTCCTGGTTTAGGTTGCTTTGGGCTCACGTGGGTTGGACCTGGAGGCGGGAAAAAAGAGGGAGTAATCTGGCTCACCTTGGCTCTGCACCGGTCTGCCGATGCCCGTGAATTCCAGGGATTCAAAATCCCAGCAGTCGCGGGACCTGGCCGCTCCTGGGAGAAATCCCCTATCCGACGAGGTCTGATAGCCTCAGGAAGGGAAGCCCGGTGCTTCTCCTGGCCTTGCTAGGCCCCACTCAATCCGGGGAGGGAATTATGGCGAGCTGGGCTACCAACTTTTGCAGTCCTTGCAGGTTCTTGCAGGGTTATGGGATTTCTTGCCTCGGGCCAGTTCCCTCAACCCTTTTGGCCTTCTGCCACCTCCCATTTTCCTCCCTCCTGTGCTCCTGTACTCATTCCCATGCTCTCTAGTTCCCACCCCCGTAGTTCTCTGCTTTGCTGACCCCTTAGGTTCCTCCTCCCCCTACGCGCAGCTCCCACCTTTATCCCCTACTCTTTGGCAGATACTTCCGCTCGGGGGCACCCCCTGTCATCAACCCTCTCCAGACCCATTTTCCCCGGGACACGGCTGTGCCTGGGACCTTCGCGTTGACTCTGTCTTGGACATTTCCCAACCGGACCACTGGAGTCTTCAACATTAGCAGTCCACTGCCCGGAGACTGGTTCTTGGCTGCCCACTTACCCAAGGACCAGGGTCGGATTTCAGTTAAGGTGAGCCAGATTACTCCCTCCTTTTCCTCCTGCCCTTTTCTTTCCTTTCTCTCCCTTCCCACTCAATTTTCCTTTACTTCCCCTTCTCTCCTCTCCCTCCCTTCTCCTCCTTTCCATGGTCTGATGGGACCGGGGATGATGCGTATACCTCTGATGGTACCAGGGCTCTGGCTTCATCTAGCCCCAGTATGGTTGATGCTGGACTGCTGGGTGATTAGCGACAGAGACTTTTCTCCAGGAAAAAGCTGAGATGAGATCAGTTTTCCCAGTCTGCTGTAATCACCCTCTCTCTCACCCCTCATATCCACATGCACACGTATCTTCTCTCTTACTTCCCCCCCCACACTCCCCCCCCCCCAGACATCTTCTCTCTCTCATCCCATTTCCACTATCTTTTGCAGACCCAGACCCATGCACACGCTCTTTCTCTCATCACATATTCCCTCCCCACTAGCCCCAGATCCATAAAAAAACAGAAAGAGAGTTAATCAATCAATCAATCATATTTACTGAATGCTTAACTGTGTGCAAACCACTATACTAAGTGCTTGGGAGAGTAAAATGTAATTATATAAGAGAGTTGGCAGACATATTCCCTGCCCACAACGAGCCTCCAGTCTAGAGAGGGAGGCAAAGGGGTCTAACCCCATACTAGGATGGGATTATGGGAGATCCTGGAGAGACTCACTTCCTCACTACCAGGATTCTAATAGCCATCTCTTCCTAGCATGAGCTACCTAACCTCCTCTTATGACCCCAGAGTTGAAATCCTTGCTAGCTGGGGCAACCACCTACCTCAGAGCCCAGTCTATGTCGATGCAGGCAGAAGGAAGGAAGGAAGGGGCTGGGGCCTCTGGGCCTGACAGAAGCCAAAAAAACCCAAAAAAACCCCATTCCTCCCTGTAGACCTTCTTGCAGGACCTCGATAATAGTAGTCTGAAGGGATAGAGTTTTAAGGATCTCACTGGAGGCTAGTGAGGGCTTTCTTTCATAACACCTCAAGTCTGTTCTGCAGGGCAGGTGAATGTAGCTTCACCTCCGAGTAAGAAAACTACTTGTTTTCAACATCCAGGCGGAGGTTGCCAGGCACAGATGGGCTTTAAATGGATCCAATTCTCAAGAGCCCTCAGGGACAGGAAGAAGCTTCCAGGGTTTCCTTTAGGATGAGGGACAGGAGGTGCAGTTTAGGATTCAGGGTTAGAATTTGGGGTTAGAGTTCAAGTCACGTTTTCTGGGTTGGTTCAGATTTGCGATTGGTTTGGGGTTTTGGATCCCAGTGTCTCCCCTGTGCCATTGTCAGGGTCTCCATGATGAATGCCAGTACCTGTTCCAGCCCCAACTGATTGTCCAGCGCCTTCTGGGTGTGGCTGTGTTGGTGCCCGGGCTCCTGGTGGAGCAAAGTATCTCCCCTCACAACCGCTCTGCTCTTTACAAGTGAGTGCTTAACTTTGAGCCCAGCCTTACCGTGACCCCTTAGGCCAGGCCTGACCCCCACTGTTAATCCCGATACTGGTCCTGACCCTAAAACTATCCCCCTGACTCACTCCTCTGCCCCTTCCCAGTGCTGTGCCCATCTCTCATTCCTCTAAGCGCCCCCCGATTCCACCTCCAGACTCTTACACCTCTGTGCCCTCCCTCCCTCCCTTTTTCCATTCCTCCTTGCAGGATCTTCATTCCCAATTTCACCTCCAAGGTATCAGTGTGGTTGGTGAACTGCTGGGGGGGTCTGCGGGGGCGCTGTCCCCTGTCCCTGCGCCTGCGCCCCAAGGCCCCCCCACTCCACAACTCTAGCTCCTTGGACTGCCAGTCACGGACACCATGCCACCTGGAGTTCACCCTACCACTCTGGGATCACTGGCATTACGTGATGGTGGAGGCCCAGTTGCCTCTGTCTGTCCCTGTCCGCTTCCAGGTGACCGTCCGACTGGAAGGTGAGCTTTGATTTGGTCCCTTTCATTGTGGATTCCCCCGCCTTCAAGCCTCATTCCCCACCCTTCTCTCTCACTGTGATCCCATCTCCCTAATACTGGGTTTCAGAGGGGGTGTGGCGGGGTCTGGGGGCCCAGGAAAGGTGGAGGGGTCTGAGGCTGGGGTGGAGGGGATGGGGACTTGCGTGGTGGGGACTGGGAGTGGGGTAGAGAGGTGGGGGAGTCAGGGTCTCCAGTTGAGCTTCCTTCCCACCCCCTGCAGAGTGTTCCCAGCAAGGCCTGGCCCGGGCTCTGCCCGCTGGTGCTGCCATGAACATGCCACAGTCAGCAGCGGCTCGCCTGCCCCCACCAGAGCCACTGCCGTCAGGGGGTCCCGAGACAGGGAGCTTAGTGAGGCCACTGGATCTCTGCTGGCCAGTGAGGCCAACGCTACGCAACGAATTGGATACCTTCTCCGTCCACTTCTACATCTTCTTCGGCCCCAATGTCTCCTTGCCCCCAGAGCGCCCAGCTGTGTTTGCTCTGCGCCTGCTCCCCGTGCTGGACAGTGGGGCTGTTCTCAGTCTAGAGCTACGACTCAATGTGGTGAGAGGACCGGAAGGGGAGTGGGGGAGGCTGGGGCCTGGGGGCGGGACGGAGGGAGGGAGGGAAGGAGGGAGAGGGAGAAGCAGGAGGACTGAGAGGGGCAGCGTGGGGACTGGAGGGTTGGATCTGCTGGAAGCCGGTTTCACGGGCAGTAGAGTTGGAGGCGGTTGGGGCTGGCGGAAGTGTGGAGCTGGGGAGGGAAGACCTGGGGTTGAGTTGCCAGCTCAGAGTGGAGTATGGCTTTTGACTTCCTTTTGGCTCCTTTAGGCTTAAAGTGGTTGTTGCCAACCAAGGTTTAATCCAGAGCCAAGGGAAGACTCCAGTAGGGAAGACTCCAGCAGTGTGGGTTTGGGGAGCCCTCTAGGACTGTAAGCTCTTTGTGGGCAGGGAACATGTCAACTAACTCTGTTGTATTGGACTCTCCCAAGCCCTTAATACAGTGCTTTGCACCCAGTAAGTGCTTAATAAATTCCCTTGATTGATCGATCCAGGTGAAGGGGTCAGAGGCATAGAAGCACTGTCCCTAGCTGAAAGGGAGAGGTTTTAGTTTCTGATTACTAGCCCTTGATTGAGTTCCTCGGCTTAGATTATGGTTTTGATTTTACAAGGACAAGTTGTTATCCATGTTTAGAGAACTAGATAAGGTTCTTTAATAATAACCTTTCCCAGAAGCTGCCCCATTCCAGACAGCACATGCTTCAGCTACTTCTTAATGAGGGTTGACACCAGCCAGGGACTCAGGGACCATTCCCCGAGCTAAAACACAAGGGATCAGGGCTGGTCATGATGGCCAGGAGCCTTCAACAGGATGGCCAGGAGCCTTCAACAGGGCTTGGGCAAGGTGGGCAAAGCAAATCATCAGCAATGTGGCCTCAGGTTTCAGCTCAAACTCATCTGAGTTTCTGTCCAATCTTCTCTCTGATGCTGAGATCTGGGCCAACTGCAAGTTGTTCTGCCCTGCTTCTTGAGATGCCCTATCAGCACCACCTGCAAGCCAAACTGCACATCAAACATCAAGGAAAAAATTCTACCCGATTGAGCTCATCACCCAGCTCCTATTGACTACTAAGCTTTTATTTCCTTCCTGAAATGCTCAGTGTCCCAATCTCCTCCCTCTCTACTTCCAATGCCCTTGGTAGCTTTGTTGTTCGAGTGCAACAGATACAAATTTCTTGAAGGGTCCCCTTTACTTTCTCAATGTTCTCCTGTTGCCCACCCACAATTGCCCACCCACACTCTCCTCCTTTCCAGGTGTTTCCCAAGAGGAGTTTTTCACCTTTCACCCCTGCCTTGAAACCTCCCCAACATACTTCTTTAAAAATCTTGTTCCTGCCCTCCTCCCTCTTTTTACTGTCTCACTTTCCTCTGTCTCTGTCCATTCTGTCTTTAGACAAAACCAAGTCTCCTGTATGCAGAAAAATCCAGTCCTTGACCCCATCACACCCTCCAGCTTCTCTTAGTTCCTATTCCTGTTCAAACTCTTTAAATGAACAGTATTCACGTGCTGGTCTCACTCTAACCTCCTACAACCTAGATTTTGCTCTCCTCACTTGATTGTATAATGTTGCTCATCAATATCATCAGTAACCTTTTCCAGGTTCAATCTAACGGACTTTGATGTGTCCTAATCTTCCTCAATATAAGTTGGTTTTAATGTTGTTGTTATCTCCTTCCTCCTGGAAAATCTCTGTGGCTTTCATTTCACTGACATAGGTTCTCTTTCTACCTACCTTTCTGACTGCTCCTTTCTTTATGTTTGTTAAGAGCTTACTCAGTGACAGTTGCTAATCCCTATCCCTCATAGGGCTCACAGTCTTTTACAGATAAGGTAACTGAGGTACAGAGAAATTAAGTGATTTGCCCAAGGTCACACAGACTCTCTCTCTGCCCTTCTGACTCCCAGGTCCATACTCTATCCACTAGGACATGCTCCCTCTCAGGCTTCTTTTCAGGCTTTGTGTTTCCCTCTTCTACTTTAGCTGTGAGTAATAATAATAATAATGTTGGTATTTGTTAAGCGCTTACTATGTGCCGAGCACTGTTCTAAGCGCTGGGGTAGACACAGGGGAATCAGGTTGTCCCACATGGGGGTCACAGTCTTAATCCCCATTTTACAGATGAGGTAACTGAGGCACAGAGAAGTTAAGTGACTTGCCCAAAGTCACACAGCTGACAAGTGGCCAAGCCGGGATTCGAACCCATGAACTCTGACTCCAAAGCCCGTGTTCTTTCCACTGAGCCACGCTGCTTCCAGCGTCCAGTGTCCAGAAAGGTTCTGTTCTGAATCATTTGCTCATCTTGCAATACACTTGTTCTCTCAGGAAGCTCATTCACTCACGTGGTTTCAGTTACCTCTAGTGGTGCCATCTTCATAGGTGTTATGGAGGCCCTCTATCCCTTGGAATTGGCCCTGGAGAGGTGGAGCCTTTAGCGGCCCCACTTTTTGTCTCCTAAGAGGAAGCCATGATACCCAGTCCAGCTCTAGAACCTCCGGAGTTTCTCTTGTACCCATAGAGCTCTGCGACCTCCTCTCATCCCCAGTCCCGGAGCCAAGTTGGTTGCAGGGCTGGGGATGGGGGAGATGTCACCTCTCGGGTACTCTGAGGCTCAGTATGGGTTGCTGTGGTGACTGTCTAAACTATGAGGGATTGATCTGCATGGCTGCCGTACCACTCCTGTGCCCGCCCCCACCAATAAATTGCAGCTCTTCTGGACTGATGATGAAGCTGCTGCTGGATGGCTGGTGGTACGGCCACAGAGGATGAGCCCTCTCTTCCCTCCCTCTCCCCTCTCCCTCTTTCCTCCTCCTATTTCCCTTATCCCTTCTCTTCTCACCTCCCCATCTTTTCCCCCTGTTTCGTCATATATGATTTATTGAATTGCCTTTTCTTTTTATCATTTGTGCCTGTGCGCTTAGTCTTTTAAAAGTATTTGGCAATATGGGTCCACCACTACATCATAAACTCCCGAAGGTCAAGGACTGCATATTTTGTTGTATTTTCCAAGTGTCCGTACAGTGCTCTACATCCAGTAGGCCTGTGGTACAATGCGTTGCACACAGCAGGCAATCGATACAGTATTCTACACATAATGGGCACTCAGTAATTGCTGCAATAATGAGGCCTGAAACTCAGTGAGTTCACCAGCCAAAGGGGCACTGCTCATCCCAACACAACTTTGCTGGGTGGGTAAATGTGAGGAGGACGGGAGACAGGAGGAGCCCAAACAGCTGCTGTATGGAGGGACCACCAAAAGGCAAAGAATAAGAGTTGTTTTAAGGATCTGTGAGGAACAACCCTGGGGACTGTCAGAGATCACAGTGACAGGCAGGCCCAGTCAGCTTGGAAATTTGGGGGCTCTGGCCAGGCCAGGCATGTGAGGCAGAGTCTTAGTTGCACTCAGAGACCCTGCACAATGGCCAATGGCAGTGTGGCATCACCCTCCAATAGGAAGGGGAGCAAGTCAATTTTATTTTCCTAGCCAAGTGGTTCTTAGGTGCAAATTTGGTGGTGCAATCAGAATAAAATGGAAGGGAAATGTTCCTTGGAATTCATTTCCTCAGGAAGTAGTACAATCAAAAGCCTCAACAGGTTCGAGAAAGGTAAGGGGAAATCCATGATGGGTTACCAGCAGGACAATTAGGGACGGAGTGGGGAAAGTTAGGGGGGGATGTTGCATGGTCCATCCCTAACTGTGAGAATGCCATTGCCTGGTTCCTACCAGTAACTTGATTCTACAGTCGGAGATAAAGTCTTGAGCTGCATGGAATGTGGATCTAATTCAGGATCATCAGGTTCATTTTCTCATCAATCAGTCATATTTATTGAGCGCTTACTGTGTGCAGAGCACTGTACTAAGTGCTTGGGAGAGTACGCTGTAAAAGAGTTGGTAGATATGTTCCCTGCCCACATGATGTTCTTATATTTCAAATTGTTGTCCCTGCAGGGGGCAGGACACCATCAAACAGGTGAGAGTCAGTGGGGGAACACATCTGGGGAATCTATGGCGGGGAGGGCAGTTAGCTGTCTGTTGTCCAGGCCCTGCCCTTTTCTACTCCTAGACTCGCTGTCTGGCTTCCTGCCGTCAGTCAGTGCCTCCTTCAACGTGGCCCAGCTGCCCAATTAAACATGGTTGGGTTTCAGACGAAAATATTGAGAATGCTGGTTCCTGTAAAACCTGAATCCGTATTTGCCCAAGGGCAAGGACTGTGTGTCTTTGCTCCTTCTCTGGAAGGCCTTTCCTCCATCACCATAAGCACCCAGATTAGGGGTCTGCACACAGTGGGGAGAGGGGAATCTGAACAGCAGCCAGGCTATGGCGTCTCAACTTGACAAAGAGTAGGAGTCTTAGGGCCACGGAGCATCTTCTATCCCAGCTTTGACTCCTTTCTCCCCTTCTCCTCCAATATTCTGTACTCCCCCTCCTCCCTATCCATCTCTCCCCTTCTCTTTCTCTCCTTCTCATTCCTAACCCCATCTCTCCCCCAACTTCCCTCTTTTTCTTTCTGCCCCATTGCCTTAATCTCCCTCCCTTCTATCTTCCTTTCCCCTTTTCCCTTTTCTCTGCCCTTCTCCACCCTTTCTTCTTTGCTGTGTCCCCAGAGCTCACTTCAGGGAGAGAACATCACTGTGTTTGGCTGTCTGCACCATGAGGTGCCTCTGACCTCAGGAGACAACACCTCAGTCACCTGTTCGACAGGTGAGAGTCAGTGGGGGAACACATTTGGGGAATCTAGGCTGGGGACACTTAGCTGCCTGGTGTCCAGGCCCTGACCTTTTCTGCTCCTAGACTCGCTGTCTGGCTTCCTGCTGTCAGTCAATGCCTCCTCCAACGTGGCCCAGCTGCGGCTCCCATTCCCCCAGACAGGCAGCTGGTACCTGAGTCTGCGCTCCCTCTGCGCTTCTGGACCCAGGTGAGGGAGCTGAAGGGGCAGTGAGGGGGAGGGAGGGTGGGAAGGAGCATGAGGTGGTCGGGGAGGGGAGCAGGGATTCGGAGACTGAAAAGTGGGAGGGAAGAGCAGGTGTGGGGTGGGGGCTGGGCGAAGTGGTAGGGGAGAACAGTTGATGGATTGGTGGGGAGGATGGGGACTGGGGAGTTTGGTAACAGAGACCTGAAGGGAAGAGAGGGAGCTGGGCACAAGAAGAGAGCAGATGGAAAGAGTAAGGTCTGCTGGGGGCCATGGGGAGTCCTTTGGAAAGTATGGTTAATGGTCAGGCTACCCAACAGGTTTGAACACTGTCAGAATGTCACTGCCGAGGTCCATCTCCGGTCCTTCCTATCCCCCTGCATCAATGACTGTGGCCCCTATGGCCAGTGCAAACTTCTGCGGACAAACAACTACCTTTATGCAGCCTGCGAGTGCAAGGCTGGTGAGTAGGGGAGGGTGATGAGGTGGGGTGGAATTTATAGGGCAGCGAGGTGGGGATGGTGGGGTTATATTGGATCCAGAGGGTGAAGAAGTGAAGAGATGGGGTCTGGGAGTTGTAGAGTGGGACTCTAAACCCATTGTGGGCAGGGAATATGTCTACCAACTCTGTTGTATTCTCTCCCAAGTGCTTAGTACAGTGCGATGCGTACAGAAAGCACTCAACAAATACCACTGACTGAGTGATTGGGATTGGAGACTTGCCGAGCTGGGCTCCTAGGTTAAAGGATGGGGTGGAGGACTAGAGTGGAGAGGGGAAAAAGATAGGGAAACTCAGGGATGGACATCAGAATGTGTCTCTCTTTCATGGGTTCCCCGGAGTCTGTGCCCTGATGATACCCTGTGACAGGCTGTGCCCCATGTGGATGTGACCCTAGCAGCTACCCTTATGGCAGGGTCCTCCCCAAGACTATGCCCGGTTGCCTGCCACCCTGTGCCCTATTCCTTACCTCTATTCTTTCCCTCCCTGAAATTGTCCCTCTCTCCACAGGTTGGAGTGGTTGGGGCTGCACAGACAATGCTGAGGCCTTCAGCTATGGCTTCCAGTTGCTCTCCACACTGCTGCTCTGCCTAAGCAACCTTATGTTTGTCCCCCCTGTAGCTGTGGCTCTACGGAGCCGCTATCTCCTTGAAGCTGCTGTGTACATCTTCACCATGTTCTTTTCCACGGTAATGAGAGCTGACTATTGATTGGAGTGGGGGTGGGAGAGGCTGGCCTGGGGTTTGGGGCTGGCTATAGAATTGAAGGACTATGGACCCAGGAAGAGCTCTTCCCGACTATAAAATGGGGACGTTTAATTGCAGGCTTCCCTCACTTCCCTTTTCTTCCTTTCCTTCACTTTCCCTCCATGCCAAGCTGCCCTTTCTCCCTCTGTCAGGTGTTCCCCATCCAATGCTGTCATACCCTTGTGACCGTAATTCTGTCTATGTTTGCCCTTCATATGTGAAGATGATGCCAGTGAGGGTGAATTTTACCCATGGATTCAGGTCTGTCTGGCTGAAAAGGTCAATACAGGTTGACAGTTTCTTTCTCTGCTTCACGTATGAAGATCATCCTCTGTCGTGCGTGCTGTTACATTTGCGTGTTCAGCATCGGCACTAATTTTGATTTTCTCTCCTGGTGTCCCAATCTTCCTGAAACCTCTGCTTGTAGTGAGAGGCACGTGCCAGGCCGGTCTGTCTGTCTCTGTGGGCTCTCAGCAATCCATTTCTATGCCCAAATCATTTGAAGTCATGCTTCACTGTATTTTCAAAATATCTGTCTTACTACAGCAGCTAATTTGTTTTCCTATAAGCTTTCATTCTCCTCATAGATCAGAAAATCATGATCAATCATGAGCAATCTATTGCATCAGATTCCTGGATCCGGACAATAGGCCATCCTGGACTCGATTCTGTCCCTGACCATCACAGTAGAATCCTTAGAGGGATCATTTTTCAGCTGCCCACCGGGACATTTCCTGCTCATGGTTAGGGATGGATCATCTAAAACCCCTAACCTTTCCCTCACCTTTTCTAATTTACCCTCTGTCAGTCAATGGTACTATTGAGTGCTTATTGTGTGCAGAGCACTAGTCTAAGCACTTGGGAGAGTACATTATAAGAGTTGTGTTAATATAACCCATTAAGGACCTCTTATCCACAAATATATCCAAATTCTTCTAGAACCGACTGCTCTTTTTGCTCTTCACAACTTCTAATGGGAAGAAATGCTTCTGTTAGTTTATTTAGGACCTACCAGCAAGGTTCCCTGGGGGCCCCTCATCCTGGTATGGGATTTGGTGGGCAGCAACAACTCCAGGTTCACCCTGGCCACACTCTTCACGATTTTCTAAATTTTAATCTTATCTCCTGTCCTCCTTTGTCTGTCCAGAGCAAAGACTCTTGGCCTTTCCAGTTTGTCCTCAATCCAAAAGCTTCTCCACCCCCAATCATCTTGCTTGCTCCTCTCTGGACCTTGTCCAGCTCTAGACAGTCCTTCTTGAGATATATAGACCAGAATAGCTCCCAGAGTTTCAAACTAGGTTGCAATGAGAGCTGACATGCTCTCCAAGACCATTTTGCTGGTGATCTATTTAAAAATGAGTACTGTTCATTGATAATGCCGATGAACTTGATGTGGTGACTGGTAGGTCCTGGTCTGGCAGCCATAAAGATCATCGCCACTGAAGCATTCAGGCCAAACTTGATGCCACAAGTTTCTCGAAGGACACACTACACTTGTCCTCTAAATTTCATTTTCTATTTCTTAATCTAGTAGTACAGTTTTGGACAATGAGGCATAGAAAATATTTGGCTATTCTCAGGATCCGGGTTTTCTTCTTTTTCATTAGGTCTTCATTAGACATCGGCATGTCTTGTGAGTATATCAGCCCCAAAGAAGCTCCAGTCCTGGCCTGTTGAGTTGGAAGGTTTTCCCCAGAGGACTGGGATTATTTTCAGAACAGCAACCTGCAGGTTTCTTGTTCCATACCTATTTGGAATTAGATAAAACCGGCCAGTCCTGATGTTCTCAGTGGGTGATGGGAAAGATCAGATAGGCATCTTCAACTCTGATTTGGCTGGCAGTCACACCATCATGGTGAATTTCTCAGGGCAGCCAAACTTGTTTTGTAGCTGGCAGAGATTGGGTCAGCTGATGAGAGTAAGAGCTTTTGAATCTCTGTAAATGAAGTTTTGAAGTCACCTTTCTTCTCCTGTGCTTCTCCTCTATCTGATGTGCAGTTGCTGTAGCTTGTTGCAATCTAAAGTCAGGTTGTAACTCTGGGAACACTTGTTTCCAGTTTTTTTTTAGTGACTGTTCCAGAAGGACATTGGCTATGATCTTGTGAGGAATGGGGAGCAGGGATTTGCCACAAATTTCCACAGTCCACTTTCATTGATTGGCCTTTGACGTACCATCACTTTCGAGGCTGGATGTCCAGTTGTAGTACCTCGGTCAAAGTGCCCACTGCAATTTGGGGTAGGGTTTCTTTGGGGACTTCACATGAGTGCACCCCGGGATTGCCCAGTTTGTTTACTGCGACCATTCAATGAAGCATTCAGGGTTCAGCTGGCAGTCCAGAACCCTAAGGGCTGGCTACTGAGATTTGGAATAATGCCAAATGTCCCACTCCCTCCTGTAAAGTAATAACAATAATAATAATAATTGTGGGTGATACAAGACAATCAGGTCAGACACAGTCTGACTTTCCACAATTCCATATGTGATAACGAATCTCACAGTTGGAATTGGAATATTGCAAGTTCACAGGTCACACAGGCACTTTCTTTGGTTAACCAGTTAACCAGTATGTTAAAAGATTTCACCATCTCCTTGCCCAAACCCTTCCCGGTATTTGGTTGCTGATGTCATCTGGTGAGTGACGGACATTCCCCTCCCTGAGAACAAGATGAGAAGCAGTATCACCTGGGAATCAGAAGGATCTGGGTCCTTATCCTGGCTCTGCCACTCATCTGCTGTGAGATTCTTGGGCAAGTCACTTAACTTCTCTGTTCCTCAGTTACCCCATCTGTGAAATGGGGATTAAGACTGTGAGCCATTTGTGGGTCAGAGACTGTGTCCAATCTCATTTACTTATATCTACCCCAGGGTTTAGTACAGTGCCTGGCGTGTAGAGTAAGCACTTAATAAATCCCACAATTATTATCATTATTATTACTACATTATGAAATAGATGGCTAGATAAGAAGGACAGCCATCACATTGTTCCTCTATTCTTCCCCCAAGCATCTTGATGCCACTATCAGGGATCGAATCCTGGTCTGAGTGGACCTTGGGTCTGACCCAGTAATGAGTTTGTGTGTGGTCTTATTTTTTTTTAATATTCAGTAGCAAGGAACATATTAAACCATGAGGTCAGCAGAAATACAATGCATACTTAGGCCTTACTTTTAAAAGGTTTTAAAGTATTTGACCAAGAATAAAAGGTATATTAGGGTTGTCCCAGTCAAGCTGAGTTCTGGACATTTCCAAACTGTTCAACAAGGGACATTCCTGGGCTCGCTTGGGTTTGCTTTTTTTTTTTTTGGTGGGGGTCACTGTTATTGATTTTAAATGCTTTATTGAATGCTTTATTGGTCAAGGTTCCCAAAACTCTGTATACCCTTGGGAGAGAATTCTGGACTCCAGAACTGGGACCCCTGCAGTTCAGCTGGTCCAGGCCCTTGGAGGCAGGCTTCTAAGTCTTTCAGTAGAGGTCTCTCCACACCTTCCCTCAGCCCCTTGACTGCTCGTTTTTCTCCTAATAGTCCCTTCATATGTCCAACTGAAATTTCTCCTGCTTCATTAATTTAAATTCATTTTCTCTTATCTGGCTTTAGTATACATGAAGAACTGGAATGCACCCTCCTCATAAACCATCCTAAATCTGGTTACCGGTTAATAAAACCTAAATCTAGAGCTGGCTTGTGCAGCCCTATATATGGCACCTGACCACTGGGGCAGCTGGGCTCTCTGTCTTTTCCAGCCTCTACCTTATACTCTCAATGTTAGCCTTGTAACAAACTTCCCACTTTTGATTTTCTCACCTGGCCTTTTCTTTCAAGGTTTGACCTCCTGCAGCCCCCCAGAGAGAATGTTTTCATGTCCTGTACCAATCTGCTTCCTGCCTTCACTAGCAGTGTTGGGTACCATTCCAAATTCAGAGTTCAGCCCCGGACCTCCACAACACAATACATTGGTGCTAACTATGCAGATGGCACAGTTCTACAAAATTTGGCATCAGGTCCAATGAGCATAACAAACAAAATCCAAAGTGAAAATGCCAAGTTCTCCTTCCTTTAAACTTCTCCTAAACTAAAATTTCAACAGATTTTGAGATCAGTGCACATGTCATTCAGCCAGTGCCAGACATGCTGCAGTTTTCAGTCTGAGCCCTTGGCTGGCCTACCTAGGGGCCACTGTGAGCAGTCCCTTTCCTCAGCATTTGCCGACACAACCAAGGCATCTCGCCTGGGCCACTACCTCACTCTTTCCCCTAAGTCCTGTGTCCCCTAAGTGTCTGCTCTCGTGACTTGGTCTCAAATCCCTGGGGTCACCTGGGTGGGATAATGACTGCATTTTACAGACTGTAGATCGGCCCAGTGGATGGCCAGGTGCCCAAGCCTCTCCTTTGGTTGGCAGTTTTTGCTGGGACTTCTCTGAGCCCCATCCACGTCTTGTTAGCCCCATGCCCCACACAGCTGCTCCCCCCTCAAGAGGCAACCTACTCCTTAGGTCACTAAAAAAAACCTAGACCAAATGTTATTTTTAAGAAAGACCATTCTCTTCAGCATAGGTTTTAAAGAAAGCACTTATCTGTGCCATAGGTTTTAAAGAAACATTTGCTCATCTGTCACCTCCATATATTGAGGAAAAGCCTGTGCAGACCTCTGAGCAGGACATCCCCTCCTTGATTATAAAGCCTGGCAAGTATACCATCAGCTTGGGGGTTTTTACCATTCTTCATTCTCTTATTGCAGGGGTGATCTCCTCCAGAGTTGGAGTGAAGACCATATCCTCATCCTGGCAGGTTCACTAGGCTCCAGAGAGCCTTATTTTCAATGGTAGAAGGACTATTGAAATATTATTGCTCTTCCTGAAAAAATGTGTTCCTTGTCTGGGTTGAGGGTGGAGCCAGCTACCCTCTTCAGTCAGTCAGTCAGTCAGTGGTGCTCTAATAGTGTATGGAAGTACAGAGATTCTTCAGGGATGTATAGAAGTCCTTGGTTTGGCGGCGATCAGCATAGCATAGACCTGGATCTCCGCAGCCTTGACTTCTCATTTGTTGGGTAAACACCTTTGCTTGATGTGTAGGCAGCTTTCCGTAGGACCTTAGGGAACTGCAAGGTGATGATGATCTAGTGTCCCCTTTATGGCAAGGAATTCTGGGATCTGAGGTATTTTCATCAAACCAGCTGAGTGATGCTGCTAACTGGGCCCCCAGTCTTGGGGACAGCCTGATGGATATACTTATGGATACTTGGACCCATGGAATTCCTTGAGGGAGTGGGCTGACAGAATTTGATCATGGCAGAGGCCTGCGTTCAGATATCTAAGGGTTCGGGTTCTCCTTTCTGACACTCTGACTGCACAATTAGCGAGAGATTGGAGTGGAACAAACCAAGGTTGGTTCAGGGCTCGGAAATCACTTATTCTTCCATGGGTTCACCCATGCTGCCTTTTCCTTTGATGTGGGATAGTCTGGTGCTGTGAGAGAAATACTGACTGTTATGATGGTTAATGCAGCCCTGGCAATTGGGGTGGGTTCCCCAGCTTTCCTGTGTATGGAAAGGTGTGAGGGAGCCGAGGGCTTTAATTTTTTTGTTTTAATGGTATTTGTTAAGCGTTTACTATGTACCGGGCACTATTCTAAGCGCTGGGGTGGATACAAGCTAATCAGGTTGGACACGGTCCATGTCCCATGTGGGGCTTGCGGTCTTAATTCCTGTTTTACTGATGAGGTAACTGGGGCAAGCTGTTGGGGCTGCTGCCAGACTATGAATAACCACCAGAAAAAGCATAAAATGGGAAGCTGGGAACCCTACTCCTGTTCCAGTACGGTGATTGTCCCTCATCCTGGAATGAGGAGGCACTGTTTAGTACTGTCTCTTCTCTAGCACTGGGGAAGGCTAAGCATTCCAGCACACCGTTGAGCAGGAGGCTGGTGTCTCTGAGCTTTCCCACCCCTCAAGGCTGCTTCCCATGTTTTGGCATCACTGCCTCTTTGTGCCTAAAATTCTACGATGATCACTTTGTCAGCCGGGGTACAATTACTATGCATCTGTTTGGGTTCCTTAGGGCAACTTTCTCTCTCCTCATCTGTATCTGGCAATGTGTCCTGTGTCCTGATGATAGGGGGAAAGTTTTTGGTGTTGTGATGGGTACTTCACCCTAAACAATGGGGAAATCTGGCCACTGCTTGGTTGTGAAGCTAACGACTGTGAGCCAATGCTGGGCAGAGGGAAAGCCCATCCTCAGGGCCAGGAGGGCTGCCCTAAGTCTGACTTGCTCACAGAGTTAGCTCTACCATGCTCCTTTCTGGATGCTGCTGCTTTCCATGTCTGAGAGTGCCTGAATGGTTCGTACTGAATTGGGCATTTTTCCGCAGTTGGGAGTTTTCAATTGTCTTGCTTTGCAAGATTAGAGCCTGACAGTTAATGTGCCCTAGTGAGCCTACTTTGGAAAAGGCAGGGGAAATCTGGGCCTCTGGAACTTACAAACACACTTTGAGACACACTCAGGCAAGGAGATACACTCACCAAGATGGGCACACACATTGGTACGCAGGAACCCACAGCAGTGTACAAATACAGACCCCTGTTTTGTGTGTGTATATGCCCATCTCGGCTGCATTTCTTGCTTTCACCTTGAAATCTGGGGCCCTATGGGATAAGGTTTGGAACTGTAGATTTACTAAACCATCGGTCCTTCCATCCCTGTGATCCCCAATCCTTAGTAATAATGGTATTTATCGAGCTCCCCTTGGGTGCAATACACTGTATTAGGCACTCGGTAGACTTCTGATCTCTCGCCCCCCAGTTTTACCACGCTTGTGACCAGCCAGGCATCGTAGTGTTCTGCATTATGGAGTATGATGTGCTGCAGTTCTGTGACTTCCTTGGCTCCCTCATGTCTGTGTGGGTCACAGTTATCGCCATGGCTCGGCTGCAACCTGTGGTCAAGCAGGTGAGTCCTGAGCTGAGCTGACTTGTGTGCCCCAGTGTCTTGTTAGTTGGTCAGCCGGGGGTCCTCGATCCCCAGCCCCTCTCCACCCTTTTCCCTGAGTTCCTCCAGGTTTCCTGGAAGGTCCCCTTTTTGCTACCTGTTCCCCATACTCACTATCCCAGGACCGACTGTATATCCTTTCTTTTCCGGCTGAGGACCGAGACCTCCCTGAAGTGGTGGAGTGTAGGGGCTCTTCAGGGATTTGAGGGTGGTGGTGGGTGAGGCCAACGGATTGAATTGGTGAACTTTGTTGAGGCATCACCCCGTGCCTTCCTTCCTCCCCTCGTGCCCCAGTTGCTCAGTCCCTCTTTTCCAGATGCTGTACCTCCTGGGTGCAATGCTGCTTTCCATGGCCCTGCAGCTGGACCGCCATGGCCTCTGGAACCTGCTGGGCCCGAGCCTCTTTGCACTGGGGATCCTTGCTTCAGCTTGGGTAAGACTTGGGGGGGAGATGGGTGCTACTGCTGCGGCCGCCACCAGCCTATCGTCTTACCTGCCCCGTCGGGTTCTATTTCCTCTCCCCATCCCTGCTCCCATGTCCCGATCCCCGATCTGGACTCCACAGGGGAGGTCTGGGAGTGGCCTACTTTTAGATGCATTATCCTCTTCTGATTTCTTCACTTCTTGGTTTGGTTCGAAATGAGAATTGAAGCCACCCAGTGTGAGTCCCTCTGGTAGCTGGTCTCTGGGCCAGGAAGACCTAAGGTGACTCTACCTGTTTGTCTGGAACCGGCCAGGGCAGATCTGGGAAGCCATATTTTATGGTTCTGAGCCAAGCTGCCATCTTGCGACATCAGAGAAGTGTGGTTTTGACATAGGGACAGGACTGGACCGAGTGGAGTAGGTGAGGATGAGCCACCTATCAAGTCCCTCCTCAGCCTCTTAGGCTGTTCTGCTTCTCTAGAGGGCTTACTTACTCTAAGTTCTCCCCTCAGAGTTGCAGGGAATTAGAATGGGTAGAGATTTGATCTGGCTTCATCCCCCTCTCTGCTCTGCCAAATCCCAATCTCTCTCTGCCAGGTTCCAGCTGGAATCCACGTCCCTGAGTTTGAGCTCAAAAGCCTATGTCTGCCCTATGGCCTCATCCTCGGACGGCTTCTGTCTGGGTTTTCCAGGCTGGTTTTTTTTGTTTGTTTTGTTTTAAACGGTATCTGTTAAGCACTTATTATGTATGTGCCAGACTCTGTACTAAGTGTTGTACAAGCACTGTATAAGCTAATCAGGTCGGTCACAGTCCATGCCCCACATGAGGCTCGCAGTCTTCATCCCCGTTTTAGAGATGAGATGACTGAGGCCCCGAGAAGTGACGTGACTCGCCCCAGGTCACACAGCAGACAAGTGGTGAATCTGGGATTAGAACCTAGGTCCTCTGACTCCCAGGCCCGCGCTCCTCCCACTAGGCCATGCTGTGTCCCCTCCTCTCCCCAGATCCATGTTCCCCTTCTTCCCCGTGGTCCCATTTCCCCCTCCAGACCCCACGTCACTGTCTGCTCTGTGAAAACTCAATAGCACGTCTTCTTTTCTTCCCAGACGGTGCGCAGTGTCCATCGCCGGCACTGCTACCCGCCCACTTGGCAGCGGTGGGTCTTCTACTTGTGCCCAGGCAGCCTCATCGCAGGGGCCGCCGTGCTACTCTATGCCTTTGTGGAGACCGAGGAGAACTATTTTTACATTCACAGCATCTGGCACATGTTGATCGCAGGCAGCGTGGGCTTTCTGCTGCCACCTCGTGCTAAACCAGAGGGCAAAGTACCCCCTCTGACCCGACCACGGGGCTGTGGGTACCAGGTCTGCATCAACGAGCAGGAGGAACTAGGCCTGGTGGACCCAGGCACCGTTTCCATCAATAGTATCTGTGCTAGCTGACGGCCACAGGGTATGGACTTCAGGCAATCGGGAAAATGCCCTGGACTCTTGGGGACACCGGCTTCACAGCTACCCAAGGGCCCGGGCCTCAGATGCTCACCGGCATTGGCTTCAGAAACCCAGGGAAGCAGAATTCTCGGATTTCCCAGAGGACTGGATTTGAGAAGCCTGGGATCATGGATCTCACTGGGTCTTGGAGGACCCCCCAACCCCCACCCCAGACTGCCTGGAGGATAGGTCTGCATTTCAGGGGGTCGTGCCCAGGGGAATGGCTCCCTTTCCTGTCCCCTTCCTCCTCCAGGATTGGCATTAAGGGAGTGGGGCTGGTGGTTCATGGACTGAAAGGGCAGAGGTGGGAGAGACCTGGTTTTGGAGGCAGGTCTCCGGTGCCAGGGTCAGGGACAAAAGGGGGAACTTCCCTGGGCACCAGCCCCAGTGAATGGTATTTGCCGCTAATGAGTGTGTATGTTTTTGCCCATTACGTACTCCTAGAGAGGCTGGGTGCATATTGTGTGCCTCTCTGAGTTTGTGTGCCACTATCAATCTCTCTGAGTGTGTATGTGGGTGCTGCTGTCAACTAGAGAAGCAGCATGGCCTGGTGGACAGAGCACGGGCCCGGAAGTCAGAAGGACATGGGTTCTAATCCCAGCTCCCCTACTTGTCTGCTGTGTGACCTTGGGCAGGTCACTTAACTTCTCTGTGCCTCAGTTACCTCATCTGTAAAGTGGGGATGAAGATGGCGAACCCCATCTAGGACATTGGACTGCGTCCAACCCGATTAGCTTGTATCTCTCCCAGTGCTCAATACAGTGCCTGGCATGGAGTAAGCGCTTAACAAACACGATTAAAAAACAAAAAAAAAACAAAAAGAAGGAAAACCTTTTCAGAATGTACTGTATACCAATGGTCAGCTTCTTTCCGGGTGCACCTTCGGGGTGATCAGGTGACACTCTCAGGCCCTGGCTGCTTCTTGGCCTCTTGGGCCAGGAGTTGGGGAAGACAAAGTTGCTATCAGGAGAAATCTAGCTACCCTTGCTTTCTGGGGAGCAATTGTAGCGGAGGAGGGGTCCCAGCACCAAAAATGGGAAAAAGAGCCCTCCCCCAAGAATGGAGAATTCACCACTCAGGAAACTTGAGGGTGGGCCGGGAAGTTCGGGGAGCAGACCAACTTTGCTCTCACGCCGTTTTTAACTGGCTTGAAGACTCCAACTTGGCTTGCCCCACTCCCAGTTCACCACAGACTTAGTCAGTCGGTCCCTGGACTAAAACCCGGCATTAAGCATTGTTGAGGGAGGGCTGGATCTGGGCTGGGCCCTCAAGATGTCACAGCTGCTGATCCCATTCAGTGGCTACAACTCTCCCACCCTTCCCACGTCTTCCTGCTTCCCTCCCTCCTGTGTGTTCTGAGAGCAGGCAGCCGTCCACCATGCAGAACTCATTCCTGCTAGCACCCAGATATCCCTTCTCTTCTCCCAGCCCGTATTCACTCCCCACCCCACTGACCTGTGGTGGAACATACGATCCCACTTAAACCTGCACCCAGCCCACATACATACATGCACACATTTTAATTCAGCTCGTGGAGACAGATGCAGACCAAGCCTCTGGAAGAGGTTGGTATTGAGATCACACCACCAAGGATTTGGAGAGGAGACTGGCCAATCACCTGAGGCCTCCCTTCTTTCCCCTCAAATGCCTTATTTCCCAGAAGGCCCGAGACCCACCGAGAGCAGCTGTCCCCGGGGCAGGGAGGCATGGCACAAGATCTTCTATCCCTGCTCCAGCACACCTCTCCCAGATTTGGAGCCACAGATCCTGAATAAGGCTGCTCAACCCTAGGCCCGAGTTGGACCATCCTCCACAAGGGTCCTCCGTGCTGCCCTCTTGGCTTCCCTAGCCTCATCCTGTGACAGGGCTGGTAGAGGAGTGCGGATGGTCCACCGAGCCCCATGGGAGTGGGAGTTCGTCGGGATAGCCCACTGAGCCCTGTTCTGTCTCCTCCGCTCTGGATGGCGTCCAAGCTGCCGCTGGGCTATGCCCCATACCTTGGAATTTAATACCCTTCTGAAGGGCAGCAGTGGGAGGGTACAGCAGCGGTTCTGACGTGCTCCGCTCGGGAGGTCACCAGGAGCAGAGCTTGCCCAGCCGGGTGGTCGACGTCTCCTGAGAGAGGAGTGCCGGTGGTACAGTTGCTGGGAAACCCTCCAGAGCCCAGCCGGAGTCGGAGATGGGGGCTGGCAACAGCATCCTGAGCGGGCTGCTGCAGCAGCAGGTGACTGAGCAGGGTCTGGGCCATGGCCAAAGACCCAGCAGGCCCCGCCGTAGCCACAACCCCCAGCACATCCTCCTCAGGCCCACAGCAGAGCAGCACAGGACAGGTCCACGAATGGGTAGCTGCCTCCCCCTCAAAATCACTGAGCACCAGCCCGGTGGCCGGAGACAGGAGCCCGGAGCCAAAGGAGCTGTTGAGGGAGGAGGAGAGGAGCAGCACAGAGCCGCCGCTGTCCATGGCGGCTAGGAAGCTCCCCACGGGGGCTGCGGAAGGGGCGGAGGCATAGGCGAACTGGGCGGCCTCCAAGACTCGAGGGCAAGGTTCAGCATCAGGCCCTGCCTCCCCCAGCCTGCTCAGCATGTTCAGTAAAGGTGCCCCCGTGACTGGTTCTGGGGTTGTGAAGAGCGAACCCTGGCGCAGGGGCAAGCTCAGAGCAGGCTGGAGGCTGGGCAGGGCATCGGGCGGGGTCGTGAACAGAGATTTGCCAGCCAGAGTTGGTAGGTCTCTTGCCAAAGGACGGAGCAGCGCATCCCAGAACTGGTCGTCTTCCTCGGGCGCTCTGGCCGCCCTCTGCAGCACGGCCCCAAGCTGGGGGTTGACCATGCGGGAGCCAGGGCCAAGGGGAGTCCCATCAGGGTGGCAGAGCAGAGGGCAGAGTCCTTCGCCCCGACCACTAGCCACGAATTGCTCCAGCGCCCCTGCCAGCACGGCATCCACGGAGAAGCCGCCTTGTGCCATGGCAACGGGGCCTGTAAGCACCCGGGCCCAAGGCAGGTGGCCCAGCCTCCGATGGAGTAGGTGCAGGGCGTGCAGCGCAGTGGGCCGGCCGAGTCCGGGGGCCAGGGACAAAGCCGGGGGAGGAGTCAGAGAGACGGTGAGGCCGGAGCTGCCGTTGTGGAAGAGGCCCCAGAAAGCAGCACCTAGAGGCAACGGGGCCCGGTCACTAGTGGGAGGTGGTAAATGAGCAGGGTCTAAAGCCGGGGACGGGGCGGGGAGGGGGACCAGAGCTGGGCAAGAGGAATTAGGGGTGACTGCCGGGCGGTAGAAAGGGTGGGAATCCCAACTAGAGGGGGAGGCTTGGGGAACCAAATCAGGCCCAGTGGAAGGAAGGGTCAAGCTGGGCGGGGGCCTTATCTCTGGGACCAGGGCATAGCTGAAGGTGGATGGTCCCCCTCGGCCTGCTGGGGACCCGTGGTCTGTGCGGGTGGCTCGGGGGAAGGGGGAGGTCTCCCCCACTCCGCGAGGGTCGGAAGAGCTTGAGGATCGATGGAGTGCTTGGGGTGGGGGGACGGACGGACTGACCGAGACCCGTGACGTGGGGGTGGACCAGGCCCAAGCACAGCGCCGTCCCGATCCCCGCGTCCACCACGTTCCCGCCGGCGACGAGCAGGTCTCGGCCCACGCGGGAGCACGTGTCTGCGCGGAAGAGGTGGCGTTACCGGGGGGGATGGGGACGCCTTGGTCCCGGGGGTCGCGGGGGGGGGGGGGAGGGGGGGGCTGCAGACTGACCTGCCGGACTGATGACGGCGCCGCGGGGGTACACCCCGGCTCGGTGCTGGTGTCCGGGCCGGCCCGGCCGGCCGCTCCCATCCCGCTGTCCCGAGGCCGGCGGGCCCCGGGCCCGGAGTTGCCGCAGGGCCAGGGAAAGTGCCAGGGCCAGGAGGACGAGGGCGGCGAGGAGCCGAGACAACGAGTCGCCCCGGCCCCGGGCCGGGACCCTGCGGAGAGGGCTGGCTCAGGACGGGCGGCTGGACTCACTCCGGCGGGACTCCTCCGGCTGGGGTTGGGGGAGGACCCGAGTGGCTCGTTTTCCGGGGAGGCCACCGAGTCACGGACCCGTGGGGGAAGAGAAGGGGGAAGCGACCGAGGGGCCCCGTTCCAGTTCACCCCTCGGACCCCTCCCCTTCCCGGCTCTGGCGCCCTTGGTCCGGGACTCACCTGGGGAGCCTCCGCCGCCGGCGGGGACCGGACCAGAGCGGGGCTGCCCCGTCCTCCTCGGGCTCCGACCCGGATCCGGACCCGGACCCGGACTCGTCGAGCAGCAGTTGCTGATACCGCACGGACGGCGGGGCCCCGGAGGGCCCGGGGGGACCATCCACCTTCGAGTTCATGACTGCTGGCTCGCCCTGGAGAGCCCGCCCCCGTCCCCGCCCTAGTCCTTGCTCCGGGTTCCGCCCCTGAGACTTTATCTTCGCTCCTCCAGCCCAGTCCTCCGCCCTTTCCCCTGCTCAGCCGCCTCCCGTCCGACCAGGCTCCTGGACCGGGCTCGGTCCCTGTCCGAGCTTGGTCTCCGTCCCAGCCCGCTCCCGTCCAAGTCTGGTCCTTTTCCGACCCTGGCCCCTGTCTGAACCTGGTCCCTGTCCAAGACCCTGGCCCCTGTCTGAACCTGGTCCCTGTCCGAGCCTGGTCCTTGCCCGAGCCTGGTCCTTGCCCGAGCCTGGTCCCTGTCCGAACCCGCTCCCGTCCAAGCCTGGTCCTTGTCCGAGCCCGTTCCCGTCTGAGCCTGGTCCTTGTCCGAGCCTGGTCCTTGACGGAGCCTGGTCTTTGTCCGAGCCCGCTGCCGTCCAAGCCTGGTCCCTGTCCGAGCCTGGTCCTTGTCTGAGCCTGGGCCTTGTCCGAGCCTACTCCCGTCCGAGCCTGGGCCTTGTCCGAGCCTGGTCCTGAGCTGAGCCTGGGCCTTGTCCAAGCCCGCTCCCGTCCTAGCCTGGTCCTTATCCGAGCTTGCTCTCTTCCAAGCCGGCTCCTGGACCTAGCCCCCTGCTTGCACAAGCCCGCTCCCGTCAGAGCCCGCTCCTCCCTCAGCTCTTGCACCCACTTGCTCGGGAGTCTGCCCCCAGGCTCGAGATCCCTTCCATCCCCGAAGCCCCAATTGCCTCCATTTCAGTTTCGGTTTCGGGGTCAAGACAGTTAAAGTTCAGGTAAATTCCGAGGTAGGCTAGGAATGGAGCAAGAGTTTCGCCTGGGATCAGCGGGAGGGGTCAGGGACGGGAGAGTCGAGAGTTAGAGACAATTGGAAGATTCGCTCGGGGACGGTGAGTGGGAGCTGGGACGTAGCAGGACTGGACAGCAGATGGGTAAGAAGGAGACGGCTGAAGAGACGATGGTCGGGAGTTTGTTCAGAGGAGAAGCAATGGAGGCCTTTAAAAGGGTTTGAGGGAGGGAGTAATGAGTGCCGACGGGAGTTTAATGAGCAGCTAAAGGTAGGATAGATGCCTGGGTCAGGGGTGCCCTCTTTGGGTATATCAGTGTATGTATGTTTGTATGTCTGTGATCTGTTGAAGCTGGGACAGACTGGAGGTAGGGAGCCCAGTAAGGAGGCTGCTCCAGCCAATCTACCACGAGGCGCTTACCAGAGTGGTGACGTGGGGTGATTGTCAGGGGTGAGAGTAGCCCAGGCGTTTCAAACATTTGCCACCACCATCACCTAGCAGTGAGCAGTCCTTTAGCTCAGGCCCTGCAAACTGACGCCCCCTGCCCTTTGGTAGTGGGGCTCATCCAGCCCCTTCCAGAGGGGCGGAGACATCCCCATGCACCCTGCCGCCCTCCCCGCCTTGCCACCTTCTGCACAACATCCTCTCGCTACCATCGGCAGTGACAGGAGGGGTTCTGGCAGGGGGCGTCAGTTTGCAGGCCCTGAGCTAAAGGACTAGAGCAGCAGGGGGCAGTTTTCTGCTTTTCATTCATTCATTCATTCATTCATTCATTCATATTTATTGAGCGCTTACTATGTGCAGAGCACTGTACTAAGCGCTTGGAATGTACAAGTCGGCAACAAATATAGTCCCTGCCCTTTGACGGGCTTACAGTCTAATCGGGGGAGACAGGCAGACAAGAACAATGGCAATAAATAGAGTCAAGGGGAAGAACATCTCATAAAAACAATGGCAACTAAATAGAATCAGGGTGATGTACATCTCATTAAACAAAATAAACAAAATAAATAGGGTGATGAAGATATATACAGTTGAGTGGATGAGTACAGTGCTGAGGGGGTGGGACGGGAGAGGGGGAGGAGGAGAGGGAAAGGAGGGAGAAGAGGGTTTAGCTGCGGAGAGGTGAAGGGGGGTAGAGGGAGCAGAGGGAAAAAGGGGGGAGCTCAGTCTGGGAAGGCCTCTTGGAGGAGGTGAGCTTTAAGTAGGGATTTGAAGAGGGGAAGAGAATTATTGAAGAGAGGATTGTTGGAGGTGAGGAGGGAGGGCATTCCAGGACGTGGCACGGGGTCGACGGTGGGATAGGCGAGAACGAGGGACGGTGAGGAACTGGGCGGCAGAGGAGCGGAGCGTGCAGGGTGGGCAGTAGAAAGAGAGAAGGGAGGAGAGATAGGAAGGGGCAAGGTGATGGAGAGCCTTGAAGCCTAGAGTGAGGAGTTTTTGTTTTGAGCGGAGGTTGATAGGCAACCAGTGGAGCTGTTTAAGAAGGGGAGTGACATGCCCAGATCGTTTCTGCAGGAAGATGAGCCGGGCAGCAGAGTGATGAATAGACTGGAGCGGGGCAAGAGAGGAGGAAGGGAGATCAGAGAGAAGGCTGACACAGTAGTCTAGCAAGGATATAACAAGAACCTGTCGCAGTAAGGTAGCCGTTTGGGTGGAGAGAAAAGGGCGGATCTTGGCTTTTCCCGCCCCAGGGTGTCCCTCGGGAGCCACGCAGGCTCACTGCAGGACCACTGATGTCGTTGGTGCACTGCAGCCTGGCCCATGCTGTCCCCTCCTGTGTTCAGCCCCTAAGCCAAATGGAGGTGGAGAGGGGGAAACGTGCTCCTGGGCCTGCAAGGCATCTCTGAACCAGGATTCAGTGGGGTCAGCAGGTATGGACTGCAGAGCCCCCAGCCTGGGAGTTTCGTGGGCAGGGCGGGGACTCCTCTTGGTCTGGGGGCCTGCTTGCTCCTTGGACTTCCTTTCAGATTGACAAAGCTGATTTGCCTTTCTGGTCCGCTAAACGGTGCATCTGCTTTTTCCATATCAACACGGTCCAGACTTTCTAACCTCTCACCAATGAGCTGTGGGCAGAACAACAGAAAACCACTTTTCAGAGGAAGAACTATGGATGCTACCCTAAACTTGCCAATACTGGAGCATTCCAGGAACTGTGGCCTTATGGAAAGAGCATGGACCTGGGAGACAGAGGACCTGGATTCTAATCCCAGCTCTGTCACTTCCTTGATATGTGACCTTGGACAAGTAATTTCACTTCTCTGTGCCTCAGTTTCCTCAACTATAAAATCAATTGGTGGTATTTCCTGAGTGCATATTCATTCAATTAACTCAATTGTATTTATTGAGCGCTTACTGCATGCAAAGTACTTGGAGAAGCAGCAGGGCATAGTGGATAGAGCACCAGCCTGGAAGTCAGAATGTCATGGGTTCTAATGCCGGCTCCACCACTTGTCTGCTGTGTGACCTTGGGCAAGTCACTTCATTTCTCTGGGCCTCAGTTACCTCATCTGGAAAATGGAGATTGAGACTCTGAGCCCCACATGGGACAGGGACTGTGTCCAACCCGATTTGCTTATCCCCAGCGCTTAGTACAGAGCCTGGCACATAGTTAAGCCCTTAAGAGATACCATAATTATTATTATTACTAAGTGCTTGGGAGAGTACAAAACAACAATAAAGAGACACAGTCCCTGCCCACGAGTTTACAGTCTAGAGGGGGTTGCCAGACATTAATATAAATAAATAAATAACAGATTTGTACATAACTGCTGTGGGGCTGGGAGAGGAGGATGAAGAAAGGGAGTAAGGGCAATGCAGAAGGGAGTGGGAACAAAGGAAAGAGGGACTTATTCAGGCAAGCCTCTTGGAGGAAATGTGCCTTCAATAGGGCTTTGAAGCAGGGGAGAGTAATAGTCTGTCAGATTTGAGGAGGGAGGGCATCCCAACCTAAGGGCAGGATTTGGGCAAGGGGTTGGTGGTGAGTTAGGCGAGATCGAGGCACAGTAAGAGGGTTAGCATTACAGGAGTGAAGTGTGTGGGCTGGGTTGTAGTAGGAGAGTAACAAGGTTGGGGGAGGGGGCAAGATGGTGGAATGCTGTACAGCCAATGGTGAGGAGTTTTGTTTGATGTGGAGGTGGATGAGCAACCACTGGAAATTTCTGAGGAGTGGGATGAAATGTCCTGAACGTTTTTGTAGAAAAATCATCTGGGCAGCAGAGTGAAGTATGGACTGGAGTGGGGAGAGACAGGAGGCTGGGAGGTCAGCATGGAGGCTGAAGCTGCATGGTTTAGTGGAAAGAGCATGGGTTTGGGAGTCAGAGGTCATGGTTTCTAATCCCGGCTCTGCCCCTGGTCAGCTGTGTGACTTTGGGCAAGTCACTTAACTTCTCTGTGCCTCAGTTCACTCATCTGTAAAATGGGGATGAAGACTGTGAGACCCACGTGGGACAACCTGATTATTTTGTATCTACTCCAGAGCTTAGAACAGTGCTTGGCACATAGTAAGTGCTTAACAAATGCCATCATTATTATTATTATTATTCTCATCCTGGCTCCGCTGTTCACCTGCTATGTGACCTCGTCAAGTTGTTTCCCTTCTCTGGACCTCAATTTCCTGATCTGACAAATGGGGATTCAACACCTGTTCCCCATCCTTCCTGAACTGTGAACCCTGGGTGGTGGGGGAGCAGGGAGGCGACAGGGCAAATTTCAAGATCCAGTATTCATTAGTGGCTGGTGAGAGAGGAGGAGAGACAACTCATTAGAAAGGCTTTCCCCTTTCCCCTTGACAATGGTTATTTATATAATAATCTGACCCCAAAGTTGCCATTCATTAACAAACATATGTCCCCCCCCTTCTAGTCTGCGAGCCCCTTGTGGGGTAGGGATTGTCTCTATTTGTTGCCGACTCGTACTTTCCAAGTGCTCTGCACACAGTAAGCGCTCAATAAATACGATTGGATGAACGAATGAATGATTCAGGAATCCAGGTGGGATAGGATGAATGATTGTATTAATGTGGTAGCAGTTTGGATGGAGAGGATAGGGAGGATTTTAGGAATGTTTTGAAGGTGGAACCAACAGAATTTAGTGACAGATTGAATATTTGGGTTGAATGACAGGGAGGAGTCAAGAATAACCCCAAGGCTTGGCTTTTGAGACAGAAAGGATGATGGTGCCATCTAAAGTGATGGGAAAGTCATGGAGAGGACAGGGTTTGGATGGGAAGATAAGGAGTTCTGTTTTGGACTCGTTAAGTTTGAGGAGGACATCCAAGTAGAGATGTTTTGAAGAGGCAGGAGGAAATGAGACTGAAGGGAGGGTGAGAGTTCAAGGCTGGAGATGCAGATTTGGGTATCATCCACATAGAGATGCTAGTTGAAGCCAAGGGAGTGAAGTAGATGGAGAAAAGAAGGGGTCCCAGAAGTAAACCTTGAGGGGCCCCCACAGTTTGGGGTGGGAGGCAGAAGAGGAGCCCGCGAAGGAGACTGAGAATGAATGGCCAGAGAGATGAGAACCAGGGGAGGACAGTGTCAGTGAAGCCAAGTTTGAATAATTTTTCCAGGAGAAGTGGGTGGTCGACAGTGTCGAAGTTCAAGGAGGATTAGGAGGGAGTAGGGTTCATTGGATTTGGCAAGATGAAGATCATTGGGGGACCTTTGAGAGGGTGATTTCTGTGGAGTTAAGGGGATGGAAGCCAGGAGGTAATTGAAGGAGAGGAATTTGAGACAGCAGGTGTAGACAACTCTCTCAAGGAGTTTGGAAAGAAATGGTAAGAGGGAGATGGGGCAATAACTTGAGGGAGCCATGTCAAGGGAGGGTTTTTTTTTTAGGATAGGGGAGACGTGGACATGTTTGAAAGCAGAGGGGAAGAAGCCACTGGGGAGTGAACAGCTGAAAATAGTTTTAGAGAGGGAAGAAGGCAGGGGGCAAGTGTTTTGATAAGATGCGAAAGAAGGGATTGGATGTGCAGGTGGAGGGGGTGGATTTCGAGAGGAGGCAGGAGATCTCTAGAGGTACTGCTGGGAAATATGGGAAAGTTGAAGAAGGGGCAGTAGCGGGGAGGGACTGAGGAGGGGCAGGGGAGATTTAAGGGAGATCATGCCTGTTAGTGTCAATTTTCTTAAAGTAGATAGCCAAGTCACTGGGGGCAAGGGATGGTGTAGGCAAGGGGAAGAGGGCCTGAGGATGGAGTTAAATGTCTGTAACAACTGGTGAGGGTGATGGGCATTGGTGTCAATAAGCAGGGAGAAATAATTTTGCCAGACAGAGTAAAAGCATGCAAGGATAAACTTGAAGTGGATCAAGTCGGCCTGATATTTAGATTTCCATCACCACCACTCTGTGGCTCACATAAGAGCGAAGGAGGTGGATTGCACAGGTGATCCAGGGCTGTGGGTTAGTGGCTCAAGATTGATGAAGGGATAGGGGAGGGTGTGTGTTGAGTTCAGTAGAGAGAGTGATGTTGCAAACATCAATGTGATCATCAAGAGAAGGTAGTTTGGGTACAGAGGCTAAGTGGGGCATTATGAGTTGAGAAAATTGGATGGGGTCTAAAAATCAGAGGTCTCTGTGAAGGAATAGTACAGATTTACAGAGAGAAGGTGGGTGGGAGAGGAAGCAAGTCAGCTGTGGATGGATAGAGGGATTTCAGAGTTGGTGAGGGTAGAGATTTTGCAGTGGCAACAGATGATGAGATTGAATGTTGGTACCTCAATGCTTAGTACAGTTGTTTGGCACATAGCAAAAGCTTAACAAATATCATAATTATTTATTATTATTTCTTCATAGGACTAGGATAGCAAAGAGGACTGTTCAATGTCAAGAACCATGTACATTTTTGGGACTGTGGAGTGCCACAGAGATGTTGGAAAGTTGTGAGGAGTTGATAAATGGTCACCTTTTTCCACCTCTATCACCTCAGAAATAGCAGCCTAAAGGCCTTAGATGTTCACAGCTGTTTGTGAAGTATATGATGCCAAAACTGGTGCAGGATTTCATCCTTTCAAAGTCAGCATAAGAGAAACAAATTGAAATGCCAACAAGGCACCATCTTCCCACCCCCACCAATAAAACCACCATCCATCACACATATTCCTTATATCTCCCACTCCTATTCTCCTCACCTACCACCCTTACTTTTTCACAACTCCATTCCACTGTGGTCTATGTAACCTTGCTCCACTATGGACATATTCCTTTTCAGCCTTGACTGGTTACTGGTCCACTCACTCTTCTTCACCTCTACTGAGACTTGGATCTTGCCTGATGATTCTGTCTCCTCTGCTGCTCTCTCTCTCATGCGTGTGGGCTCATCTCCCACTCTCCCTGTTTCACGGAGAAAGGAGAAGGGAGTCACCCTGCTCCATGCCCCCACAAAGTTACTTTATCTCCATTTTGCCCCCCTCTTCTTCTGGAATCCTACATCATTTGTCTTTTCCACACTCTGCCCCTACTAGTTTCTCTTACCTACTGATCTTCCAGTACCATCTCTGCATAGCAGAGAAGCAGCGTGGCTCAGTGGAAAGAGCACGGGCTTTGGGGTCAGAGATCATGAGTTTGAATCCCGGCTCTGCCACTTGTCAGCTGTGTGACTGTGGGCAAGTCACTTAACTTCTCTGTGCCTCAGTTACCTCATCTGTAAAATGGGGATTAAGACTGTGAGCCCCACGTGGGACAACCTGATGACCCTGTGTCTACCCCAGTGCTTAGAACAGTGCTCTGCACATAGTAAGCGCTTAACAAATACCAACATTATTATAGCAGATTGATTTTGATACCTTTCTTACCTTTCTACTCTTGCTCTTTTTTCCCACTCTGATCCTAGGACATTTTAACCTCCATGATCCTTCTGACCTCCCATCCATTTCCATTTCACTTCTCAATTTTCACCTTTGCCTACTTCATCTACTAAATCTAGCCCTCCACCTCTGCTTTTAGATACTGTCCCCTCTCATCTCCTGAAAGAACTTGTTCCCACTCTTCCCCCACCACTTCATTGCTATCTTCAATGTCTCACTCTCTCGGCTCCTTCCCTTCTGCCCACTGTGCCCAAGTCTCCTCAATACTAAAAAAGCCCTCTCTCAATCTCACATCCTTATCCAGCTATCAGTCTTATCTCCCTTTTCCCATTTTTATCCAATTATTTGGAAGAAATGCATTGCTTACACGTGTTGCCTTATTTTTTATGGTATTGGTAAAGCACTGGGATAACTACATGATAATCAGACCATGTCATCTCCACGATCTCTCTTGACTGGCTTCCGCTGGATTTTCAACATTTTCACTCCACTGAGACTACATTCTGTAAATTCATTAATTACCCCTTTGTAGTCAAAACCAATGGACTCTATTCTGTCATAGTCCTTTTTGACCTCTCAGCTGCTTTTGACATTTTGGACCATTCCCTCCTCCTTGAAAAACTTTCAGACTTGGGTTTTGCTGACTCAGTATGAATCTGGTTCACCTCCTTACCATTCTAAATTTTGCCCCTCTGGCTCATTCCTTACTGATATACCACAAGGCTCTTTTATAGGTCTCCTACGCTTCTCACGGTGCCCTCACTCTCTCAGGGAGCTCAGGGAGCTATGTGAATAATTCCCAAATCTATCCTTAATCTAGACCTGCTTTCAGGGCCCCTACTCTGACCTCAGAACTAATATATCTAAAAGCAAACTACCCATCTTCCTTCTTAAATCTCCTCCTCCTTCTCCTCTCCAATCCCTTCCCCTGTCCCTTCTCCTCCTTTACCCTCCTCCTCCTTCTCCTTTTCCTCCTCCCTCTCCTCCTGCTCCTCCCTTTACCATCCCAAGTAAGAAACATTTCTTAGTTTCAGGCTCTTTTCAGAAGTGAGAGAAAAGGAGGCAGAACCAAGATTCAAATGGAGATATATTGTGGGTGGGTGGGTGTTGCAGGGACCGGGGGGGGGGGGGGGCGTGACAAGGGGGCAGGGAAAGAAACCAGGACAAGGAGGGAAATGAAACAAAGGTACAAAGACTCAGGCTAATGGGAATCCTCTGGTGGCAGGACCCAAGTGAAACAAGTCGGAAGAAATGAGATGAGAAGGCAAATCTAGAGAAAGCAAGTCCATTTGTCCAGTTTTTGACTGGTTGCCTAGTTGAGAGTGTATAGACTTACATAAGCTATGTTTTTTCCCTGGTATATAGATAATTTCTGTAATCCTCTCACCAGATACCTCATTCTGGCTAATATTACCGATTTTGGCCTACCTTTAGTTTATGAAGTAAAACTGGATATTTTTGGCAGTTTCCAGTTCGAGTTATTATGTAGCAAAGCAAGACAACACCTGTAGAGTTGTACACTGAACAACCAACCAACTGCCTTCAAACGCATTTAGGGTGATCACCTTTCCCTTGGAAGATTAATATTCTAGTATAATTATGAAATGTGATAAGAAATAAGATGTGAAGAAACTTTCACCTTCTTCATTTACTTCCTTTGTTTGGACAACTGTCAAAGACTGTAATAGCTCTTTGGATTCCAACCAAAAAGCTGTTCACAGAAGCAGCATGGCTTAGTGGATAGAGCATGGGAATCAGAAGGTAAAGGGTTCTAATCCTGGCTCCACCACATGTCTGCTGTGTGACCTTAGACAAGTCACATCACTTCTCTGGGCCTTAGTTACCTCATTTGTAAAATGGGGCTTTAGAGTATGAGCCCTAAGTGGGACAGGGACTGACTACCTGGTATCTACCCCAGCACTTAGAACAGTGCTTGGCACATAGTAAGTGCTTAACAAGTACCAAAATTATTATTATTATTGTTTGTTTTAAATTTCTTTTCAAACAGGTTTTCTTAGTAACTTGGTGTTGCCATACACAAACTTTCTTTTTTTCAAGTTTTGTGAAGAACTCCTTTGAGTCCTATCTCAAAGGACATAATTTCTGTAAATAGTATCCAATTTTTACCTGAAATGTTTTGAAATGAATTTGTACATTCTCCTCGGCCAAAGGTTCCAGGAGAAGTCATTATAATAATGTTGGTATTTGTTAAGCGCTTACTATGTGCCAAGCACTGTTCTAAGCGCTGGGGTAGACATAGGGGAATCAGGTTGTCCCACGTGGGGCTCACAGTCTTAATCCCCATTTTACAGATGAGGGAACTGAGGCACAGAGAAGTTAAGTGACTTGCCCACAGTCACACAGCCAACAAGTGGCAGAGCTGGGATTCGAACTCATGAGCCCTGACTCCAAAGCCCATGCTCTTTCCACTGAGCCACGCTGCTTCTCCAATTCTCATTATGTAATACCATAATGCAGTGAATGGAGATTTTTCCACTATCTGGTGAAGTAGCATGGTCTAGTGAAAGACGCATGGGTCTAGAACCCAGGGGACCTGTGTTCTAATCCTGACTTGGCCACTTGCCTACTGTGTGTGCAGGTCACAACTTCTCTGGTTCTCAATTTTCTTATCTGTTAAATAGGGATTCAATACCTGTTATAATTGTTCTCTAAACTCAGAGTTCCATATACCACATGGATTGAGTCAAACCTGATTAACTTGTATCCAACCCCAGTGTTTAGTACGGGGCTTGGCATATAGTAAGTGCTTAACAAGTAGTATAGTTATGCAGGACTCTGAGTTAGAGCACTCCTAGGACAAACGTCTTTTCCTTGGGACATCAGTGTTCTAGCTTATTTAAAAAGTGAGGTCAGAAAAAAAGATGAGAAGAGAGTCATATTATTCGTTCATATATTTTGGATGCAAATATGTGGTTATACATAAAGGAGGAACTCCCAGGAAATAAGAACTGTTCTAATGACATCATTAACCAGAATCAAGAACTGTGTAGAACAGCAGATAGTATAGAATTAACATCTAGATCAGCAAGCTCCTAAGGTCCTAGGATGGAAATCCATGGAAAATGTGAAGGAATAAATTCCAGGTAGAACACAATGTGGGAAGACACTATAGGAAACAGGGTTTCAGTACAGGAAACACACTCAGCACCCAGAACACCTCCGCATCACACAGATACAGCTTTAAAGGATTCAATCACCTTTCCTTCTCCTACTTATTTCCCCGATTTCCTACTACAACCCAGCCCTCACACTTTGCTCCTTTAAGGCCATGCTACTCACTGTACCTCAATCTTATCTATCTTGCCTCTGACCTGTCATTCACATCCTGTCTCTGGCCTGGCCACTTTTCCTCATTTCCCACTCCCTTCTGTGTCACCCTGACTTGCTCCCTTTGCTCTTTCCCCCTTCCAGCCCCACAGAACTTGTATGCATGTCTGTGGTTTTATTTATTCTGATGTCTGTCTCCTCTCTGCTAGACTGTAAGATCGTTGTGGATAGCGAATATGACTAGTGTTGTATTGTATTCTTCCAAGTGCTTAGTACAGTGCTCTGTACACAGTAAGCGCTCAATAAATATGACTGATTGATAAAACAATAAGATTGTCAGGGCAGGTGTTGCAAGTCCGCTCAACTGTATATATTGTCATTACCCTATTTATTTTGTTAATGAATTGTAGATCGCCTTGATTCTATTTAGTTGCCATTGTTTTTACGAGATGTTCTTCCCCTTGACTCTATTTATTGCCATTGTTCTTGTCTGTCCATCTCCCCCGATTAGACTGTAAGCCCGTCAAACGGCAGGGACTGTCTCTATCTGTTGCCGACTTGTTCATCCCAAGCGCTTAGTACAGTGCTCTGCACATAGTAAGCGCTCAATAAATACTATTGAATGAATGAATGAATGAACTTGGGTAGAGTTTTGGCATGCAAATAGATAGGGATGTATAAGGCAGGAAAGAAAATCAATGGAAAGTGACACTAGTTTTCAAGAAAATCCGGTGGACACAAAGTAAATATGGAGATAGCACAGTACTGGCAAGTCTTCCCAAACTTATTGACCCCACCCTCTTTGAACAAAATATAGAAAATCAGGGGCCCAGGACAAATCTCCTTCTAAGAAAAAATCTGGAACAAATCCTCACCAAAGCCATATGCTTCTAGTTGTAATAGCTTTGAAAGCCTTTAACAATTCTCCAACTGTTGGGAGTACCTATAGGTAGAGTGAGAAAGTCTCTTCAAATCTTGTTTCTGATCTCGCTGCGAAATCAAACTAGGTTTATAATTGCCTACTGGAATGTTATTTACCCTCATGGGGTTCTTGTGTGGGTAGCTGGCTAGTGTATATGTCTCCATGAACTGTCTTACTTAAGTAACTAGCAATTTCAAAGGGGAACCCTGGGGCAAAAAGACTTGGCAAATTGAAATCCAAAGTAGAAGCAATGCTCTTGTCCTGTCTTATTCATCAAGTCATCTCCAAACCATAGCGACTCCAAGGACATATCCCTCTCAGATTGCTCCACTGTCCAACTGCAATTGTTCTGGTACAGTTTCCATGGTAAAAATATGGAAGTGGATTACTATTGTCTTCGTCCGCACAGTAAACTTGAATCTCCACCCTCGACTTTCTCCCAAGCCGCTGCTGCCCAGGACAGGTGAGTTTTGACTTGTAGCAGATTGCCTTCCACTCGCTAGCCACTGCCCAAGCTACAAATGGAATGGGTATGCCTTGGCTTGACTCTCCCTCCTATAGCTGAAACTAGTAGTGTACTGGAAATTCTCCAGGTGCGATACTGAGACTGGGGAAGTTAAGCAGTAAAACTTACCAGAATGACTTGGCTCCCTGGTGAGAGAACTCGAGGGGTTTGCCATGGTATAGAAAGCTAACCCAGCATATGTGAGTTGACACAGAGTTATAAACACAGGATGTTTGGAATGAATAGGAGAAATTCAGGGGAACAGGACCCAGCTCTTCACCCCGTTGTGAATCTACCAGCCACATCTCTCAAACCTGGTTTATCTGCCTTCCTAATTTGCCTAGGACAGTAATTGCCTAGGGGAACACTGCTCACTTAGGTCTGTTCTAATGCAGGCTGCTAGTCATTTGCCAAGCCTCCATCTTCTGTCTCACTGCCACTGCCACTACCACTGGAACCTTTGGCCAAAGATCCTGGGTGAATTTACCTCAGAAGACACAGTGTGGTCTAGTGGATAGAGCACGGGCTGGGAGTCAGAAGGACTTGGACTCTAATCCCAGCTCCGCCACTTGTCTGCCATGTGGCATTGGGCCAGTCACTCAACTTCTCTGGGTCTCAGTTCATCTGTAAAATGGGAATGAATAGTGAGCCCCATGTGAGACTAGGACTGTGTCTAACCTGAATAGCTTTTATGATAATAATTAATAATGATGATACTTGTTAAGTACTTAATTTGTGACAAGCACAGTTCTAACTACTGGAGTAGATACAAGTTAATCAGGTTGGACGCAGTCTCTGTACCACAAAGGGCTCATAGTCTAAGTAGGTGGGATTAGGATTTAGTTCCCATTTTACAGCTGGGATAACTGAGACAAGAGAAGTCAAGTGACTTTCCCAAGGTCACACAGCAGTCATGTGGCAGAGCTGGGATTAGAACCCAGGTCCTCTGACTCCCAGGCCTTTGCCCTTTCCACTAGGCCAAGCTGCTTCACTAAGTACCAGCACTCAGCACAGTGCCTGGCACAGAGTAAGCACTTAACAAATACCATAAAAAAAGACAAAGTTAACACTGAATGAGGGACCTGGAGATAGGACACAAGAGGTTCTCCACATACCATGGTAATAACCCAGTCTGAGGAAGTTAACACAAAGTTATGGGGATGAAATGTAGAAGGTCAGCAGCTCAGCTGGTAGCTCAAAGTGAGGTGAACTGACCTGGAAATACTGAAGATAAAATCTGAGAGCCTTTATGGGTCAAATCACAGTAGCTTTTTCCATTTTTGGCAGTTGTCCAATGATTGGGGGTACCCTCAGAATCACTCCTCAGATCTGGTTTGTTATCTCAAATCCTAATTAAATATGAATATTAATTGCTTAGGGGAAGTTTGTTCACACTGGGAAGGGATTCAGAATGCCTTGCACTGTCACCCCATTATTGCAGAATATTTTCAACTTAACCTTTGGCCCAAGAGACTGCCTGAATGTAATTCTGGAGCAAGTCTGCATGAGCAGGGGTTCCTTGTGACAGCACTTCATAAATACAGCACTAACAAAGCACTTGAAAGTCTACCCAAACTTATTGAGCCCTTTGAATGAAATGTAGAAAACCAGGAGCCCAGAACAAAGCTGCTTCTATGGAGATCCTGGCCAAGAAGAAACCTAGAATTAACTAAGGAGAAACCATAAGCTTCGAGTTGCAAGAGCTTGGAGAAATCTTAACACTTCTCCAACTGATGGGAGTACATGCAGGCAGAATAAGAAAGTCTCTTCAAATTTGTTTCTTGATCTCGCTGCCAAATTAAGCTAGGTTCATAATCACCTAGTTTCCACTAGACATCCAGTGAAAATGTTGTTCATCCTAGCAGGGTTCTTATGCGGGTAGAGGGTTAGCCTATACAGCTCCATGAACTGAGGAGGCAAGTAATTGATTAGTGCACATTTTTTTAAGGTATTTGTTAAGCATTTACTTTGTGCCAGGCATTGTTCTAAGCGGTGGAGTTGTTACAAGGTAATCAAGTTGAACACTGTCCAAATCCCACAAGGGGCTCACAGTTTTAATCCCATGTTTTTATAGATGAGGGAACTGAGGCACAGAGAAGTTAAACGACTTGCCCAAGGTCGCACAGCAGACAAGTGGTGGAGCTGGGACTAGAACCCAGATCCTCTGACTCCCTGACCCTTGTTCTATCCACTGTGTTTCTTATTTAGAAGTTCTTGAAATTGGAACTTTCATCCATAGTCTATGTGGGATTTCACTTTGGATTCAGGAGATCGGTTTCAATTGGTGTGACTTGCCAGATAGTGGTCTCTGGTGGTGAGACTAAAGTCCTACTCCACACAACAAGGAAAGTATATAGAAGATGTAGGTCTACACAAAGTTACTGAGAAAAGCCTCTTGGAATGAAATGTAGAGGTTTAGAGATAGTAGACCAAGCTGCTTCTCATTCTGTTCTTTTAGCTAAGTGTGCTGGCAATTTATCAATCTAAAATAAAACATGAAAAGCTATTGCTTGGAATCAAAATAACGGTTAACAACTTTGAACAGTTCTCAAACCCAAGGGAGTAAACGGACGAGGTGAACACCTCTTCGAATTATCCTCCCACCTTGCCTCCTTAAAAGCTAGAAGGCCAGTGGCTTCAGGAAAAACTGATTCCCCAGGAGTTGTACAATGTAATATATTTGCAATAATAATAATAATAGTTTTTGTTAAGCACTAACGTGCCAAGGATTGTTCTAAGCACTGGGGCATATACAAGATCATCAGGCCCTCTAGGGGGCTCACAGTCCAACTAGGAGGGAGAACAGGGATTAAATTCCCATTTTGTTGATGAGGGAACTGAGGAACAGAGAAATTAAGTGAATTGCCCGAGGTCACACACACAACAGGTAGGGGACAGAGCCGGGATTAGAACCCAGGTATTCTGACTCCCAGGCACATGCTCTTTACAGTAGGCCCCACTGCTTCTCAGTGTACATTTCTCCTTTCACTGCATTTCTGAACTGAGAAGCAGCACAGCTTAGTGGAAAGAGCCTGGGCTTGGGAGTCAGAGGTTGTGGGTTCTAATCCCGGCTTTGCCACTTGTCAGCTGTGTGACCTTGGGCAAGTCATTTAACTTCTCTGTGCCTCAGTTCCCTCATCTGTTAAATGGGGATTTAGACTGTGAACCCCACGTGGGACAACCTGATTACCTTGTATCTACCCCAGTGCTTAGAATAGTGCTTGGCACATAGTAAACACTTAACAAACGCCATCATTATTATTATTATTATTATTATTACTTAAAACATGAACCTTCATCCAGAATGCATGTGGGATTTCTCTTCCGATTCAGGAGATAAATTTCAATTGGTGGCAACTTGCCAGAGAGTCATCTCTGGTGATGGGTCTCAAGTGCTTCTCTCCTCAACAAGAAAAATATATAGATGATGTAAAACAAACAGAGCTACTGAGAAAAGCTTTTTGGAACAAAATGTAGAAGATTAGAGACAATATATAAAGCTTTTCATCACATAATTTTTCCAACTAGTTGTACTGGCAATATACCAAACTAGAATAAAACGTGAAAGCTTTTGCTTGGGATCGAAATAACTGCTATAACTTGGGACATTTCTTCAAACTGAAGGGAGTAGACAAAGAAGGTGAACATCTTTTCAAATCGAATTCACAACTCCTGTCCTTAGCAAGCTAGATGCTAATGGCCTCAGGGACAACTGATCTCCCTAGGGGGTTACCTGACCAGTTAGCTTACCACTGTACATATCCCCTGTCACTGGGTTTCTGCGTTATATGGTTCTCAAATTGGAACCTTCAGCTAGAGTGTGTGGAATTTCACTTGTGATTCTGAAGACAAATTCCAGTCAGTGTGACTTGTCACAAAGCGACCTCTTGTGGTGTGATTCAAGCATTTCTCCACACAACGAGGGGAAAATAGAGACTCCGTAAGGTTACAAAATGAGTTTTGGGTTTTTTTTAATAGTATTAGTTAAATCAACCAACCAGTGATTTATAGCACTGTTTATAGAAAATAGCACTGTTTTAAGTGCTTGTACAATACAAAAGAATTGGCAGACATGTTCCCTGCCCATAATGAGCTCTCAGATTACTATGTGATCAGGCACTGTACTAAGAGCTGGGGTAGATAAAAGCTAAACAGGTAGGACACAGTCCCTATCCCACATAAGGCTCACAGCCTTAATCCCCATTTTACAGATGAGGTAATAGGGGACGAGAGAAGTTAAGTAATTTGTCCAAGGTCACACAGCAGATGAGTGGCAGAGCTGTGATTAAACCAACATCCTCTGACTCCCAGGCCTGTGCTCATCCCACTAGGAAACACTGTTCTCTCTCTCTCCCTCCCTCCCTTTCTCTTTCTTTCTTTTTTTCTCCATAACCAAGCATTTTGGTATTTTATATCATTTTCTTATGAATGACTGTGTTTAACACAAATGGCACCTTTTTTGCTCCTTGGCAGCAACTGATTGTTTTTTGAATTGATAACCCTCATTGATGAATTGATAACCCTCATTGTGAATTGATAATCCACATTTGCACCAGCTTCTTTGTAGGTAGTGTGGAGGTGGATATGGGCTTAATGCCAATTCCGACCAGGGACACTTTACAGAGCATTTTCCATCTGCCCTCCCCTTACACTCTACTCAACATGCTCAGAAGGCAGAATCAGGACTGGCATACCAAGCAGGAGCTTCATCAATATAAAGAGACATGTTTGTGGCCCAGAAGCTACGCTGAGTCATTTCTCAACAATTTTGGCTACCTCTCCTTCAGCGGGACACTGCCCCAGCTTTATAGATTGGAATCTATTTTATATAATAATAATAATGATATATCCCTGGGTCAGTACAGGGTGTTGCTAATCCTTTTTTCCTTCCCCCCAAGCCTCCCTTCCCACTTTTCTCTTTCTCCCATCCTCTTCCCTAGACCAAGTGCTTTGGGGTTTTGTTGGTGCCTCTCCCTGCAGTGTAAACAATCTGTCTTTCCCTGGATGTATTCCTTTATTCTTATTTATTTATTTTATTTGTTTAGTACTTACTATGTGCAAAGCACTGTTCTAAGCGCTGGGGGATACAACGTGATCAGGTTGTCCCACGTGGGGCTCACAGTCTTAATCCCCATTTTACAGATTAGGGAACTGAGGTACAGAGAAGTTAAGTGACTTGCCCACAGTCACACAGCTGACAAGTGGCAGATCTGAATTTGAACCCATGACCTCTGACTTCCAAGCCCGGGCTCTTTCCACTGAGCCATGCTTCCCCTCCAGGGTCCTCTATATTTCCCTTAAAGATCCCAGGGCTCATGTTCTTCTCCCCTCTCAGGGGAAGGATTCTTGCTCCTTTAGAGTCCAAGCTGCTGGACACCAAACCTCCAGGGATCCTGATCCTGCCTGTGTCCTTTGTCAGGCTAGGTTTCAAAGCACAAGCTCTCCTCATCTCCTGCTCTTCCAGACACACAGCTTGCTTACCCTCACTGCAAGATGGCCAAGGGCCTCCTTCATCCAATCCGTCCCCTCTACTTCTGCACCAATCCTTCTTTCTGAATGGTCCACTATGTCTCTGTATTTCCCTCAGGTAAGGGCAACCCGGAGTCTCTGTCCCGGTTTCTCCTCTCCTGAGCGTGGAGGCCTGTGGAACTGATTATCACATCCAGTACAAGTTTTACGGAAATAGACTGGAGAACTGGTTCAGTTCTCCTGATGTTGGTGACTCAGGGCCCCTCATACAATCTCTCTAATTTTTGGTTCCCTGATATTAATTTACGATTGATCTCATGAACCAGTCCTAGACCTTAATTGGGAAGGTTCCTCAATTTGAGGTCTCTGACCCTAGCAGGTCTGGGACTTGGCCTTTCCAGCAAGCAGCAGCATTAGTGTCTGAAGATGAGTCTGAAGGGACTGACCTTTAATGAAGTGGGTAGGCATGAGGGAAAAAGGGAAGTCGAAAATATTTTTAAACTGCTTTGTTTCCTCCTATCTATAATGCATTTAATCTCTCTCCCTGGATCTAAGCAACTAGTAAGCAACTAGAGCATAGGGATCATGCCTACTAACTTGTACTCTACCAAGTGCTTAGTACAGTGGCCTGCACATAGTAGAAGACCAGTAAATGTCACTGATTGATTGATGAAAGTACCTAAAGGCAGGGAACCAAGGCCTGATCTCCACGGAAGGGGAGTTTGCTACCAATGAACCCACCCATTCCCTAGTAAAAATAGTTTGTGAAGAATGCAATTAGGGAAACATCATTCTGGAATGCAGGTGTGTCTTCCAGCTGAAGTAAGCATCTGACTCTCCTACCGGACCTCAGAAGCATTGTGACTCAATGGCCAATCTGATCACAGATTTGGTCAGCCACTGTAATCTTCACATACCTGGTGGCAAGCAGCCTCTCCTGGACCAACAGGTACAGATGGGGGGATTGCTGGTGTCAAGATCAGAACAAAGGGGACAACTCAACCTCAAATCTGGAGACCGTGGGGGATTAGGTAATCCATCAATCAGTAGTATATTTCGAACATTTAAAATGTCCTGACATTGTGCTAGGCACTTGGTAAGAGTTCAGGACAGCAGCATTGATAAGAGTAGCTAAGGGCAGTTAGATAGTGGGAGAAAGGGAGAACCATTCAGCATTTGTACAGCAGCTAAGAGGGACTGAAACTCAACTTGGGCCACTCTTCCTGAGGAATTGAGGAGTGCAGACATATTGGAGAAGCAGCGTGGCTCAGTGGAAAGAGCATGGGCTTTGGAGTCAGGGCTCATGAGTTCGAATCCCAGCTCTGCCACTTGTCGGCTGTGTGACTGTGGGCAAGTCACTTAACTTCTCTGTGCTTCAGTTCCCTCATCTGTAAAATGGGGATTAAGACTGTGAGCCCCATGTGGGACAACCTGATTCCCCTATGTCTACCCCAGCGCTTAGAACAGTGTTCGGCACATAGTAAGCGCTTAACAAATACCAACATTATTATTATATGGACAGCACAGTGGGAGGGAACTTTGGGATGCGCACTTCAGACACAAGGAATCATTTCCATCCCAAATGGCCATAGGAGATTGCAAACTAGGAAATAATCTCCCATCACAGCACCCCCTTGCCTGGGCATTTGCGAAGGTATTTCTTGCTAGCCAGTCAGAATGGTGCTCTCAGGACTCTCCCTACCAGAAGAGAGTCTGGCTCAGCATCACCAATGGTCAATTGAACCAGTGGATCTCCAAATGGTCCAATAAGCTTAGCACCGGGCTCTGCTTGGACTCTCAGGCCTGCTCTGGGAATCCCCAAGATGGAGGTGAGAGGTCATTTTAGGAGGCTCTGGCAAATTTTTTCTAAAAGAGTACAGAGTTATGTGGGGCAGAAACTGGATAGTCATGGCAGTCGTGGGCTGTGGTGGAAGGTTTGGGGTTTTAATTCCTGAATTTGGCTTAAAAATGGCTTCAAGAAAAAAGGAAAAACCTTCCCAAAATTGGCAGGGTTCAAATCTGCACTGGGAAAAATGGATTTCAAGGTCTTCCTTTATTTAGCCAGGAATGCAATTTGAAAATACTTCTCACTCACTAATCATCCCATAGTTTATTTCTGTTTTCCAATTATCTTTCTCAAAATTCACTCTGGAATAGTCACTTACCATTCTCATGCCTTCTGGGTCTGGCCACTTCTCCCTAGTCTTTTCCCAACAAGGGTTGCTTTTTCTGCATCCTCTTTTCTGCTCTCAACTGGCCCAGCCTTAAATGACCTGCCCAGGTTGAGGTGCTGATGTCAACAATTGTTGCTATATTACTGATTTCGCTTATTATTGTTTATTGTCATCAGTGCTGCCACCCACCTCTCTGGCCTCACCAGCCGCTTGACTCTGAGTTTGATCAGGTCAACCCTTAATCAAGCCTACCTCTGACCCTGGTCATCGCCCGCTTATTAACACTATTGCATTGTATCATACTGTATCATGTTGCTATATTACCGATTTTGTTTGTTATTGTTTACTGTTGTCAGTGCTGCCACCCACCTCTCTGGCCTCACCATGTCCCCCCTGCCCCCCTCCCGCCCCTTCCAATCCTCCCCTTCCCCTTCCCCTCTCTCGCTCAGCTATTTCCCGCTCTCTCCTCTGCCTCCTCCCCCACTCCCCTCCCCCCGCCCTAGAACCCCACTTTACCGGCGCTACCCCTCTTCCCCCTCCCCCTACTCTCCCCCCCACCAAACCCCCTCCTCACCCCCTCCCCCCTTCTCTCTTCCCCACCCACGCCCCATCCCAGTCCTCCTGTCCCACCGCTACCCCTCATCCCCCTCTCCCCGTCCAGGGCCCCGCCACCTCCTTCCCATCCAAACCCTCCCCTCCCCCCGCCCCCTCCCCCCTCCTCCCCTTGCACCCACAGCTACTTTCAAGTGTGGCCTCTGGAACCCCCGCTCCATTACAGGTAAACTACCTTTCGTCCATGACCTTTTCCTCTCCTGCTCTCTCCTCCTCCTCGCCCTTTCAGAAACGTGGCTCTCTCCCGAAGACACGGTCTCCGCCGCTGCTCTCTCCAGCGGAGGCCTCTCCTTCTCCCATTCCCCCAGACTCACCGGTAAGGGAGGAGGCGTCGGCTTCCTCCTCTCACCCCATGGCCGTTTCTGCACTATCCCTCCTCCCCCCTCCCTCTCCTTCCCCTCCTTCGAAGCCCATATCATTCGCCTCTACCACCCCCTCCAGATACTTGTCGCTTGCCCTCCTGGTCCTACCTCCGACTTCTTCAACCACCTAGACCCCTTTCTCACCTTCCTTCTCTCCTTCTCTCTGCCCACTCTGATCCTCGGAGACTTTAACATCCATATGGATGTACCCGATCACTCCTCTCCCCCCTGCCTGCTATCCCTCCTCAACTCTGCCGACCTCCTGCTCCACCATACCGCGCCCACTCACCAACTCGGTCACACCCTCAATCTCGTCATCTCCTACTGCTGCACTATCTCCTCCCTCACCAACTCTGAAATCCCTCTCTCTGACGATAACCTCACTTGCCTCATCTCTCTCACTCCCTCCCCCTGCAAATCTTTGCTACTCCCTCCCCAGAGACCTCCGCTCTCTTGATCCCACCCGTCTTTCCAAAAGCATTTCTCCTCACCTTGCCGCCCTGTCCTCACTTCCCACTCTTGATGATCAGGTCTCCGCTCTCAATTCCACCCTCTCTACTCATCTCAACTCTCTCACCCCCCTTTCCCTCCGCCGCTCTCGCTCCACTAACCCCCAGCCCTGGATCACCTCCTCAGTCCGCCTCCTACGCTCCTATGCTCGAGCTGCTGAGCGCTGCTGGCGAAAGTCTAAGCACCTAGCCGACCTCCCACACTTCAAATTCATCCTTTCCTGCCTTAACTCTGCCCTCTCCTCCGCCACGCAAAACTTCTCCTCCCTCATCGACACCCATGCCCATCACTCCCGCCAATTGTTCCAGACCTTTAACTCTCTCCTTAGGCCCCCTGTTCCTCCCCCTCCCCCATCTCTCACCCCCAATGATCTGGCCACCTATTTCATCACAAAAATCAACACAATCAGGTCTGAGCTCCCCAAAGTCACCCCTCCCCCCTTCCCTCCCCCCCACCAACCCTCTCCCCTACTTTCCCATCCTTCCCTGCAGTATCCTCAGAGGAGGTCTCCTCCCTCCTCGCAAGTGCTACCCCCTCCACCTGCGCTTCGGACCCCATTCCCGCTCACCTTATAAAAAGCATTGCCCCTGCCCTTTTCCCTTCCTTAACTTCTATTTTTAACCCCTCAATCTCCAATGGCTCCTTCTCCTCTGCCTTCAAACATACCCACATCTCCCCCATCCTAAAAAAACCCACTCTCGACCCCATTTCCCCTTCCAGTTATCACCCTATCTCCCTACTACCCTTCCTTTCCAAAATCCTAGAACGAGTCGTCTACAATCGCTGCTTAGAATTCCTTAACTCCCATTCTCTCCTGGACCCCCTCCAATCTGGCTTCCGTCCCCTCCACTCTACCGAGACTGCTCTCTCTAAGGTCACCCATGACCTCCTTCTTGCCAAATCCAATGGCTCCTACTCCATTCTAATCCTCCTTGACCTCTCTGCTGCCTTTGACACTGTCAACCATCCCCTCCTCGTCCACATCTTATGTCACCTTGGCTTCACGGACTCCGTCCTCTCCTGGTTCTCCTCTTATCTCTCTGGCCGGTCATTCTCGGTCTCCTTCGCTGGCGCCTCTTCCCCCTCCCATCCTTTAACTGTTGGAGTTCCTCAAGGGTCAGTTCTTGACCCTCTTCTGTTCTCCATTTACACTCACCCCCTTGGTGAACTCATTCGCTGTCACGGCTTTGACTACCATCTCTATGCAGATGACACGCAGATCTACATCTCTGCCCCATCCTCTCCCCCTCCCTTCAGGCTCGCATCTCCTCCTGCCTCCGGGATGTCTCCACCTGGATGTTGGCCCGCCACCTAAAACTCAACATGAGCAAGACTGAGCTCCTCATCTTTCCTCCCAAACCCAGTCCCCTCCCAGACATCCCTATCACTGTGGATGGCACGACCATCCTTCCTGTCTCTCAGGCCCACAATCTCAGTGTCATCTTTGACTTGTCTCTCTCGTTCACCCCACACACCCTATCCGTTACCAAGACCTGCCGGTTTCACCTTTACAATATCGCCAAGATCCGCCCTTTCCTCTCCACCCAAATGGCTACCTTACTGCTACAGGCTCTTGTTATATCCCGGCTAGACTACTGCGTCAACCTTCTCTCTGATCTCCCTTCCTCCTCTCTTGCCCTGCTCCAGTCTATTCTTCCCTCTGCTGCCCGGCTCATCTTCCTGCAGAAACGATCTAGGCACATCAGTCCCCATCTTAAACACCTCCAGTGGTTGCCTATCAACCTCCGCTCCAAACAAAAACTCCTCACTCTAGGCTTTAAGGCTCTCCATCACCTTGCCCCTTCCTACCTCTCCCTTCTCTCTTTCTACTGCCCACCCCGCACGCTCCGCTCCTCTGCCGCCCACCTCCTCACCGTCCCTCGGTCTCGCCTATCCCGCCGTCGACCCCTGGGCCACGTCCTACCGCGGTCCTGGAATGCCCTCCCTCCTCACCTCTGCCAGGCAAATTCTCTTCCCCTCTTCAAAACCCTACTTAAAACTCACCTCCTCCAAGAGGCCTTCCCAGACTGAGCTCCCCTTCTCCCTCTACTCCCTCTACCGCCCCCCTTCACCTCTCTGCAGCTAAACCCTCTCTTCCCCCCATTTCCCTCTGCTCCTCCCCTTCTCCCCATCCCCTCAGCACTATACTCGTCTGCTCAACTGTATATATTTTCATTTATTTTGTTAATGCAATGTACATCGCCTTGATTCTATTTATTTGCCATTGTTTTTATGAGATGTTCTTCCCCTTGACTCTATTTATTGCCATTTGTCTTGTCTGCCTGTCTCCCCCGATTAGACCGTAAGCCCGTCAAATGGCAGGGACTGTCTCTATCTGTTGCCGACTTGTTCATTCCAAGCGCTTAGTATAGTGCTCTGCACATAGTAAGCGCTCAATAAATACTATTGAATGAATGAATGAACAAGAGCACTATTGAACCTGGTCACTATGGGCCTGAAATTCATTCTCCTCTCTCCTGAGAGGGCTGGGTGACCAAAGGTTGGGGGTTGGGGATCCAAAATTGAAGGGACAGTCTAGGATCAAAACCTGTTGGTTTTTCCTCAACCCCTCCAGAATTCACCCCTGCCTTTCCACCCAAACTGTCACCACCTTGATCCAGGCATTTGTTATATTTCATCTACTATTGACATCCTATTTACCTTATTGACACCCCATCTCCCTTATTGACACCAATGCCCATCACCCTTGTCAACTGTTCTGGACATTTAACTCCCTCCTCAGGCCCCTGTCCCTCCCCCCGATCCCTCACCTCCGATCTGGTCACCTACTTCCTTAGGAAAATGAACACCATCAGGTCTGAGCTCCCCAAAATCACCCCTCTCCCTGACCCCCTCTTCTACTTTCCCTTCCTTCCCTGCAGTATCTTCAAAGGAGATCTTCTCCCTCCTCTCAAGTGCCACCCCCTCTACAAGCATATCAGACCTCATTCCCTCCAAGCTTATAAAAACTCTCACCCCTTCCCTCAACTTCCATCCTCAACTGCTCACTCTCCAACAGCTTCTGCCTTCAAACATGCCCATGTCACCCCATCCTAAAAAAAAGCCAAACCCTCCCTTGACCCTACTGCTCCCTCCAGTTATAGCCCCATCTCCCTCCTACCCTCCTGGAGTGAGTCATCTACATTTGCTGCCTCAAATTCCTCTCCTACAACTCTCTCCTGCACCCCCTCCAATCTGACTTCCTTCCCCTCCACTCTACGAAAACCGCTCTCTCAAAGATCACCAAAGTTGCCAAATCCAATGGCTCCTACTTCACCCTCATCCTCCTTGACCTCTCAGCTGCCTTTGACATTATTGACCATCCCCTTCCACTCAATTTTTATCCAAACTTGACTTCACTGACTCCATCCTCTTCTGGTTCTCCTCATCTCTCTGGCTATTCATTCTCAGTCTCCTTCGTGGGGTCCTCCTCTCCCTCCCATCCTCTAATTGTAGGGGTTCCTCAAGGGTCAGTTCTTGGTCCCCTTCTATTCTCCACCTACACTCACTCCCTTGGTGAACTCATTCACTCCCACTGCTTCAACTGTCATCTCTAGGCAGATGATACCCAAAGCTATTTCCTCCAGTTCTCTCTCCTTCCAGGTTTGCATCTCCTCCTGCCTTCAGGACATCTCTACTTGGATGTCCTCCCGCCTCACCATGTCCAAGACAGAGCTCCTTATCTTCCCCCCAAAACCCTATCCTCTCCCTGACTTTCCCATCACTGTGGATGGCACTACCATCCTTCCTGTCTCACAAGCCTGCAACCTTGGCGTCATCCTTGACTCTGCTCTCTCATTCACCCCACATATCCAATCTGTCACAAATTCACGACAGTCTCACCTTCATAACATCGCCAAGATCTGCCCTTTCCATCTGCAACCATGTTAGTACAATCACTCAGTTTATCATGACTGGATTACCCCATCAGCACCTTTTTCGATCTCCCAAGCTCCTGTCTCTCCCCACTTCAGTCTATACTTCACTCTGCTACATGGATTATTTTTTTACAGAAATGACATACAGGGTATGTCACCGCCCTACTCAAAAATCTCCAGTGGCTGCCTATCAACCTCCGTATCAAGCAAAAACTCGTCACTATTGGCTTCAAAGCTCTCCATCATCTTGCACCCTCCTACCTCACCTCCCTTCTGTCCTATGACATCCCAGCCTGCAAACTCTGCTCCCCTGGTGCTAACCATCTCACTATGCCTCATTCTTGCCTGTCCAGCTGTCGACCCCTGGCCGTCTTACCCCTGGCCTGGAATACTCTCCCTCCTCAAATCCTCCAATCACTCTTCCCCCCCTTCAAAGCCCTACTGAAGGCTCACCTCCTCCAAGAGGCCTTCCCACACTAGCCCCCCCTTTCCTCGCTCTCCTTCCCTTCCGCGTCACCTTGACTCACTCCCTTTGCTCTTCTTCCCCTCTTCCTGTCCCACAGCACTTACGTATATATCTATAATTCTATTTATTCATTCATTCAATAGTATTTATTGAGCGCTTACTATGTGCAGAGCACTGTACTAAGTGCTTGGAATGAACAAGTCAAGTTATTTATTTATATTGAGCCTGTTTACTTGTTTTGATATCTGTCTCCCCCTTCTAGACTGTAAGGCTGGTGTGAGGAGAGAGTGCCTCTCTTTTTTGCTGAATTGCTTTTTCCAAGTGCTTAGTACAGTACTCTGCACATAGTAAGCACTCAATCAATTTGATGACTGAATGAATGAATGAAAACTACATCAGCCTTCTCACAAACCTCCCTGCCTCTACCATTCTCCCTAGTCCTCCAAAACATCTCCCCATTAAACCTAACCCTGACCAATGGTTTTAAGGCTCTTTTTAAAAAAATGGTATTTGTTACGTGCTTACTATTTTCCAGGCACTGTGCTAAGTACTGCGGTAGGTACAAAGTTGGACCCATTTAATATTCCACTTGCCGCTCACAGTCTTAATCCCCATTTTACATATAATAGGCACAGAGAGGTTAAGTGAGTTATCCAAGGTCACATAGAATTTGAGCCCAGTTCCTGACTCACAGACCCATGTTCTTTCCACTAGGTCATGCTGCTTCTCAATTAATTAGTTTCACCTAATTAGCTCTCTGCTCACTACACCCCAGCTTTCATGCTTCAATCCTTGCATGCCAACTTTCTTGTTGTGCCTTTTTCTCATCTCTCCTGCCACTGACCTCTGGCTTAGAATCCCCATCACTTTCAAATCTGACAGACTGCCAACTCAGTTAGAGTCTTTCAAAATCACATCTCCTCCATGTGGCTTTCCCTGATTGATTCTGAATCTTCTCAACACTCAACTTACCGCTTCTGAGTTACCTATGTACTAAATTACTCGCAACCTTCTCTAGTGATTACGCAGGTATCTTTATGCTCTTTCTCCTGCCTTTAACTTATTTTAGTCTCTTTCTCTCCTGCTAGATTGTACACTTTTTTGAGGGCAGGATTCATACCTACTAACCCTATCAGGCTCTCCCAAGCAGTCAGTTCACGTTCCGCATGCAATAATAATCTTTGCTGCCCAAAACAACCACTGCTGCCCAGCCACTATCTACAACATCCCAAGCCCGGGCCCAGTCAATGCTGGAACCAGCCTCAAATGAGTTGAACCTCTCACTGGCACAGCTAGGAACATTAAGGGACTTCCCAAACTCCTAAGTAGATGAGCCAACATATTCATTTACAGGCAAAACAAAGAAGATAAAGCATCTTATCATCATCAATAGTGCCTCCTGAAAGAAGAGCTGTACCCTTCAGCTTGTAAAATGATTAGGAGACCAGGTTTCTTAGTCATTATGCTGAGATTTAGGAGTAAAAGAAGGTACTACGATGTGGGGATGTTTCCTCCTAAAAGGAGCTGTCTGGAAGCTAGTTTTTTCTAAACTTTTCCTGAGACATACTCTGATTCGATCTGAGAAAAATGGCCAGGGATACCAGAATTCTGCTACCTATTTCTTAGCAAAGCAATTTCCTAAATCCTGAGAGATATTTTAAGTTTCAAAATACAAACTGCAGGCTGTAAAATCATCCTGCAAACTGTAAGCTCCTTGTGGCCTGGGATTGCGTCTACCAACTCTGTTGCATTGTACTTTCCCAAGCACTTAGTACAGTGCTCAGCATACAGTAAGCACTTAATAAATACCACTGACTGATTTGAATTAAATTTAACAGGAAAGTAAAATGAAAGACACCTGAAACGGGATTACATACTTTAATTTGACCGATATGAAAGGGAAGGGGAGTTAGGAAAAAAGAAAATATGTTAAGCCTAGCTTTATGCTAAACCAATCGCTCATTTTTAAACAGCACAGCAAGACATTAAAAATCCCTTTTATCAATACAACGCTCATTTTGGTAGCTTTGTGTGTGCAAGTGCGTTATTAAACACCTGATTTGTAGAAGAGAGAAATAGTCACGGGCATTAAAAGAATAAAAAGAGGAAAAATAACCAACAACCCAGGGCTGAGGTTGTTTGAAGGTGAGTATATCTGCCAGGGCAGCTGATCACTACTGAGACATGCTAGTGTTGCCTGATGCTTGGTCCATTTCTCAGACTTTGGGAGGGTGGGGGAAGACAGGATTCCTTGGAAGAATGTCAGGACTGGTACCTCACACTCCGAGTTTGTTGGCTTGAGTGAGAACAACTTTAAGCACAGGCATGAAGGCAGAGATCTCACTGAAGTTGCTGGTGCTGACTATATGGGTGTGGGTGTTGAGTCCCTCGGGGTAGTTCCGGGTTTCAATGCTCCGGGCAATGCTGTGTAAGCCACTGATGATGGCAGGGGAAAGCTGAAATAAAGGTGACAGACATGGGAATTTAAACAAAGATGGTTTTTCCACCAAGCCTTAAAGCACACCACACCCAGACTCACAAGGATTCCAAGCCCTAAGAAAACATAACCAATTCCTTGATGTAACTATCAAGTTTAATGGATCTGGGGGCCTTGGACCCTGACCGTGAAAGACGTAGTTTGTTTGCAGCAAAGGAAGCCAGTTTGAGTGAAAAGACTAAGTTTTTCCTTGTTTTTTCTTATTCTTGTGTTTATTCCTCCTAGTTGAGTAGTCACACTCCCCAACTTTCTCTTTCCTCATCCTCTAGCTTGTTGAGGCCAAGGAACATGTACCAACTCTGTTGTACTGTACTCTCCCAAGTGCTTATTACAGTGCTTGGCACATGGCAAGGGCTCAATAAATACTATTGAAGATGATGGTGAAGATCTGTGCATCTGAAGGGAAAAGGGTCCTTTGTCCTCCCTCTTCATCCACTCTCCCAACTTGGATTTTTTTCTGCAGAATTGGGGCCAGAAAGCAGAACCTGATGGAATCTCTCCCAATGCATCTGCCTGGCCACCTGGCTGTAGGTTTCAGAGTTGATGCCCTCCAACCTTGTCCTAGAGGACTTGGAACAGAAAGGTGAAGTAAAGGGGAATGGGCAGTGTTTTCAAATCTGTTTAGAAAATTCCAAGAAGTTTCATTCTGTCTAGATTCCAGACTTCACAAGGTCAGCCTGTCTAGGGCCAGCAAAAGCACTAAAAAAATTTTAATTCCCTTGATTCATGAAATCTCAGGACTTGGACAGTGAGAGAACTATCATCATTCTATTCCCTTCTTGGTCAACAGGTTCTGTGGACAATATGCTGGTGACACTTGGGAAAGATGTTTTGGAGAGATGAATGAGATGAATGATTTTAGACTCAAATGGCAGCATATTGGAATCAGCTTGGCCTTCTTCAATACTCCACCACATACTTAGCCCACATGGGTCCTCTTCTTCCCACTTTCCCCAAGAAACTTACTGTTTGCTCCCTAAGCTTATCATAGAGAAACTCCAGGCGTTTGTTGGCATCATCTAACTTCCTCTTGGTTTGCTGCAGAAGAAAACAAAGTACTGAGCAAAACATAGAAAGTAAGTTGGCCTAGGCAATATAACTTTCGTTCCACTGGGAGCCTTTTATACACGGCTTCACCAAACCTACAATGTTCCTTTCTCTAGATAGGAAAATTAAAGTTAAATGTGTCCAAGATCTCAGAACAAGATAGTTGTAGTTGAGACATAGGACCGACAACCCCTAGAAAACAAATCCCAATACCTGAAATCCTTGACATGCAGACCATAAAGAGCTCTGAAAAGTTGTTCTACTTTCCCACAGACATCCATTCTGCATCCCTACAGAGCTGCGTTCCCACAGAAAAGAGAGGTCGAGATTCCCTCCTTGTGAACACTTCGGGTTTCCTCATGCCCGGCTGAGGAAATTTCCTGAGAAACTGCTCTAAAGAAGAATCCCAGGAAGGTGGACAGATGACATTTTAAACCATTCCTGAACTACTCAGTCACATCACTTCCCTCTTCACTGAATATATCATGGGACAGCTTGAAAACTCAGAATCTTCTAGCTTCTGGGGAAATCAGAGTGAGGAAAAGTATATTTATTTATTCATCTATCTCATCTTCCATATTCTTACTCTGCCAGAGGCATAGTATTTGCAAATCATTTTGCTTGTCTGTTTGGATGAGTTTTTTATTTCTGGTATGCTCTCCCAAGTACTCTGAACACAACAGATGCTCAGTAAATACCACCAATTCAGGTAAAATAGGTCTTTCATGCTAAAGTACTGGGCATGTGGGGAGAAAGGGGGTATTTTAAATGGAGGATAATTGTAACAAGGCAAACTGATCTGCACCCCCACAAATAAACTGGCAGAGAAAGGCATCAGTTATTCAGAAGTAACTATGTTGTAGGTCTCCACTGATATTCACAATAAATGACTGGTTCTCAACTTGAGTTCCTGGTCAAAACAAAGTCCCAAAAATTTGGCAAGGAGACAGCCATTATGACTGGTATTTCATCCTGCTTGGTGCTGACTCCACTGATGAGTTTTTGCAAGGGACAGTTTCCATGGGATCATTTAACTCCATTGCATTAAATTGGACCACCAATGAAAAACTGACCCAACTAGTTCCCCATGGTGAAAAATATCCTTTAAAACCAACAAGAGAATAGGCTAAGCTAAATAAACTGATTAGCTAGTGTTTTCCTACAGCCCTCCAGTTTGAAGTGAGTTTTCCCTGGCTGTGAACCTGCCATTTCAGGTTCATTCTCCAGGGACTTTTCTGGTACACCAAGAAAAGGACTTTTGTTCTTTCATGATAGAATTCACCACCTCATCCCTTGCAGGGACTAGGAACTCCCTAATGGTCATGATGTTCAGGTTCATTTGTGCCCAGGTAGTGGCCCTGAACAAACATTTATACTTCCCAATGGTCTGCTTCAGCGGAGTAGCAGAGAAGACACATACCGGATCAGTGGCGGAGGAGAGGCATCTCTGGATGAGGGCCTCGAATGTGGTCTTGAGAATAAGGTGCTCTTCTGGAATAGGTTTCTTGGTAATCTTCTCTGTTGGCAATGCCTGGACCTGCTGCAAGAAATAACACGGTCTTAGAGGTTCCTAATCCCACAGAGGGCTCAGATTCTGACTGCAGTATGACATTTACTTGTTTAAACAGAGGGACAAATCTAATCAGGGGAAGTCAGAATAGGGTGAACACTGAATTGTTAGTCAATAAATCCCCCCAAGACCAGGACTAGGAAGAACTTATTGAAGTTTGGAGGTGAAGGTTCAAAATGAACAAAAAGAAACCATTTTCACATCTCATTAGAGGGGAGTAAGCACCTTTATTAGAAAATTCTACACCATTTTGGTCACCATACTTTAGACAGGAGAGGTTCCAGAGAAAGAATGAAAAATCAGTTCTATGGGTAAGACTAAAGGAATTGCAGTTACCCCTAACTATAATTTATTTCAATGTCTGTCTCCCCTACTAGACTGTAAGCTCTTCAAGGGCAGGAATCATATCTACCAAATCTATTTTACTGTACTCTCCCAAGCAACGCTCTGCCCATAGTAAATGCTCAATAAATACTACTGATCAATTGAGAAAGAAGGTTAAGAACTCAGCTGGCCATTTGAGGGTATAATTATTACTATTATTATTTTTTAATGGAGAGGATATGGACAAGCCAAGATAAGGAAGAACTTCTTGTCTGTCAAGGATGACCAAGGAAGGCTACTGAGCCTCCTTCCCCAAAGGCCTTTAAGAAAAATAATAGATACTTCTATTCTTAGAGAAGCAGCGTGGCCTAGTGGATGGAGCAAGGGCCTGGGTTCTAAACCCAGCTCTGCCACTGTCTGCTGTGTGACCTTGGCATGTAACTTTATTTGTCTGTACTTCAGTTCTCCTGTTTGCCCTCCTATTTAGACTGTGAGCCCCATGAGGGAGAGAGACTGGGTCCAGCCCAATTATCTGTATTATCCCAGCGCTTAGAATAGTGACTGGCACATAGTAATCGCTGAACAAATACCACAATTATTATTATTATTATTTCTCTGTCCTGGATGTTTTAGTCATTCACCCAGTCTCCTGAGAACTCTCCCAATTCTAGGAATCTCTGATTCCTAGAACATGCTACAATCAGGTGAAATTCATAATCAGCAGAAACTGCAGAAAATATCAAAAGGCTTAACAACAATCACAGGATTAAAGACCAAACTAGGGTTAAATAGCCAAATGAATGTGGAGTCACTATAGGAAGGGTTCTATAATTTGTTCTTGGGAGTTCAGAAGAGCAACCAGGACACTATTCCTTCAAACATCTTGAATTTCCTAACCAAGACAGCCCTGGTTGGACACTCTGAGGGCCTGACCCAGCGGGGCAAGACTTATGGGTCTTAGGATGGCAAATTCAGAGCTTTTTCCTGCCCCACATCCTCAGAGTCTTTGGTCTGTGAATATGCTGCATTTCCTGAAAAAAAAAGGTCCACAAATCCTTTCCTGCTGACATAAATGAAAGTGGCTATTAGAGACATATTCTGAAGACTGGTGTGGGTGATAGGGGCCAAAAGTTCAGGTACAAAGCCTTGAGGAAAACCTCATTTGGCATTTCATAAGATCAATCAATCGAAAGCATTTAATAAGTGCTTACTGTGTACAGAGCATTATACCAAACATTTGGGAGAGTACAATTGAGTTGGCAGACATGATATATGCTCTCAGGGAGTTTACAATCTAGTGGGAGAAACAGACATTAACATCAATTGCAGTAGGGGAAGCATTTACCATCCTTTAGAAAGTAAAGTAGCAATGAAGATGCTCATTACTGCTATCATTTCAGGTTTCAGACACCCTCCAATATCATGGTGTCCACAAAACTCTCACTCCCCTACACTCTGGAAAAGCTGCAGCCACTGCAAACCAGCTCTTGGGGGGAAGATGGGTGGCAGGGTCCAGTTACATTTTTCTGAAACAGCTGGCCTAGTGGAAAGAGAGTGGCCTGGGAGTCAGAGGACCTGGATTCGTAAGCTAACAATCTCTTACCCTATTTCCCTACCTACTGTATCACCTGTGCAATTGAGTCTCTACCCCAATCAACCTAATCAATCGTATTTATTGAGCACTTACTGTGTGCAGAGCACCGTTTGGGAGAGTACTATATAATAATATAGCAAACACATTCCCTGCCCACAGTGAGCTTACAGTCTAGAGGGGGAGCAGACATTAACAGTGCAATAAATAAATAAATTATGGATACGTAGATAAATGCTGTGGGGCTGTGAGGGAGGTGGTGGTGAATAAAGGGAATATATCAGGGCAACGCAGAAGGGAATGGGAGAAAAGAAAATGAGGGTTTAGTCAGGGAAGGCCTCTCGGAGGAGATGTGCCTTCAATAAGGCTTTGAAGGTGGGGAGAGTAATTGTCTGTCAAACATGAAGTTGGAGGGCATTCCAGGCAGAGGCAGGATGTAGGTGAGGGGTTGGAGACAAGATCGAGATACAGTGAGTTGGTTGGCAGCTTGGGGGCTGTTTATTCTCAGTCTCCTTTGTGGGCTCCTCTTCCTCCTCCCATCCCCTAGCTGTAGGGGCCCCTCAAGGTTCAGTTCTTGATCCCCTTCTATTCTCCATTTACGCTCACTCCCTTGGACAACTCATTCGCTCCAACGGCTATCATTTCTATGCGAATGACACCCAAAACTATATCTCCTCCCCTGTTCTCTCTCTCTCTCTCCCTCCAGGCTCGCATCTCTTCCTGCCTTCAAGACATCTCTACTTGGATGTCCTCTTGCCACCTAAAACTCAACATATTCAAGACAGAGCTCCTTAACTTCTCTCCCAAACTCTGTCCTCTCTCTGACTTTCCTGTCACTGTGGACAGTACAACCACCCTTCCTGTGTCCCAAGCCCACAACTTTGGTGTCACCCTTGACTCCACTCTCTCATTCACCCCACACATCCAATCTGTCACCAAATCCTGCCGGTTTCACCTTCACAACACTGCCAAAATCCGCCTTTTCCTCTCCATCCAAACCGCTACCACGTTAATACAGTCATTCATCCTATTCCAATTGGATTACTGCATCAGTCTCTTTTCTGACCTCCCAACCTCCTGTCTCTCCTCACATCAGTCTATTTGTCATTCCGCTGCCCGGATCATCTTCCTTCAGAAATGTTCAGGGCATGTCACCCCCCTTCTCAAAAATCTTCAGTGGTTGCCTATCAAGCTCCGTATCAAACAAATACTCCTCACTATTGGCTTCAAAGCTCCCCATCATCTTGCCCCTTACCTCACTTCCTCTCTCTCCTTCTACATCCCAGCCCGCTCCTCTGCTCTGCTTCTCACTGTGCCTCGTTCTCACCTGTTCCACAATTGACCCCAGCCCATGTCCCACCTCTGGCCAAGAATGCCCTCTTTCCTTATATCTATCAAACAATCATTCTTCCCTCTTTCAAAGCCCTACTGAAGGCTCACCTCCTCCAAAAGGCCTTCCCAGACTAAGCCTGCCTTTTACTCAGCTCCCCCTCCCTTCCACGTTACCTCGACTCGCTCCCTTTGCTCTCCCCCCCAACGACCCACAGCACTTATGTATATATGTATATACCTCTAATTCTATTCATTTATATTGATGCCTTTTACTTGTTCTGATGTCTGTCTTCCCCCTTCTAGACTGTAAGCCTGGTGTGGGCAGGAATTGCCTCTCTTTATTGCTGAATTGTACTTTCCAAGTGCTCTGCACTGTACAGTGCTCTGCACACAGTAAGTGCTCAATAAATACTACTGATTGAATGAATGCGGGGGGTGGCCATGTATCTAACCCCCTAAGCACTTAGGTGCTCGCCATATCTCCCACCCCAGAGCACTTATATATATCTGTATACTTGGCTACTTCCTTTACCTATAATTTATTTCAAGGTCTGTCTCTCCTGAAAATTTCTTGTATGCTTCTTGAGGGCAGGAATCACGTCTAATTACTATACTGTATTCTCCCAAGTGTTTGGCACATGGCTGGGCACAGAGGAAAATGCTCAGTAATTACCACTGATTGTAAGCATGTACTCATCTACACATCCAATTTTCCATTCTATTGCTCTGTTGTAAATAATGTTGTGTCCATCATCTTCGCTTGACTCTAAGCACTTTGAATGGCTAATTTGTGTCTATTGTATTCTCCAAGTGTTTAATATGAGTCTGCACATAACACTCACCCAATAAATATGACTGAAACCTTCTTTAATGTTGTGAATTGTTAATATTAATCTTGATTGTTGACTATAATTTGCTCATTGTTCACATTTTATTCCTATTTTTCTAATGTGTGTCTTCCCCAAACTTATGAGTCCCCCAAGGGACAGGGACCAAATCAATTCCCACCCGTGTATTCTCTCCCAGGGCTTAGTACAGAGTTCTACTTAATAAATGCTTCTACTACTTGTGGGAGAGCATCCAGAACCAAGTTGCTTATTTTGTACCAAACCAGGTTTAGTACACAGCTAAGCAACCTGTAGTTATCATAACAATGATAATTCTACTGCCAATGGCATCTATTTAAAATAGGTATAAAAGGGGATTGTCCTTCCTCTTCTGACTTGGGATACCTCAGAAATCTATAATTTCTCCCTCCTTATCATGGCCCCATGGGAAGGAAAAATTTGAACTGTTATAGGAATGTCCAGATAATTAAAAAACAAAACAACTCCGACCCCCACCAACCAAAAAAAAAAACCACCAAAAACCCAAACAGGATAAAAAAATCACCATCATTTAAATCTGGCACAACAGTGAAGTTTATCTATGGATGTGAATATGAAAGCACAGTACACTGAACAGTCCAGTGTGAGATCCATTGTTCTGGATCCCACTGTCCCTAGTTGTGTTGCCATGCTTGTTGTTTGCATTCCATGATCTTTCCACTAGGCCACCTTACCACTCAAAGCTTGTGCTTAAAATAAGCTGCTCCTTTCTGGATTGTACCGAAGTTATATCTGTTCCAACAAACTTTTCTTTTGAACTACAGAGGACCAAATAGAGCAGGGATTATTTTAGCAGGGCAGGCTAACAGATCAGAAAGTCACCTTTCTGGAGCTTTTCAGGCTTGTTTGGAAAATCTTAAAGTCATTTTAGGACCCCGGGAATGAGGCTGGGGGTGTCAAACAGCAGCGAGGGTCACCACTCCCACAGAGATGGTACCCTCAGATCAAACTGTACAAGTCGCCTCAGCAGGACTCTGTAGCATCCCATCAAATTATCTCTTCCAGGACCCCATTACCTGTATGGTGTTTCCAATCGGTGCTCCTGGGGCACCTTCTGTATTAGACTTGGAGACAGACGGTGGCATGAGTGGTTGGCCCAGGGATTGCTGCATTCCATGAAAAGAGTTTTGCAGAACTGGCTCCCCTCCTGGAAGGTGGGAGGGTGGGAATGTGGCCTGGGCTGGCATTGATGCAGCTGAGGGCTGCTGTTGCTGCAGCATCTGGGAGTGTGAATCAGCCAGAGGGTTCATGATTGGCGAGGTGATGGGAACAGGTGGCAGGAAATTTTCAGGCACCTTTAAAAAACAAAGGGCAGTGATAAGGACAATGTAACACCATACCAGAAAACAAGTAGATAGCTATCAATAGCAATAGTTTAATATTGGAGCTGCATATATGTCTAAAACTGAGCTCCTTATCTTCCCTCCCAAACACTGTCCTCTCCCTGACTTCCCTGTCACTGTGGATGGCATGACCATCCTTCCCGTCTCACAAGCCCGCAACCTTGGTGTCATCCTTGACTCAGCTCTCTCATTCACCCACACATCCAATCTGTCACCAACACCTGCTGGTCTCACCTTTACAATATTGCCAACATCTCCCCTTTTCTCTCCATCCAAATAGCTATCAAGCTGATACAAGCTCTCATAATATCCAGACTGGCTTATTGTGTCAGCCTTCTCTCTGATCTCCCTTCCTCTTGTCTCTCCCCATTCCAATCTATTCTTCATTCTGCTGCCTGGATCATCTTCCTACAGAAACGCTCTGGGCATGTCACTCCCCTCCTTAAAAACCTCCAGTGGTTGCCTATCAACCTCTGCACGAAACAAAAACTCCTCATTCTTGGCTTCAAAGCTCTGCATCACCTTGCCCCCTCCTACCTCACCTCCCTTCTCTCTTTCTACTGCCCACCCTGTACACTCTGCTCCTCTACCACTCACCTCCTCACTGTCCCCCCGTTCACACCTATCCTGCCGTCGATCCCTGGCTCACGTCCTACTGCTGTCCTGCAATGCCCTCCCTCCTCACATCCGCCAAATTAACTCTCTTCCCCTCTTCAAAGCTACTGAGAGTTCACCTCCTCCAAGAGGCCTTCCCAGACTGAGCCCCCCCCTTTACCCTCTGCTCCCCCCCACCCGCTGCTCCTCCCCCTTCACCTCCCCTCAGCTGAGCCCCTTTCCCTCTGCTCTCCCTCCCCTCTCCCCACCCTCTGCTCTTCCCTCTTCCCCTCCCCTCATCACTGTGCTCATTTGTATAAATTATTTATTACCCTATTTATTTTAATGAGGTGTACATCACCTTGATTCTATTTATTGTAATAATGTTGTCTTGTTCTTGTTTTGTTCTGTTTTGCTCTGCTGTCTGTCTCCCCCGATTAGACTGTGAGCCCATCATTGGGCAGGGATTGTCTCTATCTGTTGCCGAATTGTACATTCCAAGTGCTTAGTACAGTGCTCTGCACATAGTAAATGCTCAATAAACACTATTGAATGAATGAATAAATTGTCAGCAAGAGCCTTGAATAGTCACCAACCAAATCACTCACTTGGTTAAGAATTTTGAAATGAATTCCACTTATAGCTATTGCAACATGCCTAGAGATTTTTGAGCTTTTTTAAAACTACACTGATGAAGCACTTAAATTTCTCTCCTTCCAAAAAAGACAAAACAAAAAGGGGCTATACCCAAATATTTCTTAGTGAATGCCTTATTATCTGATTTTCAGAATCAATCTGTCTTGAACTTGGTTTAGACCAAGACCATTTAACTAAGACTCTAGGACCCTAGTTAGCAAGTATTTCTCAGGTGTATGATCTCTATTGTATTTAACACTGTGAGGTCTCAAAAATGTTACAGCTGGCTACTAACAAACCAAATCAGTTCATTGCTGGTGATGGGACAGGAATCCACTGCCTCTACAAATGCAAATTCCTTATACTAGGCCCTGAGAACTGGGCTTCAGCAAATCAAGTACTGAGAAGAATGAGAGGGCAGTTCAGCCCTGACTTCAACACAAATCTCTTGGACAATAAATAACTGCGGAGTGAGCAGGTGCTAAGTTACTTTATGGGGGCCAGGGGAACTAGTCCATAGAAGCTACTTACAAACCATCAGTGACTTTTCTACAGATCCTAAACAGCCACCATAGAAACCTGGGACAGGTTCAAGATGGTTAAATTATTCATTCATTCAATCACATTTATTGAGCACTTACTGTGTGCAGAGCACTGTACTAAGCGCTTGGAAAGTGCAATATGGCAACAGATCCCTACCCAACCCTACCCTAGGCTCACAGTCTAGAAGAGGGAGACAGACAATGAAACAAAACAAGTAGATAGACATCAATAGTACCAAGATATATAAATGGAATTATAGATATATACATAATTAGGACAAGTAGGCTCCAAGTCCTGCCCCTCATATCTGCATGTGGTTCTCTCACCCCAGTATGCTAACTGCTGATATCTCAGCATCCAAATTTCTTAGGGAGACTTTGTAGTGGAATTTTAACTGGGTGTGAAATCAAGAGGTATGCAGGTAGATTGGACTAGAAAACTGGCCTGGACAAAGAGGAGTTGAGAGAAGTCAGTGTCAAGATAACCCTCATCTCTGTTCTTACCTGACACTGGTTGTCCATTGATTTAACCCCATTCACAATCTTTCCATGAACACTAACTGTTCTGGATGGACTATTTAAGGATCTGAGAGGACTATACTCTAAACTCTGAACAGAACATTTCTTCTAGAATCTTAGTCTTTCAGAAGCCTGAAAAGATTTTTTAGAAGAGGATTTCCTGCTGGGAATTTATAGCTCTTCCTGTCTTATGGTTCTTTAAGTTCAACTGTCCACTTTAACTCTCTACTCCCATCACTGGTTTTGAAGGTATGGTTTCAGCATATTATTGTCCCTAGATCTCATAAAAAACAAAGCAGGAAGAGGAGAAGAGGGCACCGCTGTATCAAAAGTGTCTTCCACTACCTTCTTCTTCTTTGGAATTCTATTCAGAGCCGGAGGATCATTCCAGCCATTCTGAGGTCCTGTAATAGAGGAAGAGAACATTCTGTAAAGGAGCTTATTTGAGAAGCTTCAAAAGAGAAGGAATAGTCTGTTCTTGTCACATAAGCCTCTAAATCCTGTCTGAACCCTACCTGAAAACTCCTAGACAACAGTCTTCTGTTTAACAGTGGAGTTGTGTAAATTGTCAGTGAGAGCCTTGAATAGTCACCAACTAAATCACGCACTTGGTCATGAACTTTGAAATGAATTCTGCTTAAAGCTATTGCGATGTGCCTAGAGTTTTTGAGCTTTTTGAAAACTACACTGATGATGTGCTTAAATTTCTCTTCTTCCAAAAAAGACAAAACAAATATCTTAAATCTTCTAAATGAGGCTTCTCATATTCCTAACTAAAAGCCTCATTTCCCAAAAGGGCAATTCAGCTTCACTAAACTCTTTGCAAAGGCCGAATGTGGTAGAATAACCATTAAGAAGTCAAATGAATGCAATGAATTGTTCTCAGATTGCTGTCACTCACTAGCAACTTCTGTATGTAGGCTAAAGTCTATCAACCCTTAAGCCCACTTGGTGAAAATAATCCTTCTTCTGTCAAGGCAGAGAGGGCAGGAAACAGGAATTAGGATGACTGGTAAATCAATCATATTTATTAAGCACTCCCAGTAGAGGGGAAAATCATCTAAGTCAACATCTGGCTAGGATATGGGTGTTGTAATCTAGAGAATGCATTAGAGAACTCCACATCAGGGTCATCCTCAGGATCTACCTCAGTATAAAAACAAAGAGTGTCTTCGGGATGAGATTGAACAATCCAGTGAGGAGGCTTTCACTAGGTTTGGCAGGGATGGATCTTCTAAGACCAAAGGAGATAATAATGTTGGTATTTGTTAAGCGCTTACTATGTGCAGAGCACTGTTCTAAGCGCTGGAGTAGATACGGGGTGATCAGGTTGTCCCACGTGGGGCTCACAGTTATAATCCCCATTTTACAGATGAGATTGATATGTGCATTGAGTCTGAATTCTAATGCTCTTGCTGAGCCATCCTTCATTTTCAAAGATGACTTGTCTAATGGAGATTCGATCTGTTCTGGGTGAGGGTGGGAATTCAGTACATTCTTGACAAATAATACATAAAACCAGTTCCTTGCAGTGCTGGTGCACTTTCCATCTGCAGAGCTTGTGTGTTTCCAGGCTGGAGCCATCTCCCCTAGCCACTAATGCTATAATAGCATGTAAAGGGCTCTATAAACAAGGAAAAAGGGAAGAGAGAATGAGGGGTCAGAAGGTGAAAGAAAGAGAGCCAATGCTTTCCTAAGGGGAAAAACAACACTGTTTCCTTTATCTGAGCCTGAGCTCTGAAGACTGTTTCCACTATACAAATTTATTGAACAGAATCTGTGTAATAGCCCATCAAAACACCTCTTCCTATTGAACCTCTGTGTTTTACTGTTGCTTTTCATATCCATGGTGCTTTAGTCTTAGGATTTGTTTCGTATGATCCTTTATTACTATTAGAATCTGCATGGCTTATTGTTTTTTGAAATTAGAGTATTTTTGTCCATTATTTTATTGTTTGTCTTTTAGGAGAAAGATGAATGGCGATTACAGACTAGACATTAAGAGGAACTCTTACAGAGGAGCAAATTACTCAACTTATCAGCACTTAGTAAATATCATCAATTAATAGGATACTAGAAAGCAATCAACACTGTATGAGGAACAAATGGCCCTTGAACAAATTTCCTTCTAGCATAGAAAAAACAGACCATGCAGATAAGGGAGAAGCAGTCAGTGCAATCTACTTAAAACACAGGACAGCATTTGATTCTGCAAAGACACTGGGCACACTAGGACAGAAAGTCCTTGACAACTATTCTGTGGGGATGTACATGACTTGGAGGGTCAGCTTCAAATGGAAGGCTAACAAAGGTGTGTCCTTTCCATTGATGGAGTATATGGGAATATGATGTATGGGATATGGTAAAGGCCACTGTTTGAGACATTCCACTAACTAAATTTCCCTTTTCTAGGGAAAATATCTATCAGCAGTGGAAAAAGGTGGACTGGAAAACAGACCTCCCAACCTTTGAGCATGTTGGTAGGGAATGGGAGGGGCAAGGCGGCTGAGGAAAAGGCTACCAGCTTGCTGGCTCCCAGTACCCCACCATTTTGCATCCCAAAGCTGACAAATGGGTCACTGCCCAGCCACTTGCAGTTCCACAAGGATCCTGTTTAAGGCATCATCCATCTTTCCATAGGTGATGAGGCATACATCATCCCTCCCCTCCCTTTCCTGCAATGATTCTATTAAAATGAGTAAAGAATAACATTTGTGGCTAAAATTTCAGATGTGATTATTCCAGCAAATTAATTTATAAATTTAATTCAATTAGATCTTAGCAAAAAGCAACCTTGATCAGTTGAAAAGTTCACATGCAGTATTGAAGATGTCTATTCATTGTTTTCATTTGGTGATTTAAAGGTTCCAAAGACTTATACTATGGCCAATTCACCTTTCAGAATAGATCCCTGGTCTTCAATAAATAGATCCTCTGCAGACAAAATGCAAAAGTAACTGAAATATTAATGCTGAAAAAAATTTTAAGGACTCAAATTCATTTTGTTCTTTCATTTCCTCCTAAAATTGTGCACAAAACTTAACTTTCCCCTTTGCAATATGAAATGTCTACAATGAAGAAATATTGCTATTAATTAATCTGAGGATCAAAAGAATGCATTTATACCACATCAGGGTGAAATGACCCTAGAGAATCACTTTCTTCTAGAGGAAATGGGAAATTGAGACCATCCCCTTGTCCGAACCTAGTCCTCAAAAATGGCGAACAGCTCTGATGGTCTGAAATTTGGTAGGGGGGAACAAGGACTTTAAGTAGCTTGAAAATAGCCATCGATATAAAGGAGAGCTTTACAAAAATGGAACCCAAACTACAGACTCTGTTCAATGACCAAGCCAAAGATGCCAGCAATTTGTTTTGGCCACGGGTGAATTTTAAAGGCACATGATACCTGTGCTCCAAGCCAGACCCCTCCATGCTGCTGAAGTCGGCATCTACTCACCCCTCCCCGCCCCAGAACCCAGCAGAGGATTCAAAGGGATCTTCACAAGACACCCCATAATGGTGAGGTCTCCACCCCAATGTATTCTCTCTTTTCCACTCTCTACCCAAATCTCCGGTATCCTCTCCTCTCACCTCCCAAGACCTTTCAGCACTTCATTCCTGCCTTCGCTTACCCACCCACCATCCCCACCCTGGTGCCCCAATCCCATAGTTCAATATCCCTGTGGTCTGTGGAGACCTTGCTTCATCATGGGCAAAATGCCATTGATTCTTGACCTGCCCCTAGCCTGCTCACTCTACCTCCTCACTATCACTGAGACTTGTCTCTCTTCTAATGATACTCTCTCCCCTGCCTCCACTTCCAACACATTTTCTCTCAGAGGGGGAGTTATCTTCTTCCACTCTCCCCGTCTCAAAGGAAAGGGAGGCACCAACCAGCTCCATTGCCTAGTTTATCACTTTCATTCTTTCTTACCTCCTCCATGTCTCTCCTCTTCCTTAGAATCATCTATCCTCCATCTATACTATCCTCTATAGCTACTACCGCCACCCTGATCCCACTTGTGCATTCCTTGCTGATTTTGATGCTTTTTACATCTTTCCACTCTCACTCCCTTCTTTTCTGATCCTTGGGGACTTCAATGCTAATCAAACTGCCCCCACTTACCTGCTTCCTAACCCCCTTGTCCCCCATTAACCTCATTCCATCCCACCTTGGCCACTCACCAGCTTGGACATATGCTTCATCTAATCATCTCTAAACAAGGCTTCACTCAACTAATCAATGCTATTTATTGAGCATTTAGCATGTGCAGAGCACTGTACTTAGAAGAATACAGAGTTAGCAGACATGTTTCCCTACCCATGACAAGCTTACGGTCTAGAAGCTTCATCTCTACTGTCACCAACTCTGATGTACTGTTTTGTGACCACAAACATCTAACTTGCCTCCTCACTCACTCCCCATCCCCATCCCCCACTCATTCATTCATTTATTCAATCAATTGTATTTGAGCACTTACTGTGTGCAGAGCACTGTACTAAGTGCTTGGGAGAGTACTCACAACAATAAACAGACTCCCTTCCATGACATCTGCACTCTAGACCTACTGCATTTATCCCAGGTCACCTCACACCTCTTAGTCTTAGTCCAAGTCAGTCCTAGTACATGCCCTAAATTCTATTCTCTCCACACCTTCATTCCCCTTATCCCTTTCACCACTCTTGCACTCCCAGTCTCCTGGCTCACTAGTATAGTCCTCCTCCACTCCAAAGCTCTGGCAGCTGAAAACAGCTGGAGGAAAACCAGGCTCATGGCTGATTTCTGCCAGGTAAATTCACATTATCAATGCTGTAACTCACTTTGCTTGACAATTCCATCATTCTGCCCTCACTGATTCACATTCTGACAACCCCTATCAATTTTCCAAACCTCCAACACTCTCCTGAAGAACCCAATCCCACCCCTATGACTTCTAACTCTAATCCCCGATGACCTTGTCAACTACTTTATTGAAGACACCAATCACCCCTCAATGCTCTACTGCTTCTTCCTCATCCTTCACCTGCTTTCCAGCTGTTTCAGAGGATGTGTGACCTGCTCTGTAAATCCACCTCTTACCTGTGCCTCTGACCCTAACCCTTCTTGTCTCCTAAAATCACATGCTCCTATTCTCTTCCCCTTCCTTGCTGCCATTTTGCCTCTCACTCACCAATAACTCTTTCCTCTATGCATTCATTCATTCAACCAGCTGTATTTATTGAGCACTTACTGTGTGCAGAACACTGTACTAAGCGCTTGAAGAGTACAATACAACAATAAACCACAGTGAGCTTACAGTCTAGATGGGGGAGACAGACATCAATACAAATAAATAAAATTATAGATATGTACATAAATGTGGGGCTCGGGGTGGGGTGGGGGCAAAGGGAGCAAGTCAGGTGATGCACAAGGGAGCGGGTGATGAAGAAACTGTTTAATGGCAGCCTATTTCAAGGTCTTACTTCTATGGGTAGAGGAAAACAAAATGAAACAAGGCCCAAAAAAAGAAAGATCACTCCTTCAACTTGCTCTTTAGCAATTTGCTTTCAAAAAAGTCTAGCTTTTTTCGAGCAAATTTTATGCAAGGAAGGAGAGATGAAGAGGCAAAAGCTAAAACAGCCCCAGGAATTGCAAACATCAGACATAATAATAATAATAATGGCATTTGTTGAGCGCTTACTATGTGCTGAGCACTGTTCTAAGCGCTGGGGTAGATACAAGGTAATTAGGTTGTCCCAAGTGGGGCTCACAGTCTTCATCCCCATTTTACAGATGAGGTAACTGAGGCACAGAGAAGTCAAGTGACTTGCCCAAAGTCACACAGCTGATCAGTGGTGGAGCCAGGATTAGAACCCTTGATCTCTGACTCCTAAGCCCCGTGCTCTTTCCACACTGAGCCACACTGCTTCTCTGTTGAACCAACAGGACTTGGTGATGGATTGAATACGTGGGTTGAATAAGAGAGAGGAGGTTAGGATAACGCCAAATTTATGGGCTTGTGAGACAGGAAGGATGGTGGTGCTGTCTACAGTGATGGGAAAATCACAGGAATGACAAGGTTTGGGAGGGAAGATAAGGAATTCTGTTTTGGATATGTTACATTTGAGATGACTGCAGGACATCCAAGCAGAGATGTCTTGAAGGCAAGGGTAAATGTGACACTGCATAGAGGGAGATAATCCTGTATCTAAGAGATTATTCCAATGTTGAAAGAGGAATTGTAAACATCACACAAAACTGAATCTACTTTGATGCTAGGAGAATATTTAAGAAAGGGAAAATATGGGGGACTTAATCTTGTAAGCCATAGTCTCAGCTATGGCAGGAAACATGTCTACCAACTCTGTTTTACTGTACTCTCCCAAGTGTTAGTATTGTGCTTTGCACACAGTAAGCACTCAGTAAATATCATTGATTGATTGATATCAATCTGTATTGATCTTTATTTATGGACTGTGTGCACTAGATAGCATACAAAGAAGCCCTGGTCAAAATTTTGATGGGAGAAGCAGTTAGCTCTCAGTATGGTGCTACAGCTTTTCACCCCCTCCACCCACTCTAATCCTCACCCCTGCCTGATCTCACTGTCTGTGGGGGAAATGTATGAAGGAGATGCAAGAGGGTGTATGCCTACTGTAGTTTCAATGGGTTCAAAGATTTCTGAACATGAATTATTTATGGCAGGATCACGGCTCCCTCACTTTCTGGGAGGATATGGTTTCAAAGAGTCTGAAACTGGGAAGCAAAGGTTAAGAAGGATTCCTAGCCCAAGACTAATCTGCCTTTCCACATCCCACTCTGGCCCGAGGGCTAAGGAGAGACTCCTCAGGCTAGACCTCAGCTCGTGTAGGTCTCTCTATGCTACCCTCATCAAAGCCTTCTTGCCCAGATAATGTCTCTTGGCCCCTGAAATTATAACCCCTGCCAGCGCCCTGACGATGCCTATCTGAAAACACTGGCCTTTAGGGCCCTGTACAGAATCACAAACTACATTTTGTGACATATTAAAGCTAATTTCACAACCAAAATTACTCATCCACTCAATTCTCCCACAAAGTATGATTTCACTGCATGCTTTGTTTAGAACACTGTTAGGGAATTAAGGAACTTTCTTCTGGCAAAACACAACTGGCTTGAACTCAATGTGGTGTCTAAGAAATGATGGGACCCATGCACATAGATACGAGGTAGTGGGGGCGGTTACAATATGTACACTGTAGTACAAGTGTTCCTTAAGGAGGGATTTATCGGGGATGTGATCCTTGTTTTAAAGAACGGACTAGATGTTCTATGTTATAATGTTTGAAGACCCCCTAAAACAGAAAAATTATTAATAAATACAGCTTGTCATGCAATAATCATTTAAGCTTAAATATGGCTTAGCCTCCTTATGAAATGAGTTACTCTGTTGCTGTAAGTATACAACATGCCTTTCCTTTCTATTTGCATGCGCGTGCACACACATATACACGCCTCTCCGATAGATATTCATGCCTAACATGCACATGCCTCCCTCAATTTTTGAGATTCCACTGGGTGGCTGTTTCTGTGGACTATACTTTATTAACTCTGGCTCACACCTGGGGACAAGTGTTCCTATGTTTTGAGGAAGGAGGCTGCTCCACAAATGGAGGAAAGATTTATCTCTGATAAATGAACCAGTTTCACCCCCTGCTCTCAGGTAACTATGCGACGAGGAGAGAGAAGGGCAGATAGGGGCAGCTCAGCTTCTGATCTTGCTAGCCTCAGCACTGGGTTCCAAAACAGAAGTTGGCAATGGTAGGAAGCTTCAGCTTAAAAATGGTGCCAGAATGGCCTGGAGGTTATTCATTTGCAAAGAATGGTGGGAGCTACATTGAGCTTCAGAGGCTAGCTCAAAAGGCCCAACGAGCAAAAAGTCATGAAGATTTGAGGGGAAAAAAAAATCTTTTCTTGTGACAATGAATTCTAGGCTTTGCGCTACTATTGTGAGTGAAGTTCATCTGCAGAACATTTTTATCTTTACTTGATCTAAGATTTTTTGATACTTTTTAGACTATTTTTTTGTCCCCAAGGACTTGATTGACTGACCTAACCAAGAATATTCTTGAAAATTTTGGGACATTTTTTTCCAAATGACTGACTGAGGAATTGCTTGACTGATCTAATCATTTTTTCCCAAAGGCCTGGGTATTACTATAGCTTTGTGACTTGTTGAACCACTAATTTAATGCACAGTATCTGGTGTCTGAAGGAAACCATTCATTCATTTAATGAGTCCCTTTGGCAAGCTGCTAATTAGCACTTTTAAGAGAGGTGTAATTTGGGGGTATTATTGTTCCACATTTATTTAGTCAAATTCTAGTTCCTCAGTAAAAGTACTGGTTTGTAATTTGCTCACAGTAGCTAATAAGAATGGAAATTTGAGGCGTAAGTGATTTTGCTCAAAAGAAGAGCAGACTTCTGCTATCTTCTCCTGAGGTCCTCTAATTCTAGACAGCCCTTGTCCTCTGTTTTGTAGAAGTGACCATCTAACTCTTGGAAACATTCCACTCTCATTTTTCTTGGGATAATTTGCTTATTTACTCTCCCACGGAGACAGAGAATGAATTAACCTTGAATAATACAAATGTTTTCATGAAGAACCCACTGTCCCCAAGATGGGAGGTTTGTGAAGGACTTTAAATATTAGCTTCAAATTTTGAGGCTAATGAACCGTAACCCTCAGCCAATTGGGTGAGATCAGTCTGTTCAAGAGGCATGTAAGTCCATCTCTCCCAGTCCCACTTCTCACCACAAACAGCAGGGGACAAGATGGAGTAAGAAAATCTATGCAGTTGGGCTGCTGATGCACTGAAGTATCAATTCCTTAGCAGAATCAGTCTCTTAGCACCCAAGGTTCCAAATGAGGGAGACTTTGCTTTTAGAGGCACTCTGGAGATTATTTTTGAAAGTCAATGTCTCTCATTCACCAAAACTAAAACAAATTTGGATATACAAACACAATCAGAGCCCAACCAAATTCCTTCCAAGCGCAGACCTGTTCTTTGGGATGCAGGCAGCTCACTGGCAGCAGGCAGTGTACCTGTTGGTCCGGAAGGCAGTGCATAAGCTGAAGATGACGGTGGAGCCCCTGGACCGCCATGCTGGAAGGATGCACCAGAAGTAGAGGAAGAAGAGAAGGAAGAAATGGGGTTGGAGGTAGCCGGAGAGGCCTGGTGCTGTCCTGCATAGAGCTGAGACTGCCCAGGATGAGAAGCAGAAGCCATGTAAGAGGTGTTAGGGTAAGTGCTGCAAGCAGGAGGAGCAACTGGTTGCTGGGGCTGATACATCGCCGGCCCCCCTGTTCCAAATTGATATGGCTGGGCTGGTGGATAATCTACATAGAGGAGGAAGAAAAGGAGACTTCATTAATAACCATTTTATATCACAAGTAATTGAACAATGAAAACAATTTCTCACCTCCTGAAATGACCGTTTACCTCCTCTTCCCTTTAGCACAGTAGTCCGGGAGTTAATACGTCAGTCAGTCAATCAGTCAATCATATTTATTGCAGACAGTATATGTCTCATGCCGGTCACCTTGGATCCAGCTCTGTTTTGAGTGCTGGGATCTAGCCTCTTTCCATTGTTTTCAGCCATTAGGGACACACCTGGAGTTAACTGATAGTTTTGGTTGGTGATATAGGCCTACCAAGACAGTCATTCTAACCTACGCCCTTTTCAGCCACTGAAGAGTACTGTGCAGACAGCAGGCTTATTAAACTTCAACTGTGGGATAAGCATTGCTTTAGCTGTTATAGAAAGTTACAAAGAAATTCAAGATTAGAGTTTCATGGACCTCCCGCATGTCCTCTTCTCTAACAACTCCAATACCCCTCAACCTATCCCATTTTTGCAGTCAAATTCACCTCCGCAAATATGCTCATAGTCCTCTTTCTTCTTCAGGCCAATGAGTATCCAGCTTGTGGGGAGGGGGAAGAAAAAATTCACTCCTAAGCACCCACCCTTGAGGTATGTTTACTTATGCCTTACATGATAGTAACTTGTTACCCTCTGGACGGTAAGCTTGTGGTGGGCAGGGAATATGTCTGTTGTATTGTTACATTGTATTCTCCCAAGCTCTAAGTACAGTGCTCTGCACACAATAAACACTCAATAAATACAACTGACTGACTGACCAATCAGAGGGAAGTAAGAAGATGGGGCCATGGAGTTGGTGAAAAGACCCTTGAGCATCATGGGTGGAGAACTAGGTGTCTGGGAGAGCAAACTACTGGGAAGGCTCATTGCTGTGACTCTGGAGGGACAGAGGACACAGCGGGGGGTCAGAGATGATTCCAGTTTATGGTAAGGATACCCAGCTTTAGGGGCCAGTGTCTAGGACTCTGGAGGAGTGGGGTTTTTGTCTCTGACAGGGAGAAATGTCACTGAAAGACCCTGGCATTTATAGAACTTGCTGAGGGTGTGACTGGGACTGGGACTGGGACACCCTGATTGAAGAGGGGAAAAGGACTAGTGGAATGTGAACTCTGGGATACCTACAGGAAAGCAGAGGGTTATGGGGGAAAAAGTGTTAGATCTAGAGTAATGTGGTTTGAGCAGGATTTCTGTTTGTAATTCTTGCAAGGGGACTTTTAAATTTTATTGATTGAAATTATAATCAAAAGATTATCAAATTCTCATTTTGGGGTGGCCTATGGTAATAATAATGTTGGCATTTGTTAAGTGCTTACTATGTGCAGAGCACTGTTCTAAGCGTTGGGGTAGACACAGGGGAATCAGGTTGTCCCACGTGGGGCTCACAGTCTTAATCCCCATTTTACAGATGAGGTAACTGAGGCACAGAGAAGTTAAGTGACTTGCCCACAGTCACACAGCTGACAAGTGGCAGAGCTGGGATTCGAACTCATGACCCCTGACTCCAAAGCCCGTGCTCTTTTCCACTGAGCCACGCTGCTTCTCATTAGCCACGCTGCTTCTCATTAAAGCAGGTAGGGCTACCTACAGTGGTAGGGCTGGAGGAGAAGCTTCAGGTGCCAGGGAGATTTGTGGATCTGGGAAACCATGGGAGTGTTTTCACAGCCATCTTCCCACAGCCAGCCCTGGAAAGTAGTAGGATAGTCCCCAGTAACTCCCTTGTCTTCAGGGAGATGATGGGGGCAGGAGGGCCCTGAAGCAATAGTGGTATAAGGATTTGGGGTACGCTATGTAGAGGTCCCCAACCTGCAGCCCCAGGAAGGGAGGAACTGGAGGGTACTAGAACTCAGCAGAGGATAACAGGGGTCTAGGTGCCTCCTGAAGTGAGAAATTTCACTTAGTAGTCCCTGGAGTCAGGGGTTATTTTGGTCAGGATTTAGGACTCAGAACTCTTGGTCATTATAAACCCTGTCCCAGAGTCTTGCCTCCACTTCCCAAAGATTCAACCGCCACTCCAGATAGAGAGGGATCACTCCTTTCTGTCAGCTAATAAAACAATGGATGATGAGTAAACAGAGTGACTGGCACTTAGCTCTATAAAATTTCTCCCACTGCGGCTAGGGAGATCACTCTCAGCAACTACATTACTAACCACTGAAGCATAGGAATCTCTCAACTTCGGGTTTGGTCCATTCAGCTATTCAAAAAAAAGTGAATTACTGCATCTACCTATTTCTTAGAAGTAATAGGAAGAAAATGGAAGTTGCCTATCTGGGAGCATTTTGACCAAACTTTCAAAAATCCCAGATTACAAAAATGCTTCACTATTGTCCCCTTCATCAAAGGGAAGTTAAATTCCTTAAAACCTGGTTCCAGACTCAACCTCAGGTCCATCTCTTCCTTTTTGGCCTTACAACTGCCCCTCCAGTTGCATTCTTTATTATTATTGTTGATCATAATGGTCATATTTAAGTGTTTATTATGTGCCAAGCGGTGTACTAAGCACTGGGGTAGAGACAACACAATCAGACTAGACACAGTCCCCATCCCACATGGTGCTCACAGTCTATGGGGGAAGAAGAACTGAGGCGCAGAAGTGATATGCCGAGGGTCCCACTGCAGGCAAGTGGTGGGCTAGGATTAGAACCCAGTTCCCCTAATGCCCAAGCCTGCGGTCTTTCCACTAGTCCATAATAGTCCAACTTGCTACTCCCCTCCAGTATCCTTTCACTCTCCTGCCTGTTGAACTTCATCCTCCTAACTTCTTGCCCTTAGCTTAGGAGTTTGGAAAAAATCACTTTTTAACTCTTAAGGATATCTGTCTGCTTGCGAGAGGTACACAGTTGGATTAACTGTGGATTCCCCACTTTCTGTTTGGCACTCAAAACAAGGGTGATCCCATATCCACAACAATATAGAAAATTACATAAATACTTCTGAAAAGGATTTTCTAGCCAAATGGGTCAGCTGCCTTGAACCGGCCCCTTGCTCATTTAAACTGTTTAAATTTGGACACCCAGGCTGAAGCATGATCTCAGTTTACTTCCCATATGATTCTGGAACTTGGAGTAGGGATGCCCCAGACTGCTTTCAACATTGCCGGTCTCATCCCAACATGATCTTGGGAAAGGGTATTGATATTCTGACTTTTGATAAAATATATTCAGCTTACCCTGAATTCCTGCAGGGAGAGGTCTGTGGGCATAACCTTCCAGGGGGTGAGGTGGGTGGGGAGACAAAGGGTCATGCTCACAGTCTATATATCTCAAGATGTGTGACTCAAAATAAAGCTGTGCCCAGGTATGAGGAAATTCAGCAACATGCTCGTGCATGCCTATCATCAGCCATGTGATGTCAAGCAGTGTGGCCCAGTGGAAAGAGTATGGACTTGGGAGTCATAGGACCTAGGTCCTAATCCCAGCTCTGCCACATGTCTGCTGTGTGATCTTGGGCAAGTCACAGCTTTTCTGTGCTTCAGTTACCTCATCTATAAAATAAGGATTTTAAATCACTCTCCCCCTTAGACTGTGAGCTCCATGTGAGGCAGGGACTGTGTCCTGATTAGCTTGTATCTACTCGAGTGCTTAGAACAGTGCCTGGCACATAAGTGCTTAAAAATTATTATTATATTATTATTAACATGACCTATAGTGTCTCCCAAGGGGAGGATCTGGACTGGGGTTCAAAGAAGATGTGGTTGGAAGTCACCTATTTGAAACACTATTCTCATAATGCTGACTTTGCTTCCAAGAATACCACCTCATTTTCTAGGACATTAAGGAAAGCTGGTTCTTCATTAAATTGGTTTTCCAAATAAGGAAACAGAGGGCTTGTGCAGAATCTTGCAGCCACCAGAGGTAAACTGTTCTCCCTGCATGATGCTGGAACTTGGAAGGAGGCAGCCATTCCCTAAATCAGAGAGGAGCCCCATGGGAAAGTGAGGAATGTGGCAATCACTGCTACTTACGCTGAGGCTGTGGATATGGTGGTCGGCCCCCAGACTGCGGGTACCCATAAGCAGAAGATGTAGACTGCTGTGGTGCTGCATTAGGATTAACATTTCCTTGCATGATGAAACCTGGAGAAGGAGGGTTGTCTCCCTGGAAATAAGAATATCAAAGATAGAAAGGTTAGTATGGATGCAGAAAATATAACTAGGAAGATTTTAGGGGGATTGTGGCATATATGCTCAACAAAACTCTGCCGTAACCACAGACCTCCCAGTCCTTCTCTGAAGCATATGGAAAAGAACCTATGCTGAAATAAAGACAACTAGAAGCACAGATTGAATACTTCTGCCACCTTATTCTAATGAAAATGCAAAAGGATGTCTGTGACATCCCTGAAAAGGCTATTAAAAAGCTACGGGATGTCAATGACATCCTCAGAAGGTTTCGGAAAACTAATACCTAACTCCAGAAACTTTCCACTGTCTCCTACCCCAGACACAGGAGCTGGGATGCTCTCAAAGACCACTGGGAAGTCATGTCTGATAGTTTTCATCAGCCCCATGTAGATGCTTCATCCCGCCATAAGTTTGGCAATTCTGGGAACTGCCAAAAGAACCTGACCCACCCTCCCCAAAGCCCTGAAGGGGAGGGGATGGCAATATAGAGAAATACAGAATTACTTTTCAAGGATTCAGGGCTCTGTCCAGAGAGGAATAATGAAGGTTATACCTGTGTGGCAGAGAGAGAGTCTGCAGGTGGATGGCTGGGAAGGGCAGTAGGAGTTTTGTTACTCCAGGTAGTGACAGTAGGGGCAACTCTAACCTGAATTGAACAAAGAAATACCAATCACAGAAAATAAAAAAAAAAAAAATGTAAACCTGAAGGGTAATAATCAGCCAGATGCAAAGCAGGAAGTGCAGGTGCACTCACAAGAGGCAGACCTCTACTACTGCTGAACTACTAAGCACACAATCGGAAAAAACAAAACAAAACAGGAAGGGTAACAGTCCAAAATGGGACTTAATCCCTGCCTTTTGGAAAATGCCCCATGAATATGCTAGAGCTTGGCAAAAGCAAAGCCAACCAAGGAAAAAACACACATTTAAAAAGAATTAATGTTGGAAAGAGAGTGACGTTTTTAAGTACTCAAGCCACTATGATCAGAGTACTGACAACATTACCAAAGATCTCTCTGGGGGGGTGTTGTTCATGCTTCACTTTGATCTTACAGCCTCACATGAGCACAACCAAGACATTGCTAGTCTTAGTTTATGTAGGCTTCTTTTCTTTTAAAATTGAAACATTTAATTTTGATGACCTTAATAGATCAATGTATTAAACTTCAGGAGGTTATTTTCCCTCCTTTATGAAGGATAAAATGAACACTTCCCTCCTCAAACTGGGCCTTTTCAGCATTCAGGGGATATGGTTAGCCAGTCAATCATATTTACTGAGCTCTTACTGTGTGCAGAACACCTAGTAAGGGCTTGGGAGAGTAATATATAACAATAAAAACAGACTCCCTTGTGGTTCACAAGGAATTTACAGTCTAGACAGGGAGACAGACATTAACATAAATAAGAAAATCACAGCTATGTGCATAAGTGTTGTGGAGCTGGGAGTAGGGGGGGTGAATAAAGGGATGAATAAAGTCAAGGTGACACAGAAGGGAGTCCTCACTTTCTCCTCTGACTCCACTAACATAGATCTGAAAGAATTTCACAAATAAATACTTAGTATTTCTCCCCTTTTATGCCTGATGGTCTGTTTGCCTTTAAGCACTAGATTAAAGATTTTCACAGTTACAAAGAAAAACTATGAAAACTAGTGATCAAATTTTGTCAATGCTTTTAGGTAATTTGTAAGTACGGGTAAATGCGTACATTAGATTACTGCAGTATTTTATGTGCTTCTTTAAACTTTTAGGATTTTTATGTCAGTATAATTGTCATCTTTAATATGTTACAGTTATACTACTCTATAATCGACTTAGTATAGGTTCTGGTTAATTTTGGTAAAATTAATAATAATAATAATGTTGGTATTTGTTAAGCGCTTACTATGTGCCGAGCACTGTTCTAAGCGCTGGGGTAGACATAGGGGAATCAGGTCGTCCCACGTGGGGCTCACAGTCTTAATCCCCATTTTACAGATGAGGGAACTGAGGCACAGAGAAGTTAAGTGACTCGCCCGCGGTCACACAGCCGACAAGTGGCAGAGCTGGGATTCGAACTCATGAGCCCTGACTCCAAAGCCCGTGCTCTTTCCACTGAGCCACGCTGCTTCCCTGAATTAGGGAAAATTAGGGTACCCAGCCTTGGTTCAGAAATGAATCTCCTCATTTAAACATTGTCGCCTATGGGAAAATTGGTCATTTCAACTTAAAATGCAGTTTTCAAGCACCAATTATGTGTCAAACCCAAGGACTTCCCTATATCAGACAATATTCTCACCCAAACCCTGTCCTCTCCTCTGACTTTCCCATCATGGTAGATAGCCCCACCATCCTCCCTGTCTCACAAGTCTGGAACCTTGGCATTTATCCTCAACTCATCTCTCCTATTCACCCATATATTCAATCTATCACCACATCATGTTGGCTCTACCTTCACAACATCCCTATAATCTGTCCTTTCCTCTCCATCCAAACTCTTACCTTATCTCGCTTGACTACAGAACCAGTCTCCGTGCTAACCTCCTTACCTCCTGACTCTCCCCACTCCAGGCAATACCTCACTCTGCTGCCAGGACTTTTCTAAATCAAATTCAGTTCATGTTTCCCTACTCCTCAAGAACCTCCAGTGGTTGCCCATCCACCTTTGCATCAAACAAACTCCTTACCATTGACTTTAAAGCACTCAGTCACCTTGTCCCATACTATCTTACCTTGCTGATTTCCTACTACAACCCAGCATGCTCACTTCGGTCCTCTAATGACAAATTACTCACTGTACCCTCTCCCTAGTCTATCTTATCGACAACCTCTCACTTATGTTCTGCCTTTTGCCTGGCACTCCCTCTCCCTTTACATTCGACAGATTATCACTCTTTCCACCTTCAAATCACATCTCAAATCTAAGAGGATTTTTTCTATCTGTTGAGTGTTTGTTTGGTGCTTACTATTATACTAGGCTCTGTACTAAGCACTGGGATAAATACACGCTAATTAGGTTGGACACAGTCTCTGTCCCACAGAGGGGCTCATGGTTTTAATCCCCATTTTATAGATGACGTAACTGAGACACAGAGAGATTTACCCAAGGTCAAACAGCAGACAAATGGCAAACCCGGGATAAGAACTCAGGTCCATCTGTGCTCCCTCTCCCTTTTGCACCACCCCTGCACTTTGATTTTTGCCCTTTAAGTATTCTCCCTGCCCTCAGCTGCACAATATTTATGTAGATATTTGTAATCTCTTTTAATGTCTGTCTCCCCTATAGATTGTAAACTCTTTGTGGGTAGGGAACATGTCTACCAACCCTGTTACTCTGCTGAATGCTTAGTACAGAGCTCTGCATACAGTAAGTGCTCAATAAATACATTTGATTGTTCACTCCACTACTTTGTCATTATCTGGCTGATATGATCCAAACACAATCCTTTCTTAAGGTCCTTCTGCCAAACTATGATTTAGTCTAAAAGAGAACAATGTTTAGATGACAGGTGCAATCTGAATGTCTTTCTTTTATTTGACAGGTGGAAGATGATATTGATGACCATGAGATAAGGCCGTCACATGCACTGAGTAACTGTGGTCATAGCCCACTATTATTCAGATCACAGGTCTCATGTGGTTTGAAATAGCAATACCCAAACCTGAAAAAACAAATAATGAATTTGGACATTGAAATCTCCCATGATAAATCAGTGAGTCAGGGTAGGGAGTCAGGGTAGGGGCACTCCTACAAGAGTCATTCTAAATCACTGTTGAAGGGTCCTTTAACTTCACTGTAGCCTATTATGTAGGGCATAGGCATGACATTTGATATTCGCCCAACCCCACAGCACTTATGCACATATCTTTAAATTATATTATAAACTATTCACATTAATGTCAGTCTTCCCCTGTAAGCTCATTATGAGAAGGTAGTGTGTTTGCTAATTCTGTTATATTGTACTCTCCCAAGTGTTTAGTACAGCACTCAATAAATGCTATCAATTGATTTAGTGATTGACATCAAAGAGGTTTTGCTTCAGAGCCTGATGTATCAGCTGGTCACTTACAACTCTCGGTAGATTTGGGAAGACCAAGATTTAGCAATAATTGAGAACTGTCATTCATAAGAGGGAAAGTCTCTCCCAAAGAAGAGAAATCTGGGAACTATGTCAATGAGGTGACATTCATCACAGAGTCTAATTTCGATTAGAGTCTTGAAGACATCTATAGCTAGCCAGTTTATGGGCAATAAGTGCTGCTTTTTTTTTAATCAATTAATAGTATTTCTTAATTTCTGGGTGATGGCTCGTCCATTTCTAGGTAGTGAGCTGACCCAAAATGTAAAGATCAGTTTGCTATCGTTACCCTTTCTGTAAATGATTAACTACACTATTACTAATTATGGTCTCCTGTTGAGTTCAGTTTGGTTTGGGTGAGGCACTCAAGTAGTTGAATTCCAAAGTATTTAGAAATTGCCCAAGAATCAAGCAATAAGAGCTTCATGAGAATACAGAAGAAAGGTTCATGCTAAAAACATGAAATTTCAGGGCCTAAGAAAGTCCTTACAAATGGGAGTTTTTCAAGGGTGCTGCTAGACTCAGGAAAGAATGATTTTGTAAGAATACCTCAAGATTTCATGGAGTACAAACCAAAACCACAGAAGAGGATCCCAGCTATCTTTTCCTTTCTACTTTCTCTGTTTCAGTATATTTCAATGGCTGAAGGTCCCATTGTCCATATTATGGATCCAAGCCCTTATAGACTTATTTCTTGTTTTCCACCTTTAACAGGTCTTCAAAGCTTGACTTTCATTTCTGGAAGCTTTTATTATAATGCTTCTAAATGATGCTGCATGATTTAGGAAGAAAAGCTGCATATAGCAAGCATGTCCCTTGAACATCTGAATAGGACAATCAGCCCCAAGTTGACTTGATTCTACTTATAAAATGTCACTGCCTTCTTGCCAGTAATTTCTTTCAGTGGATTATCCCTCTCTTCCTCTGGGGAAGGGCATGAGGGCAAGGGAACCAATACAAGATGGATGTACAAGTAACTGAGGAAAGCCCAATCTTGAGGGCCTTTTGTTTTTACATTTGAAAATCTAAACTCTTTGTGCAAATCTGGGGAATGTTTACCAAAAAAAACCAAACAGCAAAAAAAACCCTCCACATCTCCAAAAAGCATAAGGATAGAGATGGTAAAGGTAACTCAGTCAGTCAAGTGCACTGCTGTTTTTCTGTAATTTAGTGCTTTTGAGTTCTTTAACTGAATCTTCCTGGTTTTCTTTCCAAGTGTGCATGCCTTTCCCCAACCTTTCAGACTGGAAGCTTCCTGGGGGCCAGGGACTGTGCCTGATTCAACGTCCTTGGACCTTTCCTCAGTGCTCAGCACAGAGCTTATCATAAAATGCAACCAATTCAAAAATAATCAAAATATTAGCCATAAGACTCTCTGCTAAAAAGAAGGTCCTCGTCCCTCCAAGGCTACAATGATGGAAACAGGCCGCCTTGAACATCCACTTTTAGATTTTTTTCGGTTTTTTTACGGTATTTGTTAAGTACTTACTATGTGCCAGTCAATGTACTAGCAGTAGGGAAGTTACAAGATAATCACATTGGACAAATATCCAATCCCAATATCTAAGTAGTAAGGAGTAGGATTTAATCCCCATTTTACAGATGAGGTAACTGAGGTACAGCGAAGTTAAGTGACCTGCTCAAGGTTACACAGCAGACACTTCTAAGACACTTAGTAAGAAATTTCTGCAAGCAAGCCTCCACTGCTGGACCATGTCATTTACCTGGTGATAATATTGTGCAGCCGGAACTTGGGGTGTTTGGACTTGACCAAGAGTTGATCCCGATCTTCCTTTGGGTAAAAATTGAGTCTCATAAGTGTTTCTGGGTGCTTCCTGGGTCAGCGATGGCTTCTCTTGGGCTCTACATAGACGATCTCGCAGTTGTACAATATCTGGCTGCAAAGAAACAATGAAATGAATAGGTTCTCCAACAGAAAACGTGGCAGTCGATTTATATTACTACATAATGGTTTTTCAAAAGAAACTTCGTGATTAGAAGCCTAGAAAATTGTTTTGGTTCACAAAAATACTGTATGTTTTGGAGGTTTAGAAAGTTGGTGAGAGGAAGGAAGGACCCCCAAACTTGTGCATATGGGTCAGATATTATGTCCAGAGAAAAACATGAACATGAGGCTGGAAACTAGGCTGAAAATTAGGGCTTCACAACTGCAGGACACGGCTATTACAATGCAAATATAACAACCAGCCATAACTTGAGATGCTAGAATACTCCAAGTTTCAAAGATATCAGCATGACTTTTGATTCTTTATCAAATAATACTTTCAAAACTACTCAAGTGCTTAGAACAGTGCTTGACACACAATAAGCACTTAACAAGTACTATTATTATTATTACTACCTGCATTTAATTATATGAAAAGAGAAGAAAAATGAGTGAAATTTCTTTACCTGATCAGTGTTTGCAGGAAGGAATGCCAAAGCAGCGGTAATACTACCCTGGGCTGCCAGCAAATTAGCATACTGACTCATCTTCTCTGCCAAAAGTGCCCCTATGGCATTGGTATCCTTATCTTGGGAGAGCTGTACGGCCTTCCGTAGAATGACCACCTTTTCAATCAGATCCTGAAGGAGTAAGTATAATGAAAGGGTGAGATAAGGTTAGGAAAGAGAATATGTTTACCAGACAAAAAAAAAACTGTTAATGTATTCAGTATCAGTAAAGAACTTTGCTCTAGCTTGGTTTAAATGAAAGGTGACAATAATTTATGCATTACTGCACTACTGTGAACCCCAGGCAGGACCGGGACTATCCCTGAATCTGTCCCAATGCTTAGCACAATGCTTGGTATATACAAAGACTTAGTAAATACCACAACTCTAATAGAGCAAGTCTTTAGGCTGTCAGCTCGCTGTGGGCGGGGAACATCTACCAACTCTGTTATACTGTACTCATTCAAACTCTGTACTGCATTCTGCACACAGTAAGCACTCAAATACCATTGGTTGATTAACATTATTTTAATAATGATATTATTAACAATAATAGCTTTGATAATAATAATAATAATAATAATGGTATTTGTTAGGCATAGTAAGGCATAGTTAGGCACTGTACTAAGTGCTGGGGTGGATACAAGCAAACAGGTTGGATACAGTTCCTATCTCACGTTCGGCTCACAGTCTCAACCCTCATAATACAGATGAAGAAACTGAGGCACAGAGAAGTGAAGTGACTTGCCCAAGGTCACAAAACACTTAAGTGGCAGAGCTGGGAGTAGAACCCATGACCTTCTGACTCCCATGCCTATGCTTTATATCCACTACCCCATGCTGCTTCTCACTAGATCAAGCAAAAATCTGTTCCTTAAGTATATAGGTGCTGTGTTCAGGTTTGACTATGAGGTTGAAAATAGCTGTAGTGCAATCTAATTTTCATGTCCAAAATTGGCAACCCCAGCCTCATCTGAGTGGCCATGATGAAGGATGTCAGGAGTTAGAGGCAACTAGACCTGAGAGGTAGGAGAAAGTGGAGAGGGAGAGCCAAAAAAAAAAGAAGCAGCACGGCCTAGTGGAAAGAGCATGGGCTGGGAGTCAGAGGACTTGAGTTCTCAACCTGGCTCCACCTTATCTGTTGTGTGACCTTAGGCAGTCACTTAACTTCTCTGTGCCTCAGTCCCCTCATTTGCAAAATGGGGATTCAATACCTGTGCTCCCTCCTACTTAGAATGTGAGCCCCACATGGGATCTGTTTATCTTATATCTACCATGGCACATGGTAAGCGCTTAAACAAATACCACAATTATTATTATTTATTATTTAAAAGACATGCTGTGTGTTGGGGCACCACCTAGAGGTGGCCAGAAAAAATTGACAAAACAGTCCAATTCAGTTAAACCTAGTACCAAATGAGGAAGAAAACAAGTCTACAAACCACAACTTCCTTCTGTGTGTAGGAGGGAAGGGGAGTAGGAGTCACTACCAATTCTACCTTTAAAAGAGTCCACTATAATTAATTAATGCTACATTGGCACTCCAGGGATGAGTCAGTCTTTGTAGAATCTTTCTTTGACACCATTTGTACTTATGATAATGGCCAAATGCTTTGGTTTCTGAGCATTATCACATAGCATTTCACATGGCATTATCACAGTTACATCTCCGGGCAGATTTGAAAGGCCCGAGTGTATTGACTGTCTAATTGCAAATCCATTGGCTTGACTCAGGACAGGGGAACCCCTGGAAAAGTACTGTCCCTGGCCCTTAACCTACCATCATGAAATAGAGTTTTGTCTACATTGGCATTGGGCTTGTCAGCAGGTCTCACTGGAGAGAGAGAGGTGTGGTTTAAGAGGAGGGCTTGAATACAAAAGGGACAAGAGGCCTTCTTTGGTACTAGATCAAGATCCACACAGCAAGAAGGCAGCAAACAAGTCATTCCTGTTTTAATATTTTATTTTTCCATCCCACTACTTCACAATTCCCAACTAGCACTTCCCCACCTAGCCCACTTTGGTCTCTAACACTGTCAACAAGATGGCTGTAGCCCAATAGGGCCTGCTACAGAGAAAGTGAGCAGAGATATTCTGTTTCATAATCCTGTTTCACATCGAAGACCTCAATCATTGGTTCAGCAGATGTGAGTGTCCAATCAACAATGATGTCCAATCCGGCTGCAAGGATGGCAGTCTGTTGCCTGGAGAGTGCATGGTGATGCTGGCTTCATGGCCACAAATGGCACTCATACCCTTACCAACCATCACTAAATACATGCTGCCCATCATTAAAAACATGCTGCTGGCTACAGGACTGTGGGGGTGGCTCAGTGAAACTGTGTTACTGTGTTACTCACCCCAGCCCAACAATACTTACAGAAATATTCTTATACTCTACAATCCCTAATCTACTGTAATGTTTGTCTCCCCATGTAGACTGTAAGCTCCTTGTGGGCAGGGATCACATCTATCACCTCTGTTGTAGTGTACTTTCCCAAACACTAATACAGGGCTTTGCGCACAGTAAGTGCTCAGTAAATACCATTGTTTCACTGACTGATTACCACTACTGAAGAACAACTCAACTGCATACTCTGCACTCAGAAGAGCTCAGCACAAGGTGGTTCAGGATACCGGTTACTGAAGAAGCAAACAGCACCACTTAGCAGTTCCCTGAATGTCTGAGCAGTCCTATTTAGGGCCTAATGAGGAACGCTCACCCTAAATGGGAAAAGGAACTAGAAAAGTGTCCTTAAAATTCACTCGCCTCACCTAAACTGGCCCACCAGTAGACTGTGACTGGTGAAGCGTACATTTGGGGCATAAAAATAAATAGCATCCGTATACACAAGTACACACACATACACACAGACACACACATCTTCTGCTAAACAAAACCACAAACTATTATGGAATAACAGAACACTACGTGACGATGAAAATTGTCATTAGCCTTGTGGAAGCACAGTGGTCGGATCTTACATTTACCCTGTCTCTTCAGACCATCCCCTCTGAGTTGTTTTGCTTCTAGGCCCACTAGATTGCCTCATAACCATCTAAGTGAAAAGAGTAACTCTGGTGACTAAAGTCACTAGAAGTGGTATAATGCCAAAGGATGGAATGTGATGGGCCTTTAGGCCTGGACTCCATTTTGTCTGGCCAAGCGGCTATTTACTCAACGTGGACACTTACGTATTCTCTCCTCCTTCGTTTATCATGACCAGGTGCCTGCCTTAAAGGGAAGCTTGATATGTCAAGGTCTTGAGACAGGATGGAACTGTTCCACCCTTAGCAAGCTCAGGACCCCTGGTCAGCTTACCAGTGTATTTGCCCACCTGACTTCTATAATGTGGAGAACCAGGCAGAGTTGAGCAATTACCCTGAGTAGAAATTTCCTGCTGCTTGTCTTGGAGTATCTTGTATCTTGTCTTGTATCGTCCTCTTCGATCACATGCAAAGCTCAGATGCTGAACCATATAAAGAAACTCTGTTTTGCTCAGAGCTGAGCTGGCCTTGACTAGTAGAGGAAACTCTGCCCATCGACCACTGCTACCTACTAGCCCTAGTAGAAATAAACTTGAATGCAACGCAAAACCTGTGCAGTTTTCCCTGATAGCCTATAAGAACAACAACTGTTACAGCACACAACTGGCCAGCAACAGAGTCGATATCGCAGCACTAAATAAGAGTCTGAACTTTCTAAATGTATATACTGCTGTGCACTGCGCACAGTGAGCACTTAATAAAAGCTACTATTACTCTATTGGAAGAAGGGCAGCTCACACAAACAGGTACCAAGGACACTTTTTTCAGAGATTCTTTCCAATTTCAGAACAGTTCTTCTGCAGTATTTGTGCTTTCATTATATAGTTCAGATAGAATGCTATTTTTCCAGCAACATTCTTCTATCAATGCATGTTCATCTGGATAGACTATACCATGATTCCAGAAACACATATACTGTAGTACACGTTTTGCTTAAAGCAGAATTCATCTAGAAAATCCATCCCCATGTTTGAGAATTTAGCATATTTCACCTAAGTTTTAGTTTCCAATTAGTGAATCAATGGCATTTACTGAATATTTCTACTGTGCTAAGCACTGTACTAAATGCTTCAAGAACTAAGAGAATAAATAGACGTGATCCCTGCCTTCAAGGAATTTACAATCTAGACGGGGAGACAGGCATTAAAGTCAATTACAGGTAAGGGAGGAAACCAAGTATACAGATAAGTACATAAGCCCTATGGAGGTGGGGGAGAGCACTTAGGTGATTAGGAGGTAAGGATTCAAGTGAATGGGTGATGCAGTAGGGTGGGAAGTAGGGTGGAGAGATTAATCAGGGAAGGCTTCCTGGAGATGGGGTTTTAGGAGGACTTTGAAGATGGGGAGAGTAGTGGTCTGCTGAATGTGAATTGGGAGGCAGCAAGAAAGCAAAGGGTCGCTGGCAAGAGAGACAAGAATGAGAAACACTGGGTAGGTTGATATTGCAGAAGCACACTATGTGGGTTGGGTTGCCTGAGAGCAAGGATAAGTGGGGAGGAGAGTGTTTACTGAGTGCTTTGAAGCCTATGGAGAGGCTGATGCAAAGATGGATCAACCAATCGTGGTATTTACTGAGCGTTTACTTTGTGCAGAGTACCTCTATTAAACACTTGGGAGAGTACAATACAGAGTTGGTAGACATACTTCCTGCCTACAAGGAGCTCACAGACTAGAGAGGGAGACAGATATTAAAATAAATAACTCTGTACATAAGTGCTGTGGGGAAAATTGAGTTGAGTTTTGGTCTTGGTTGATTTTAAGGTATTGGCGGGACATCTAAGTAAAGATGTCTTCAAGACAAGAGGAAATGTTAGATTGCACAGAGGGAGAGTTGAAGCTTGGGAGCAAATGCATTCCCCAGGGGAGTAGACATTGAAGGAAAGTAGAAGGGGACCCGGAATTGAGCCTTGATTGTGGGGTAGAAGGCAGATGAGAAGGCTGTGAAAGAAGGAGCTATCAGAGGGAAAACCAGTAGATAACAATTTCACATACAACAAGGTTAGAGAGTGTCTCCCCATCTAAGACTGAGAGCTCTTTGTGAGCAGAAAATGTGTCTATCATCTCTGCTGTCCTGTACTCTACCAAATGCTTAGCACAGTGGTCTGAACACAACAGGTGCTCAATATATATGACTGATTGATTTGCAGGAGAAGGCACTTGTCCAGGGTTAATGGCTGATGATGAGTCAACGAGGATTAGGGATGGAAGAGTCCATTATATTCAGTAACGAGGAGGTCACTGGTAACTTTGGAGAGAGCAGTCTTACCAAAGAGGAGAGTGCGAGCGCTAAATTATTGGTTGAGGAGGAAGTTGGAGAAGAGGAAAATGGCAGCAAAGGGAGTAAATAACTTGCTCAGGAGTTTGGACAGAAACAGGAGGGAGATAGGGCGATAGCTGGAAGGTGCCAAGGGATCCAAGGAGAGGTTTTCTTTAACTGGATGTGGGACATGTTTGAAAGTGGAGAGGAAGGAGCAGTTAAAGGTTGCAGTCAGAAAGGGAAAAAGAGTGGGTGCAAGTGTTTTAATAAGGTGTGAAGGAATGGAGTAGGAGGAGCAGGTGAAGAGAATAGACTCTGAAAGGAAGTGGAAGACAGCTTTCATTCATTCATTCATTCAATAGTATTTATTGAGCGCTTACTATGTGCAGAGCACTGTACTAAGCGCTTGGGATGAACAAGTCGGCAACAGATAGAGACAGTCCCTGCCGTTTGACGGGCTTACAGTCTAATCGGGGGAGACGGACAGACAAGAACAATGGCACTAAACAGCGTCAAGGGGAAGAACATCTCATAAAAACAATGGCAACTAAATAGAATCAAGGCGATGTACAATTCATTAACAAAATAAATAGGGTAACGAAAATAGCTTCTTAGTAGATGGCTGGGAATGATGAGAGAACAGAGGGAGGAGTTGGAGAGGAAGTGAGGAGGAGATCTGGGTTCAAATCTTGACTGTGACTTCCTTGTTGTGTGACCTTGGATAAGTCATTTAACTTCTCTGTGCCTCAGTTTCCTCATCTGTAAAATGGCAACTTAAGACTGAGCCCCAAGAGGGGAAGCGAGTGTGTTCTACATGATTATCTTCTATCTACCCAGCACTTAGTACAGTTCTTGGCACATAGTAAGTGCTTAACAAATACCATAAAAAAAACCCAAAACAAAACAAAAGAACAGGGCATTTTCGAGGAAATGAGTTGGCATGGACAATGGGTGCCATAAATCAATCATATTTACTGAGAACTCACTATATGCAGACCACTTGGGAGAGTACAATATAACAGAGTTGGCAGACATGATAATAATTCATTCCATAAACCCTTGAGTTCTTTGTTTAATTTGGTAGACATCCTAAGCCAAGCAAAAAACCAGGCTTGATGGCACATGCCTGAGTCCAGTTACTCAACAGATATTTCACTCAGCATAATCTCTCACCCAAGAACTAACCTGCAGGGCCAAGGAGCTACTTCCATCCTGAGCTTTAGTCCAACATGCAACCAGCTTTTCCACATTTCCAGCACAAATGTAACACAGGCACGCTTGAGGCTGCAGGAGGCCATCCCCCTCATTTTCCAGTCTGGAGCCCAACAGATCTGTAGATCAAGGAAAACAGAGATGGAATCTGTTTATGATAAACCAAAAGCTTGGAGAGATATACACATCCAAATGGAAGGCGATTTGACTAGAATCTTCTCCTAAGTAGGCAGGAAAAGTCAGTATTATAGAGCACTTGAAGGACTGTCTTTTATGGGGGAGCTAAGAGGGGACCAGAGGTGCCACACAAGGATTACGTACTGTAATCCAACCTCTCCAAAGATGCATAGCCACACCAGATGATCACTCTGGTAGTCACTCCTAGATACTCTCTGGGCTTGTCCTCGAAAACCTTGAGGTCCTGCCTCCCTAAAGTGGATAGCCCAACCAGAGGAAGGCCAGGCTCCACTCTTTTTGTGGTCTTAAAAAGGTCAGCCCCTCTTCCCTCTAATTTCCTGACTGCTGGAACCCTGCTGTACAGAGAGAAAAACACCACTCGAGAGAGAACAAGGAGGGCAGATGAGATTATCCAGCATACTTATTCCTCTTTGGAGAACTCAGGCTACCATAACTGGCTCTTGTTTCTCCAAAAGACCCCTCTGGTAGATTCTGTAGCTGGTCTGAAGGCAATGGGATTGAGGCTGCTGAATCATGTCCTACAGAATGGATGTTCGTAACCAACCTCTTTCCTAGAGATCATACCCTGGCAATAGCAGTAAGTGGTAAGTCATAAATGGAGTACATCACATAGCAACCTGAATATTTCCTGTTAGGATATTGCTAAGGGCTTGCTAAGGCAGCGGTCGGCAGCCTACTGATGGGAGTGTGCCAAAAGCGATACCTTGAGGGAAAGTCCCAGTCCTTTCTGAGATGAATGCAACAGGCAAGCTATTTCTCCAGCACCTTCTTTGGGGTAGCCCGTCTGATGTAGGCAAAGTCCCAGGTGAAAAAACATCGTATATTAACCCTGAACATTTTAGATCAATTTAGATAGTAAATGGACCAGTCTCCTTACAGTTTGGGTAAGCACGGCTGCCTCACAAGAGATAAAAGATTCAGATAGCAAGATGATCTCCTGGTTGATGTAAAAACTGGAGGCCATCTTTGGAAGGAAGTGGTGGGTTCACAGTATTATCTTATTATCAAAGGTCCTGGGAAAGGGCAGGACTGGCCAAACACGAGGACAGACAAATTGGACAGAGGTAATGGCTACCAGTAACAGAACCTTACATGGGAAGGATTTCTGACCATAGCTATGCAGAGCTTGAACAAACACTTGTTCACCTGGTTGAAAACAATATTCACATCCTGAAGAGCTAGTGGGGTATTAAGAGGTGGGGTTCATCTTGAATGGATCCCAAAGGAACCAGATCATGGCAAGGGGGGCGGAGGGAAGAGAAGGCTTCCCTCCAGTCAATTAAAACATGAAGATGGCTGCCATGATCAACTTGATGGATGTCACATTAGGGCCCACCTGGTCCAGGTGAGCTAAATATTCCACGGCATTAAAATGTACCAATGTTCCAAGTTCAGCACAGAGAATCACATCCACTTCTGTGAATAAGCTGAGCCTGGCAATTGGCTTCCTAACTCCCAACAAAGCTCTGAATGGATGTACAGTCTGTCCATATCTACTGTCTCAGGATTCTGTTGCTGGGAAATGTTTGCAGATTTGGATTAGGAGGATCCCACCCAGTAAGGTGAGCTTGGTATTCATAGGGAGATGTTTTCAGTTGAGCTAAGAGGGGCTCATTTCTCATTCATTCATTCAGTAGTATTTATTGAGTGCTTACTATGTGCAGAGCACTGTACTAAGTGCTTGGAATGTACATTTTGGTAATCGATTGAGACAATCCCTGCCCCATAACGGGCTCACAGTCTAAACAAAACAAAAGCAAAACAAAACAAAAGAGAACAAAACAAAACAATTAGTCTGGCGTAAATATCAAGATAAATAGAATCACAGATATATACACATCATTAACAAAATAGAGTAATAAATAATACATACAAATATGCACAGTGCTGTGGGGAGGGGAAGGGGCAAGAGCAGAGGATGGAAGAAGGAGGAATGGGGAGGGGAGAAGGAGCAGAAGGAAAAGTAGGGCCCCATCTGGGAAGGCCTCCTGGAGGAGGTGAGCCTCAGAAGGGCTTTGAAGAGGGGAAGAGAGTTAGTTTGGCGTATGTGAGGAGGGAGGGCATTTCAGGACAGTGGTAGGACATGGGCCAGGGGTTGATGGCGGGACAGAAGCAAACGAGGGACCATGAGGAGGTGAGCAGCAGAGGAGCGAGTATATGGGGGGGGGCAGTAGAAAGAGAGAAGGGAGGTGAGGCAGGAGGGAGCCAGGTGATGGAGAGCTTTGAAGCTAAGAGTGAGGACTTTGTGTTTCATGTGAAGGTTGATAGGCAACCACTGGAGGTTTTTGAAGAGGGGACTGACATGCCTAGAGCATTTCTGTAGGAAGATAATCCAGGCAGCGGAATGAAGGATAGACTGGAGCAGGGAGAGACAGGAGGATTCAGAGAGGAGGCTGACATAATAATCCAGTCAGGATATTATGAGAGCTTGTACTAGCATGATAGCAGTTTGGATGGAGAGGAAAGGGCAGATCTAGGTGATATTGTGAAGGTGAGACTGGCAGGTGTTGGTGTGGGATTGGATGTGTGGGGTGAATGAGAGAGCAGAGTCAAGGACAATAATAATAATGTTGGTATTTGTTAAGTGTTTACTATGTGCCAAGCACTGTTCTACGAGCTGGGGTAGACACAAGGTAATCAGGTTGTCCCATGTAGGGCTCACAGTCTTCCTCCCCGTTTTACAGATGAGGTGACTGAGGCACAGAGAAGTGAAGTGACTTGCCCAAGGTCACACAGGTGATAAGCGGCAGAGCCGGGATTAGAACCCATGACCTCTGACTCCCAAGCCTAGGCTATTTCCACTAAGCCACGCTGATGTCACCAAGGTTGAGGGCCTGTGAGACGGGAAGGATGTTAGTGCCATCCACAGTGATGGGGAAGTCAGGGAGAGGACAGGGTTTGGGAGGGAAGATAAGGAGCTCAGTCTTGGACATGTTGAGTTTTAGGTGGCAGACAGACATCCAGGTGGAGATGTCCTGAAGGCAGGAGGAGATACGAGCCTGGAGGGAGGGGGATAGAACAGAGGAGGAGATGTAGACTTGGGGGTCATCTGCATAGAGATGATACTTGAAGATGTGGGAGCAAATGACTTCACCAAAAGAGTGAGTCTAGATGGGGAACAGAAGAGGGCCAAGAACTGACCCTTAAGGAACCCCTATGTTTAGTGGATGGGAGGGAGAGGAAGAGCCCGTGAAGGAGAATGAGAATGAATGGCCAGAGAGACAAGAGGAGAACCAGGAGAGGACAGAGTCCCTGAAGCCAAAGTTGGATAAAGTGTGGAGGAGAAGGGGATGGTCGACAGTGTCCAAGGCAGCTGAGAGGTCAAGGAGGATTAGGACAGAGTAGGAGCCACTGGATTTGGCAAGAAGGAGGTTGGTGACCTTTGAGAGGGCAGTTTCGTTGGAGTGGAGAGGATGGAAGCCAGATTGGAGGGGGTCCAGGAGAGAGTTGGAATTAAGGAATTCAAGGCAGTGAGTGTAGATGACACGTTCCAGGAGTTTGGAAAGGAAGGGCAGGAGGGAGATAGGACAATAACTGGAAGGGGAAGTGAGGTCAAGAGAGAATTTTTTTAGGATGGGGGAGACATGGGTATGTTTGTAGGCAGAGGGGAAGAAGCCGTAGGAGAGCGAGTGGTTAAAGATGGAAGTTAAGGAGGGGAGGAGGGAAGAGGCGATAGTTTTTATAAGGTGAGCGGGAATGGGGTCCGAAGCACAGGGGGAGGTGGTAGCACTTGCGAGGAGGGAGGAGATCTCCTCTGAGGATACTGCTGGGAAGGATGGAAAAGTAGGGGAGAGGGTTGAGAGCGGGGGGGTAGGGGGGAAGAGGGGTGGGAATGGAGAAGGGGGAGGGGTGACTTTGGAGGCTCAGACCTGACAGTGTTAATTTTTGTAATGAAGTAGGTGGCCAGATCATTGGGGGTGAGGGATGGAGGAGGGGGAGGAACACAGGGCCTGAGGAGAGAGTTAAAAGTCTGGAACAATTGGCAGGGGTGATGGGCATGGGTGTCAATGAGGGAAGAAAAATAGTTTTGCTTGGCAGAGGAGAGGGCAGAGTTAAGGCAAGAAAGGATAAATTTAAAGTGAACAAGGTTTCTCATTATCACAGCTTTGCTAGGGCCTTGGACATTAGGGAAGGAGTACACAAACTGATCTACTCCCCACAATCCATCAGACTGTTGGCCTGTTTTTTCCATGCCGGTCCTGAAGCAGAGGATGGCTAACTACGACTTCTCCAGAGAAACAAAATGTGTCAACTTCTAATGCTTTCCAGGGGTCTAACAGTAACTCCTTTACAAATTGAAGATCAAGGGACCACTGAATTGAAATGAAGGCTTCTAAGCTGTATTTAATCATGCTAATGGCTGAGTAAGGAAAGCATGGACCATTTATCAACCCTCACCAAAGCAGTTTGCTTGAGTGAGTTTCTCAGATTTCCACAAGGCATAACAAGGGTAACTATAGCAGAGACGAATGGAGCTCCCAGTCAAGCATCCACCAGAGAGGCAGCCCTTTCTCTCTAGCAGGATGAGCCCAGAGGGGATCTAGAAGCAGCTCCCACTAGGACCACCTGGTGGTTTCCCTTACCCACCTGTGTAGGACCCTAAACAGGAAACTATACTTCAGGTTAAGACAAAAGGCACATATACTTCTAAATTTCCACCTTTTCCCCATTTTACAATGCACTGTTTTTAATTTTATGACACTAGCTTCCTTTACAGTAATAGCTCCCTAGATGCAAGCAGTGGGAGAGGGAGAAAGTAGATAATGGGTAGAGAAAAGAGGGTGGGGAGGGTGAAGCAAGGTCAGTGTGTGTGCGCATGTGTGGTGGGGTTGGTCTATCTGACTCCCAAGTGGAATCACCAGGGAAGGCCTGCTTATTCATTTTACTTCCAATGAAGTAAATGTCAACTATGCTATCATGGAATTTCTCTGATTCAATCAATATAAATATGCTATTGATGCCTACTTGTTTTGTTTTGTTGTCTGTCACCCCCTTATGGACTGTGAGCCTGTAGTTGGGTAAGAACTCTCACTCTGTTGCCAAATTGTACTTTCCAAGCGCTTAGTACACTGCTCTGCACGCAGTAAACACTCAATAAATATGACTGAACGAATGAATGAATGAATTCATCTATAGTTAGTTGTTTGAGAACTACATTCTAGGTAACCCTGATAAAAATATGGTATGGTATTCTGGAACCAATACCTCATACATAGTATTATTTTTAGGAGATGACTGGTTCCAACATGAAATAATAATAATAATTATGGTATTTAAGTGCTTACAATGTGCTAGGCACTGTACTAAGTGCTGGGGTGGATACAAGCAAAATAGTTCAAACTTCAGACAAGGTTTTCAGGAATCAATTGTACATCTGAAGACTTTCTACAATTGGCCCTCATCCATTATAATTTTCTCACCTATTAATCAGTACTTCCTCCTTCGCTCATCTGGTGCTAACTGTGCCTCAATCTCCCCTGCCTCGCCGACCCGGCCCACCCACGTCCAACCTCTCGCCTGCAAAGCCCTCCCTCCTCAAATCCATCCCATAATTACTATCCCCGCCTTCAAAGCCTTCCCAAACTAAGGTCCACTTTTCCTAAACTCCCACCCCGTTCCACATCGCCCTGATTGCTCCCTCCTGCCTCAGCCCCACAGCACTTAGGTATATTTCTGTAATTTTAATTATTTGTATTGATGTCTGTCTCCCTGACTTTAGACTGTGAGCTCATTGTGGGCAGGGACTGTCACTCTTTATTGTTGTACTGTACTTTCCCAAACACTTACACACTAAGCGCTTAATAAATATAATTGAATCAATTAAACTAACCCATACACAGAGACAGGAGGGAAATACCTTATAAATTGCTACAGTGGGTAGAAGCCCCTCCCTGAGGGAAAGCTAATTAAATACCAGGTACTTAGTAGGCGACTCCACCTTGAACACAGATAATCAAGCGAGTACTGGATAAAGTGGAGGGGGCTGGTGAATAGGGGAGAAGTCCTTCCATCATTTTAACTGAGTTGGGACTGAGCAATCCTGGAGGACAGGAGGCAGAAAATGGGGTCTGTGACCTTTATGACCCTTGAGACCCTTATGTGGGGTCTCAGAACTTAGAATCCTTGAGAAGCGTGGCTCCTAACCTTTGATTGGGGAAATAACTGTTATATCCTGGCAGCTAAAAAAACCTGAGGGGAGAATCTGAAACCTGGGATTTCCCAAGTAGAAAGAACCTTGGGCAAGGTAAAGGTATTAGAAGAAAGGGAAATGAATTTTTCAATTGGAATTCTTTTGTATTTGTTACCTAATTAACTCTGTAAGATTCTTTTCAATATGTCTATCGATAAACATAAGAGAATTTTAATCTCCATGTCTGTATCTGGAAAGGGGTCAGAGTGGTCCCTGCAGCCTGGAGAGAGAGGGAAGATTTTTCCAGGGAAGATAATGTTAATGTTGGTATTTGTTAAGCGCTTACTATGTGCAGAGCACTGTTCTAAGCGCTGGGGTAGACACAGGGGAATCAGGTTGCCCCACGTGGGGCTCACAGTCTTAATCCCCATTTTACAGAAGATGAGGAAGAAGGGGTGGGAGATAGGATGGAAAGGAGGATGGCTGACCGCCTGCTGCTCAGGCACACTTAGTTGAAGACTGAGAGATGATAGTGGTGGGCTAAGGAGTAGAGGTATTGGGGATCACCTGTCAGGGCCTCCGATTCTCACCCACGCCTAGAAGGGAAAATCAGAAGGCTAGAGGCCCTGCCAAACATTATTGGATGTCCATTCATTCAATAGTATTTATTGAGCGCTTACTATGTGCAGAGCACTGTACTAAGCGCTTGGAATGAACAAGTCGGCAACAGATAGAGACAGTCCCTGCCGTTTGACGGGCTTACAGTCTAATCGGGGGAGACAGACAAGAACAATGGCAATAAATAGAGTCAAGGGGAAGAACATCTCATAAAAACAATGGCAACTAAATAGAATCAAGGCTATGTACATTTCATTAACAAAATAAATAGGGTAATGAAAATATATACAGTTGAGCGGATGAGTACAGTGCTGAGGGGATGGGAAGGGAGGAGCAGAGGGAAATGGGGGGAAAAGAGGGTTAAGCTGCGGAGAGGTGAAGGGGGGGTGGTAGAGGGAGTAGAGGGAGAAGGGGAGCTCAGTCTGGGAAGGCCTCTTGGAGGAGGTGAGTTTTAAGTAGGGTTTTGAAGAGGGGAAGAGAATTAGTTTGGCGGAGGTGAGGAGGGAGGGCATTCCAGGACCGTGGGAAGACGTGGCCCAGGGGTCAACGGCGAGATAGGCGAGACCGAGGGACGGTGAGGAGGTGGGCGGCAGAGGAGCGGAGCGTGCGGGGTGGGCAGTAGAAAGAGAGAAGGGAGGAGAGGTAGGAGGGGGCAAGGTGATGGACAGCCTTGAAGCCTAGAGTGAGGAGTTTTTGTTTGGAGCGGAGGTTGATAGGCAACCACTGGAGGTGTTTAAGAAGGGGAGTGACATGCCCAGATCGTTACTGCAGGAAGATGAGCTGGGCAGCGGAGTGAAGAATAGACTGGAGCAGGGACTGCTTTTTGAAAAAGTTTTTTATGGTATTTGTTAAGTGCTTACTATGTGCCAAGAACTGTACTCAGTGCTAGGACAGTTACAATCAGGTTGGAACGGTCTATGCCCCACATGGGGTTCACAGTCTTAATTGCCATTTTATAGATGAGGTAACTGAGGCATAGAGGGGTTAAATGACTTGCCCAAGGTCAGGCAAAAGGCACATAGCAGAGTCACGATTAGAACCTAAGCCCTTCTGACTCCCAGGCTCGTGCTTTATTCACTAGGCCATGCTGCTCATTCTAAAAGGGATTTGTTTTTGACAAGAGAAGAGCTGAGGTGAATCTGGTCCCCCACAGCCTACATTTTAAAACAGGCATAAAAGACAGACATGATGTTTGAGTAGTGCTAGCTGAATGATAGACAGGACCCACATGAATCTTTTAATAGTAAATTTGGGCACTATATTTTTATTTATTATTTCATTAAACATAATGCAAAGGGCTAAAAAATTTCTTTTTTATTAAATATTCCTTATAGCAAGACTATCAGAAGGGACATTATTAATACCTTCATTTTAGTAATGAGCAAATTGTCAGAGAGGGTAAAGGGCTTTTTTTAAGTTTATAGAAAGCTAATAGAAATGGCCAAATTGTCACACTGTAACTTTTCAAGCTATGGCAATGAATTATGGGATTTAACCAAGTTGCTAACCGAACAGTTAGAGTGGAGTAGGTTTCATAACTAGAAAGTAGAATAAGGTAAAGCTCCTAGAATTTGACTTGTTTTCTGTATTGGTTAAGGGGGACTGGTGGTGGTGGGTGTTGGGAGAGAGGTTAAATGATAGTGGTACCAGTGAAGGTCTGAGAAATGTTTTAAAAACAATTCAACACTGAGCTTGTTATCATAGGGCTCCACCATACAACAGAGCATCATTTCTTACCACAGAGAGGGGCAAATTCATCTGGGCTAGCATAAGTTAATACTGCAGCCAAAGCTTCTCTCCAGTTCTTTAGGGCACAGGATTGCACAATTTCCTTCCAGTTCTTCAACACCACTGCAGTGATCAGCTTGGAAAGAAAAGGGAAAGAATTAAGTGCCTCCTTATTTTAAGGATCCTGACCTTATTAGAACGAAACCTCTGGAGTATGTACCACTCTTTGAAGCATGCACCATTCCAGGGAGAATGAAATAGCAAAAGCACTGAACAAATGAACTAAAGCAACTACAAGATTTTCTCCTTTGCCATTCCATAGAAAGCTGAAGGAAAATGTGATCCTTACATATTACATATTTCTTCCTAGTAACTAGAAAGGTCAGAGAAAAACATGAAAAATTAGAAACTGAACTCAACCACAGTACCATGACACCTTCAATTATGTTAAACAGTATCACTGGCAGCCCTCCTCTGGTATCTCATCCCATCAACCTATGATACCACTACAGCATGGATCGTTTTCTTAAAGTCACAAATCTCCTCTCCTTAAAAACCTTCCCATTTCCCTCCTCTTTAAGCAAAAACTCCTTATAATTGGCTTCAAATCCAGTGCTTAGTACAGTGCTTGGCACATATTAAGCACCTAGCAAATACCATTAAAAAAGTCTAAGAGAGGTAGGATGGCCAAGTGGAAAGATCGTATAACTTGGAAGTCAAAAGGGTTCTAGTCCCAGCTCCACTGCTTGCCTGCTTGATTTATTGAACAAATCCAATCATCACTACTCCAACCTACTCCTTGACCATTCTGCTGCTTTCAACACTGTGAATTACCACAGCTTTGTCCTGGAAAACTTATCTGTCCTTGGCTTCACCAAAACTGTCCTCTCCTGGTTCTCTTCTTGTCTCTCTGACTGTTTCTGCTCAGGCTCTTTTGCAGGCTCCTCCACTATCTCCCACTCTCTAACAGCAGGAATTTCTCAGGGCTCATTCCCTTGATCCCCTTCTATTCTCTATCCACATCCACCCAAGGCTTTAACTACCATTTCAATGCAGATGATTCCCAAATTCCTACCTTCTTTCAAAATCCACCCTCTCCAACCTGCGCATCTGACTTTGTGCCTTTGCACCTTATCAAAGAACTTGCCCCCTCCTTTCTTCCCTCCCTGACCACCATTTTCAACTGTTCCTTCTCCAATGGCTTCTTCCGACTGTTTTCCAACATGCTCGTGGCTCCCTATCCTAAAAAAACCCCACACATGACCCTATAGCATCCTCTAGTTACCACCCCACCTCCCTCCTACCATTCCTCTCTGAACTCCTTAAGTGAGTTGTGTACACATTCTATCTCAAGTTTCTCTCCTCCAATTCTTTAACTCCCTCCAATTCGGCTTCTGTACCCTTCACGCCATAGAAACTGCCCTCCCAATGTTCACAAATGATCTTTTTGCCATACCAAATGGTTTCTACCCCATCCTAATCCTCCTCAACCTCTCAGCTGCCTACAACACTGCTGACCACCCGCTTCTCCTGGAAACATTATCCAATCCTGGCTTCCGTGACACTGTCCTCTCTTGGTTCTCCTGTCTCTCTGGCCGCTCATTCTCCCTCTCTTTTGTGGGATCCTCCTTTTCCTCCCACCCTCTAACTATGGGACTCCCTCAAGGTTCAGTTTCTGGATCCCGTTCTGTTCTCCATCCACACCTACTCTCTTGGAGAAGTCATTCACTCCCAACGGATTCAACTATGACCTCTGCAGATGATTTCCAAATCTACAACACTAACCCTGATCTCTCTCCTTCTCTGTAGTCTTGCATTTCCTTCTGCCTTTTAAGACATTTCTATCTGGATGTCCTGCCGACATCTCAAATTTAACATGTCCAAACAGAGTTCATCTTCCCTCTCAAACCCTGTCCTCCCACTGAGTTTCTCATCACTGTAGACTGCACCACCATCCTTTCTGACTCACAAGCCCGTAACCTGGGTGTTATCCTCAACTCCTCTCACTCTCTCTCATTCAACCCAGATATTCAATCTGTCACTAAATTCTGTCAGTTCAATCTTCACAACGTCGCTAAAATCCACCCTTTCCTCTCCATTCAAATTGTTACCACTTTAATCCAAACACTTATCCTATCCTGGCTTGGTTATTATATCAGCCTCCTTGCTGATCTCCCTGCCTCTTGTTTCTCCCCACTCTAGTCCATAGTTCACTCTGCTGCCCAGATCATTTTCTATAAAAACTTCAGTCCAATGTTTCCCCACTCCTCAAGAACCTCCAGTTATTGCCCACCTACCTCCACATCAAATAGAAACTCCTTACCATCAGCTTTAAAGGATTCAATCACCTTGCCCCCTTCTACCTTACCTCACTGCTCTCCTACTACAACTCAGCTTACACACTTCGCTCCTCTAATGACAACATACTCACTGTACCTGGAGCTTATTTATCTTGCTGCTAACGTCTCATCCATGATGATCATCTCATCATCAGACCTCTGGCCTGGAACAGCCTCCTTCTTCATATCCAGCAATTACTCTCCCCACCTTTAAAGACTTATTGTAGGCCCATCTCCCGCAAGAAGCCTTCCCCAACTAGGCCCTCATCCATCCACACCTACTCTCTGTGTCAACCTTGCACTTGAACTTTCTCCCTTTATTCACCCCTCTCTCACTCCCCAGAATTTATATACATATCTGTAATTTATTTATTTCTATTAACACCTGTCTACTCCTCTAGACTGAAAACTCATTGTGGACAGGCTACATGACTCCCAAATGCTTAGTACAGTGCTCTGCACACAGTAAGTGCTCAATAAACACGACCGATTGATTGATTGATAATCTATATCGCCAGCCCTGATCGCTCTCCTCCTCTGGTATCTTGCATTTCCCTCCTGCCCCCAGGACATCTCTACTTGAAGGTGGGTGAGAGGTTGGGGGTGAGATAGATGAGACTGAGGCAGAGTGAGAAGGTTAGCTTTAGAGGAGTGAAGTGTGTGGGCTGGGTTGCAGTAGGAGAGTATCAAGGTGAGGTAGGAGGGGGGTAGGTGACTGAGTAAGAAGTTTCTGTTTGATGTAAAGGTGGTATGGTCCTTCTTCCACTGATCTCTCCTCAGGCTACGGGTTTGGTTTCCTGGGGCTGACTGTTGGCATTGACTGAGCTCCTACTAGGATCTCATCACCTCTCCCTGTCACAGAAGTGTAAGTTAAGGGAAAAAAAGTCACTTTACTTCTCTGTGCCTCAGTTACATAATAATAATTATGGTACTTGTTTAGCCCTTAATATGTGCCAAGCACTGCTCCATATAAGTCAGTCATGTTGGACACAGTCCCTGTCATTCATTCATTCACTTAATCATATTTACTGAGCGCTTACTGTATGCAGAGCACTGTACTAAGCACTTGGGAGAGTTCAACAATAGACACATTCCCGAGCTTAGAGTCTAGAGCAGGGTTAGACAGACATTAATATAAATCACAAATATCCTGTCTCACAAGTCTGTAACATCGACATTATCCTCAACTCATCTCTCTGATTCAGCCCCATACCAATGTGTCACAAATCATGTCAGTTTTACCTTCAGAATCCGCCCATTCCTCTCCTTCTGAACCACTATTCCACTGATGCAAGAACTCATTTTGTGCCTTAACTACTGCATCAGCCTCCTGCATCCTGCCTCTCATAGTTCTGTCTGTTGTCTGGAGATTTTTTCTAAACAATGCTGTGTGTATATCTCCCACTCCGCAAGAACCTCCAGTGGTTGTCCATTCACCTCTGCATCAAATAGAAATCAAAAATCAATGGCCTTAAGGCATTGAATCAGCTCTCCCCCTCCCATTCCACATTCCACTCTAACAACAACCTAGTCTAGAGCTGTACCTCAATCTCGCCTTATCCCACCACCAATGCCTTGCCCATATAATCCCTCTGGCCTGGAATTTCCCTGGCCCTTCACACCCAACAGTCCATCACTCTACCCACTTTCAAAAGCCTCCTAAAATTACATCTCCTCCAAAAGGCCTTCTCACCTGTGCTGGGCAGCAGCGGTATGGGAGAGACTGGCAGTTGGAGACTCAAGTTTACTGCGTGGAAGGCAATGGTAAACCACTTCTGTTTTTTTTACCAAGAAAACTCTATGGATACACTACCAGAAGGATGGCACATGGAGGTGGGGTTTTCTGGGACAGATGTGTAAATGGAGTCTCTATGGGTTGGAGATGACTCAACACCATAAGACAAGAGGTCTTCCTGGAGTAAGCGCTAGATTTTCCCTATCTGCCCTCCCCTCTGCATTGACTGTGAATTTGGCTGCATACCCCTTAAGCACTTTGATACTCCGAGTCCCACAGCACTTATGTAAATATTCTTATACTCTTATTATTTACCCTATCTCAAATCTACTTCTGTCTCCCCCTGGACTGTAAGCATCTTGTGGGCAGGGGTCACATCTACCAACTCTGTTGTACTGTACCTTCCCTGCATACAAATAATGTTCAATAAATACCACTGATTGAGGTGACTCAGTTTCCTCAACTGTGAATTAGGGATAATATGCCTCTTGTTTCTTCCTCAGATGTGAGCTCTGAATGGGACAAGAACCTTCTCCAATATGATTATTGTCTCAATCTTAGGGCTCAACCCAGTCCCCAGTACAAAGCAAGCATTTAATACATATCATAATTTTTACATGTTTGCTTTCTTCATCCACTACTGCCTCAATGGATAGAGCCCAGGCCTGGGAGTTAGAGGTGATGGGTTCTAATCCTGGCTCCACCACTTGTCTGCTGTGTGACCTTGGGCAAGTCACAACTTCTCTGGGCCTCAGTTACCTCATCTGTAAAATGTGGAATGAGACTGTGGGCTCCATGTGGGATAGGGACTGTGTCCAACCCAATTTGCTTGTATCCACCTCAGCACTTAGAAGAGTGCTTGGCACATAGTAAACGCTTACCAAATACCATTATTACTATTATCACTCCCCAGCTATCCTTCTAACTACACCTGGTTCCTGATCCTCTCACCTTCATCCCCTCGCTCAAGCTGTTCTGGCATTAAATTCTTCCTGTCCTTAAATCTGTCACACCACTGCTCTCTCCATATTCAGTCCTCCTAAAAAATCTCACTTCCTCCTCCATGCCTTCCCCATTTAATCCCCAATAGCTCATAATAATAATAATAATAATAATAATAATAATGTTGGTATTTGTTAAGTGCTTACTTTGTGCCGAGCACTGTTCTAAGCGCTGGGGTAGACACAGGGGAATCAGGTTGTCCCACGTGGGGCTCACAGTCTTAATCCCCATTTTACAGATGAGGTAACTGAGGCACAGAGAAGTTAAGTGACTTGCCCAAAGTCACACAGCTGACAAGTGGCTGAGCTGGGATTCGAACCCATGACCTCTGACTCCAAAGCCCGTGCTCTTTCCACTGAGCCACACTGCTTCTCTAATGCACAAAGCTTCCAGTTATTTGCAGCAAATGTGGATATGCTTCTTCTTTATTGCATTCAATTATTTATTTTGATTATTTTGATGACTCTGTAAACATCATCCAAAATCTTAATAATATACAAATCATGGATTTGAGACTCTTTTCTGATGCAAGAAGAACCCTAAGACTATTGTTGTAGGTGACTCATGTGGGTGCCAGTAAGAACTACCAGTCGTTACTTGAGGAAACACCAAACTCTTTGCAAATGGAGAGGAATGAAATATCACAGGAAAAAAATTACGGTGCATTTTCAAATGACCAAAGCTTCCAGATGTCTAATGTCATAATTCTGACTAAATTGACTTGTTAGCAGTGACAGAATTAGGATGGACTGGTCAGTGACAAGTTTGTTTTTTGCACTTAAATCTTCAATGCCAAAATAGGCTTTTAATGGAAAAAATATATACATTCTGGCATTTTGTTATCAACAAAATTGATGCCTATTGATGCCTGTCTACTTGTTTTGTTTTGTTGTCTGTCTCCCCCTTCTAGACTGTGAGCCCGCTGTTGGGTAGGGACTGTCTCTCTATCTGCTGCTGAATTGTACTTTCCAAGAGGTTAGTACAGTGCTCTGCACACAGAAAGTGCTCAATAAATATGACTGAAGGAATGAATGACCATAATTTTGAAAAAAAAAAGAAAAAAGAAGTATGGAATGGAAATCAGGTAGAGTCATTAAACTCTATCCTCTAATTAGCCTGTTATTAGGATCACCCACAGCTCTCTAGGAGTGGGAGGGCGGAAATAAAGGAAAAGTGCTAGAAATTCTGGGAGAAATGGAATTGAGAAGATTTCTGAAGAAGTAAAAATTAACCATTAACTATTGAGAAATTAACATTTTAAAGGGGTCTGGCCTGGCTTTCCAGGTGAAACAACATACATACCCTGGTCATTTTGCTTTGAGTTCTTGCAAAGTACTTTTCCTGGGTCTGAGCAAGGAGCTCTTGTCCTCCTGCTATAGCCAATATAATGGCATCAGCCATACGATTATCCCGTAAACAAAGGTCAACCGCACTTTCAAAATTTCCAGTCAACAAAGCTTGGGTAATTAAGCCATCTAAATCTGGAACAGAAAAAAAAACAACAGCCAGTTTAAAAATCAATTTATTCTTTGTCATTTCTGTACACTGAAAAGTATGAAAACTGATCCCTGAATTTTATTACTCTATCAATGTATTCAAGTGTTGGGGTCCGTCTGTCTCAGAATAGAGTTCATCCCAACACTTTAAAAAAAAAAAATAGAAAAGAAGATTTATATTTTGTACGTTTGCTTTCCTAACAATTTAGCATATTTTTCAAATATTTCATTTTATTTCTCTGTAATTTACTTGACCATATACTGTATGCTCCTTGAAGGCAGGGATCATGTCTACCAACTCTACTGTACACTTCCAAGCACTTAATACAATGGTCTGCACATAGTAAATGCTCAGTAAAATCATGATTGAAATGATTTTAGTAAATCTGCAGTTTTCTATTCCAATTTATGAAGATCTTAAATCCACTCACTGGGAAATGAGTCTCATGCATGCCAAGAATAGAGAGTTTCCTTCTAAAAGCAATCATCTGTGGAAAACTAATTTTTTGAAATCAATTTTTCAGTTCTAGCCAAAATCCAAATAGATATTTACCTTCATTGATAGAGATACTAAAGGTTCCTTCTGCCACGGGTGGACTTTCAGTCTCTTTCTCCCTTTCTCTGCAGCTCTAAGAGATTAGTAAGAAAGGTTAGCAAAAGTTTAGTGGGAAACAGTAGCGAAAACAAACTGACAGGTAGATGTGGGCAATACTGGTTGACCTGGCAAATTCTCCTGGGGGCATTTTGCTGCAACCCCACACTACTAATGTTAACAGGTATAATTCATTCATTCCAAAGCTGGCATACTGGGAATTCCTCTCATTCTGCAAATGCAGCTTTTGCATTTACTGACTCAATCCTGGGAACCCAGACATCCTACAAGGACCCAGACAGACATCCTATAACAAGTGGATCAAGCTTTGAGGAAACCCCCAAATAAACCAAATTTATAAGAATAGAAAACCTTAGTCAGGGTGGCATCCCTCTTCAGTAATGAATAGAAATTTTAGAATAGTATGATAATTACTAAACTGTAATAGAAATTTTAGAATTTTAGAATAGTATGATAATTACTAAACTATAATTATATTTTCTTTTTTTAGTGGAATACACCCAAAGTCTTACTTGCATTCTGGACCTGCACTTCTCCCTTCCCCATTCCAAACCCTGCCCTCCAGCGTTTCCCTATCAGAAGCAGTATGGCGTAGCGGATAGAGCACGGGCCTGGGAGTCGGGTCATGGGTTCTAATCCCGGCTCTGCCATTCATCTGCTATGTGACCTTGGGCAAGTCACTTTGCTTCTCTGGGCCTCAGTTTCCTCATCTGTATAATGGAGATTGCGATTGTGAGCCCCTCATGGGACAGGGACTGTGTCCAACTCAATTTGCTTGTATCCACCCCAGTGCGTAGTACAGTGCCTGGCACATAGTAGCCACTTAACAAATGCCATCATCATTATTAGTATTATAAATCTGAGTTTGACTACTGCAAATCAAGAAATATGACAGTCTATCTTGGGTAATTATCAGACTTTAGAAGTTTGGGGAATTAATGTACATGAATGCCAATTAGCCATCACATCTGGCACTCTTCAAATATTTCCATGCGGTTTTTATTTCTTGTCCTTACAAAGTGGATCTGACAATTACCCCTGGGACATTTTTCTAACTAACATATTTTTCAGGAGACATGTATTTGAAAAGAAAATCCTAACGAGTTTTTCTGACTCTCTTTCAAATGTTTTATATTTTAATGAGCAAGTTTCATGACCGACAGTCTATGAGGTCTCTTATCTTTTAACTAAAACAAGCAAGAAGTCACCACATTCTCTATCCCTCACAAAAACACCAGAAGCCCAAACTGTTCTGGGTCTGTGGTTCCATTTTCAAAATCACCACTTGCATTTTCCTAAACCACTACAGGCAACTTGTGAGTGTAACTAGTATCTTTTATATTCTTTGGAATAACAAAGACATCCAAAATCATCTGGACACTCCCCACCCCCAACATCCTCTTCTCCCTCTGATAGGGGTGAATGGGGGTGTACTCATAGATTATTCCTCATGTCTTAAAATAAAAATGGTTAAAAGGTCCTGGCATAGAAGTATGGCCTATTGAGAAGTAGTGTGGCCTACTGGAAAGAGCACAGGCCAGGGAGTCAGAGGACCTGGATTCCAATCCCAGCTCTGCCAGATGTCTGCTGGGTGACCTTGGGTAAGTCAATTAACATCTCTGTGCCTCAGTTTCCTCATCTGTAAAATGGGGTTCAATACCTGCTTTCCTTCCTACTTAGACTGCAAGTCCCAGGTGGGACAGAAACCTTGCCTAATCTGATTAACTTGAATTTTACTCCAGCTTTAACAGTGGTGCTTGACAAATATCATAATAATAATTACTATTATGATAAACTGTGGTCAGGTTTTTGAGAAATAATTCTTCCTTGAAAAAGCAAGGAAAGTCCTTACTTCAAGAACTCAAATTCATGTCACTAGATCAAGCACAAAAGAAAGAAAAAATTACATTAGATGCAAGTTAGAGGAAAGGTATGGGTTTAAGTTAATAACGTTCTTTTCACAAAGTACATCTGCTCTGATATAGCACAATCCACAAATAGGTCCAGGTAGGTCTGGTTTGAAAAGAAATGGTTGTGCATGTGTGTGTGTTATTGGTTAAAGCAAATTGCTGCTTTCCAGACTCTGCCTCAGCCTCACTTTTTAGAACATTATATTTAGAAACACTGTTTCTTTGTGTTTTTACCGCCTTACAAAATTTGATCTAGTAAAAACACGATGTGGTAAGGATATATAGCATTCTGTCAATGGTGGCTCTAAACAAGTATTTAGAAACATATAAAATGTCAGTCATGATGATTTCTTAGTACTATCTACAACTTGACCCATGAATTCTCATTGAATCAATGATTACTATATCATGACTTTCCCAAAGAGTGAGGTTCTCCAAGAATACAACCCCTGAATGGTACGAGAATTCTAAGGTCTTGCTGATTTTAGGGCAAGGGAACTGAGAGGCATCCACTAATGGCAAATGCTAAGGACCATCTGAAAGAAGAAGGGACAAAGGGAAGACATGAGGGAGAGTTAGGGAAAGAAGAAAAGGGGAAAAGAGATGAAGAAAGAAGAGCAGAGTGGATAGCTCACCAAGAGAGGAAAACCTCCACTAGTAAGAAAAAGAAAGCCCTCTGACTCCCAGAAAGGGTACTCAGTGCTATGACATCCCAAAAAGGAGCAGGAGAGTAGCAATTCAGGAGGGATGAGATTGAATGATGAAAGGGAAACCAAGCTACGAAAAGAAGAATGAAAAGAGCAGGGCTATAACCTACAGAGGAATACCCACGGCTGTGACCCAGAGAGAGAGAGAGTAGAAAACAGAACATCAAGAAAGCAGAAAAGGGGAAAGAGAGAGGAGAAAAGGGAGAAGAGTGAACCATCTCAAAAGGAGAACTGACCCAACAGTGCAACCAAATAGAGAAGTAGAGAAAGAACTGTTGCACATATTGTTTCGGTAAGACTATATCTACATCATCCTATATAAGTCTATCCAGTTTGTAATGTCCAACAAATAGAGATTCCACCACCAGATTTATCAAATCTCCTCTAGTCTCCCCAAACCTTTCCAGTCAGAAGCATTTTCCTTAGGTCTCAGTTCAGCAGCTACACGTTGCAGTGAGTTAGTTGCCAGAGTTTTTCCCAACAGAGTTAGTAAAGATTTTTGAAAAGTACCTGCTCTTCCATAGGAAGGCTGTCTTCCCCATCATTTTGCTCAGAATCTTTGTGACTCTGGGACACAAAACAGGTCAGCAACAGATGAAAGAGTTCCATGGAAAAATTATTAGTGTACAGTGAAAAGAATAGGCCCAATACCAAGACCAATTCAGAGCTAATTTCAAATGGAAATGGAATATTTTTGCTTATGAGCAAACATCAATATAGAAAAATGGAAATCAATGAAAGCAAATCTCTGCTTCTCTCCTTCTCCTCTCCCATACCTTAAGCATCAAATAGGATTAGTTGGTATTTAAAAGTTTTTTGTATCAAATCAAACCCCAATGTGTTCATTTCAAAAAGGAGGAAGAATTTGAAGGCTAAATTGTTCTCTTTTACAATAAGAATGATCAATTCTTATGAAACTACCTGTAATTTAGAGGGTTTTTTTTAACAACAAAAAAATGAAATACATATGTGTAATAAGAAAAGGCTGGGTTATACAATTTAGTGTTATTTGTGATTTTACCTCCACAGATGCATCTTCTTTATCCAGAACTGAGGCAATCTGAAATAAAATAAACTATTAATCTTCTAAGTGGGATTTTTATTTCAGGATAAACTGTACCATTTTCACCTTTCTTACTGCAATCTTATAGGCAAAATCCAAGAGGCACTCTATGTTCAACAAGGGAAAGTCTTTGTTGCTCTTAAAGAAAGGAATGACACTATTTTCACTAAATTACATGGAGTTAGCCTGCTTTTCTTATATTTCCAATTAGAAAACTGGCCTCAATAAGTTTAACAGGGAGGAAAGCAGCAGAACCTAATAGAAAGAGCATGAGCCTGGAAGTCAAGAGGACTTGGGTTCCAATTCTGGTTTTGCTACTTGCCTATGTGACCTTAGGAAAGTCATTTGAATTCTCATGCCTCATTTTCCTCATCTGTAAAAATGGGGATTACCTGTTCTCCTTCCCCCTTGGACTGAGCACCCCACGTGGGACAGGAAAGGTGTCCAATCTTATGGGCTTGTATCTATCCCATGCTTAGCATATAGCTTGTCATAGAGTAGGCCTCTAACAAGCACCACAGTTCTTCCTATTATTATTAGAGAAAGCAAGTATTTAATCCTCTTTTACAGAGGAGGAATCTGAGGTAAAGAGAAGTGACTTGCCGAGAATCACACAGCAGGCAAGAACCGGAGGCAAGATTGGAACCCAGGCCCCTTAATTCGCAGGACTGTGCCTTTTCCATTTCCCCACTGCTTCTCTACAATTTGACCATCTGTTAATTGTAAAATTAAAAACCTCTCCATCTTTTACTACAGGTAAAATGGATATACAAAGACAGAAAGTGATTTCCCCAAGATTACATGAGTTAAATACCCTAGGGAGAACAATTATGAGCAACTTCAATCAATCATATCCATTGAAGGCTTACTATGTGCAAAGCACTGTACTAAGCACTTGGGAAAGTACAATATAACAATAACAGACACAATCCCTGTCCACAACAAGCAGTTTAGAGGGGGAGACAGACATTAATATAAATAAATTACATATATGTACATAACTGCTGTGGGACTGGGGCAGGGATAAATCATAGGAGCAAATCAGGGAGATGCAGAAGGGAGTGGGAAAAAAGGAAAGAGTGCTTAGTCTCGGAAAGCTTCTTGGAGGAGCTGTGCATTCAATATGGCTTTGATGGTGGGGAGAGTAATTTTCTGTCAGATATGAAAAGGCATAATATCCTGGCAGTTATCCTAACCAGCCATGATTACTGTATTAGCCTCCCTGCTGACTTCAATAAGAGCTCAATAAATATGACTGGCTGACTGATATAAGATAATTGGGATGGAAACAGTCCTTGTCCCACAGTCTTAATCCCTATTTAACAGATGAGGTAACTGAGGCACAAAGAAGTTAAGTGCCTTGTCTGAAGTCACCCAACAGACAAGTGGTGGATCCAGGAATAGAACCAGTCCTCTGACTCGGTCTTTCCACTAGGCGATGTTACTTCACAATTCTGTGATTCTGTTCTGGAACAGGAGCCCAGTCTTTGGAATTCTGGTTTCTAGCTACCACTTTCTGTACCCTCATGTGTCTCTGGTTGCCTTAATAGTTTGAGATACTTGATATACCTATATTAAGGCACTCATTTAATTTAATGCTTTATATTGAATTCTCACTTTGATGATGTGACAAGAGCAGGTTGGCATTTTACAAATGAAATATTGCTTAATATTCCTAGTTACCCTTTCCCAGCATCTGTACCAGAGAGGGGAGTGAACTAACAGAGGCAGGACGTGGGCGAGAGGTCAGCGGTAAGTTAGATGAGCCCAAAGTACAGTAAGAAGGTTGGCATTTGAGGAGCAAAATGTGTGGGCTAAGTGGTTAGAGTTGTAATATCTACCCCATTGCTTAGTGTGTTGCCTGGCACATAGTAAGCACTTAAAAAATACCATTAAAAACATGTAACAACAACAAAAAAAAACCTCAGTGGATGCAGTGTCATATAGCTTTATAGAAAAGCAGTGTGGCTCAGTGGAAAGAGAGTGTGGCTTGAGAGTCAGAGGACTGGGTTCAAATCCCAGCACAGTCGCTATTCAGCTGTGACTTTGGGCAAGTCACTTAACTTCTCTGTGCCTCAGTTACCTCATCTGTAAAATGGGGATTAAGACTGTGAGCCCCACGTGGGACAACCTGATCACCTTGTATCCTGTCCAGAGCTTAGAACAGTGCTTTGCACATAGTAAGCGCTTAACAAATGCCATTATTATTATTATTATTATTATTATTAAATAGCTTAGAGCTGGCAACTACAGCAGTGAGCAATGGGACCCAGAATGCTAGTCCCTTCTAATTCAACCAAGATTCCTGGAAACTTTTAAGAAAATGGTGTTCAGAACTTGGTTCTGAAATAGGCTGTACTGTCCCAACTTTTTAAATGCTTCTCTCTCTCTCTCTCTCTCTCTCTCTCTCTCTCTCTCTCTCTCTCTTTGCTTACCTTCTGTCCTAGGTCACCTTTTCTGTATCCCAGAAGTTCAAGGTATTTGTGGCGGCAATCATCTTCAAAATTCACCTTTTGAAACACAAAAACCAAGCCCCAGATTAAAAATGACATCCTTACAATTGTTTCTGTTTCCTCATATTTGATTCAACCACATAAAGTTTGTTTCAGTTAATTTTTAAGTGTCAAAATTTTGCTATCCAGCTGAGAAAGTGTCACAAAGGCAATGCCTGAGGGACAAGCAGCCGATGAGAAGCAGATTTGGGGAAGGGAAGTCCAATGGGAAAACAATTCTGCTGTCACAGCCCACAACCAGCTGGGAGCCTGATGGAATAAATCTGAGGCAACAAGAAAACAGTAGGTACAAAAAAGGGTTATAGTCAAGTAATAGGTATTAGAACAATCCCCTTTAAAATCTTCCAACTCTGTTGTACTATCTCAGGTACTTAATACAGTGTTCTGCACACAGTATGCATTTAATAAATACCAAGGATTGACTGATTGATTGATAGTGATACCCATATTCTGGCACAGGAATTCAAATAGCCCAAGACTAGGGACTTTGAAAATATTGAAAAATTGCAAGTTCCAGGTTCTGGTGGCAGGGGATACTTGAATGCCAGGGCTGTCTCTTCTGCAGGTCTGGGACACAGAGGCTGAGCCCTACCTGCTGCAGAAACTGCTGAACAAGAGTAACAACGTTGGGAAGGCTATGACAGGTCTTTTTGCCTGGAAGAGCAAGGTACCTGAAAAATACTCCTCCCAAGGGGTTTAACATGCATTTTATCAATCATTCATTCAATCAACAGTAGTTAGTGAGTGCTTCCTTTGCATACAGTATTTACTAAGCATTTGGGAGAGAACAACAGAATTAGCAGATAGAGTCCCTGACCTCAACAAGCTACCAATCCAAAGATTAGACACTTTTAACATTTTTTAAAAAGTTAAATTTTTACTTGTTTTTTGTTATTCTTTAGATTGTATCCCTTACTATATATGGATCTATCTTCCCCCTATTTATACTGTAAGCTCTTTTGGAACCAAAGAGAGTAGCTGAGTTGATTTGCATATAATTCCCTCAGCTTTTTTAGACAGTGTTATGCAAAGTGTGCTTTATAAATATTACTAATAAAGATTCAAAGTCCTAGAATTTTATTTGCTCCTTGCATGCTTCAATAAAATTTAGAAATTGCTTGCCCCAAAACCTCCTGCAAAATATCACATTTCTAAGCTATCTGCAGGTTAACAAAACTTATTAGTAAAGATTTTCTTTTTAAACAATGCTTGCTGAACAGTCTCTCGGCAGCAGAAGTTCTCAGTTGCCCAAATATTTCAGAGAGGATAAAAACACTGAGAACCAGCATGGCCTAGTGGATATAGCACGGGCCAGAGTCAGAAGGACCTGGGTTCTAATCCCATCTCTGCCACTTCTCTGCTGGGAGACCTTGGGCAAGTCATTTAACTTCTTTGTGCTTCAGTTACCTCTTCTGTAAAATGAGCTAACTTCTTTGTGCTTCAATTACGTCTTCAGTAAAATGGGCATTTATGCTATGAGCACCATGTGGGACATGGTCTATGTCCCATCTGATTAGCTTATATCTTCCCCAGTACAGTACCCCAGCACATAGTAAGTACTTAATAACTACCATTAAAATTGTTTTGAAAAACCCACAGGTTTTTTAATGTAGGCCTTACCTTCAAAAAAGACCACACATTTTTCTCAAAATCTGTTTGGGAACTTTCAATTTTTTTCTGACAGTAACTGACAAACCCTAAGGTCTGAACAGCTTGTTGCAGTTGATTTGAACGACTGAGGAACTCTTTTTCTGTGACAACTTGACTGATGTAGACATGGTGCTGCTGCTGCTGCTGCTGTTGCTGCTCAACTCCCTGATGCTGCTGCAATTTGAGGTTCTCAAATGTAACCAACTTGCCTCCAAACTAGAAAATAAAACACAAAGGTCAATTGGCAGGAAAACACAGAACGTGACAACAAGCACTTCCTGAGGCTGCCAGGAAAATGATCCTAATACAGATGCACACAGATCCAGTTTCAACAAGCTATCTTAGGGCCAATGCACTTCGGCAACTTCTGGAAAATCCACTGCATCTTTCCTTGATATGCAAAATTAGCTACAAGGAGCGCTAGGGGCCTGGCAGTGATTGAAAGGAAAAGCAAGAAGCTCCACCTTTTGATTGGCTGAAAATGTCAAGCCTTATGCCTGCCTAACTGATATAAAGTTTCCGAATCACCCTTACTAAGAAGGTGAGGGATAGTATTATAATAATAATGATATAATAATTGTGATATCTACTATGTTCCAAGCACTGTACTAAGCACTGGGATAGATAGAAGAAAATCAAGTCAGACCCAATCCCCATCCCACGTGGGGCTCACGGGAAAAATGTGTACTGAAACCCTTTTTTACAGATGAGAAAAAATGAAACACAGAGAAGGTAAATGACTTGCCAAAGGTCACACAGAAGGCAAGTGGTAGAGCTGGGATTTGAAGCACATGGGTTCCTCTAGGCCATGAAGCAAAGAGGTAGGCAGAAGGGCAGGGATACAGAAGGAAAAAACAGTCTAGAATCCTTTTCTTTGCCTAAGAAGCAGTGTGGCCTAGTGGAAGGAACAAAGGCTCAAGAGTCAGAGGATCTAGGTTCTAATTTGCCAGTTGCCTGCTGTGTGACCTTGGCAACTCACAAAACTTCTCAATCCCTCAGTTTCCTCATCTGTCAAATGGAGATTATCTGTTCTACTGCTCCATTAGACTGCAAGTCCAATGTGGGACAGGGACTCTGTCCAGTCTGATTGCTCTTGTACTTACCCCAGTGCTTAGTACAATGTTTGGTACAAATAGTACATATTTAACAAAGTCCACAATACCAATTATTACTATTACTAGATATTATTGGGTTCCATTCACCCAGTTCCTGGAGATAAACCAAGTTCTCACTTCCCTTTGCATCCAGCCTCTCCTTCCTTCTTCCTCCTTCTGATCTCCCACTGATTTGGGCCAGAATACAGGCTCCTGCCTAGTCCTGTTGTTTCTGACGAGGAAACCTCATTCCACCCCACCTTGTTCCGAATGCCCTACTCAAGATCACAAACCGAGCCTGATCCACAGACCAAAGCAATCATTCTCCAGGTTGTGGCCTGTGGACCCTCAGAGATTTCAAGCAGTTCTTGCATCCCATATCTCCAGCCCCTTCTAATGGCTTTGTGATGCTTCCCACGTCTTCTTGTTCAGTTCATAAAAGCAGTGGCAGAGCAGATGCTACTTTGGCACTGTCATGTCAAAAAAGGAAAGACTGACAAAGACCCACGCCATCTTTGCAAAACCCACCTTCAGGTAACAATGCACTGTGAAAAGGCCAGGCAGGGCCAAGGACTTCCATTTATTCATTCATCTATTCATTCATTCAATCATATCGCACAGAGTAAGCACTCAATAAATATGATGAATGAAAAGGCCATGCAGGACCAAGAACTCCCAGAGTCAAAGCCACTTAAGCCACGTCCACTTACTGAAAAGGAAGCTCCAAGAGGCCTGCGGATCCATTTGGGAGGCTTCTTCAATGGCAGAAGTGTGCTCGGTGAGGTTGTCTGCTGTGGTAGCTGCAGCGGGGGGAGGGGCTGTCCTGTGCCAAAGGGATCAAGACTTCCAAAAGATGATGAAAGCTGAACAAAACAAAACAAGAGAGCATACAATTTTTGCAACTTACTGCAAATGCATGAAGTATTTCACAAACTCTAGCCCTGGTTTGGCCTCACGAACTGAAGGTGCATAAACCAAAAACACAATATGGCGGTGAGCTGCAAGTCAAAAACACTCCTTTATCTGGAATTGGGTGGGAAGCAGGAATTCCTAGGGGTGGGGGGGTAGCAAGCAAGGCACAGCCAGTACAGGGTCACTGCCTCTAAAATGGATGCAGCAGCAGCAGCACACAGATGCTGCTGCTCCTCTGTATTTACCCCAGTGCTTCAAACAGTGCTTAGCACATAGTAAGCGCTCAAAATGCCATCATTATAATTATTTCCTTCAATCTACCACAGCGCTTAGAACTGCCTGACACACAGTAATAACAATAATAATAATAATAATGGCATTTGTTAAATGCTCACTATATGCTAAACACTGTTCTAAGTGCTGGGGTAAATACAGAGTAATCAGTGGGACTCACACTTTTAATCCCCATTTTACAGATGAGGTGACTGAGGCACAGAGAAGTTAAGTGACTTGCCCAAGGTCACACAGCAGACAAATGGCAGAGCTGGGATTAAAACCCATGTCTTCTGACTCCCAAGTCTGTGCCCTTTCCACTGAGCCATGCTGCTTCTCTGATAAGTAAGCACAGTAAGCACTTAATATCATAAATAAATAAATAAAAACCATGGACACAGGACTGGCACAGGAGGGAAGTGTAGACCTGCAAACAGGGCTCAACCCTGCCACAGCAAGAGATGGCAAGGCAGGACAGGGAGTCCAAAAAATCCTGAGGTCAAAACTAATGGTTTTGTTCCCACAGTTCCAATCTTGAAAGGAGCGGTGGTTCCCATCTCCCCATTCCCATGAGCTGAAGACCCAAATTAGCATTCTTAGCTGATTCATTCATTTAATTGTAGTTGAGCGTTTACTGTGTGCAGAACTCTGTACTAACGCACTTGGGAAAGTACAATACAACGATAAACAGTGACATTCTTGTCCACAATGAGTTTAAAGGGAGGGGAGACTGACATCAATACAAATAAATAAATTTACAAATATATACATAAGTGCTTTAGGGCTGGGAGGGAGGAAAGAGCAAAGGAAGCAAGTCAGGGCGACATGGAAGGGAGTGGGAGATGAGGAAAAGTGGGGCTTAGTCTGGAAGGGCTCTTGAAGATGTGCCTTCAATAAGGTTCTGATTGGAGGGGGTGGCGTGAGGGGGAAGTGTGGAGAGTAATTGTCTGTCGGATTTGAGGTGGGAGGGTATTCCAGGCCAGAGGCAGAGGCAGGACATGGGCTAGGGGTCAGTTGCAAGACAGATGAGATCTAGGCACAGTGAGAAGGTTAGCAATAGAAGAGTGAAGAGTGTGGGCTGGACTGTAGAAGGAGAGAAGCGAGGATGGGGCAAGGGGACTGAGTGCTATAAAACCAATGGTGAGGAATTTTGTTTGATATGGAGGTGGATGAGCAACCATTGGAGTTTTTTGAAGAATGGGGTGACATATCATGAACGTTTTTGTAGCTGGGCAGCAGAGTGAAGTATGGACTGGAATGGGGAGAGTCAGAATAAAACACAACATCCCTTCCCTCTAGGTGAAGGGAAAAAACTTCCTTATCCCCATCACAACTTTACAAATTGATTACTTTTCTAATACCTTGTCAGCCTGTTTCTGCCGTAAGCCATCTGTGCTCCCTCCCATAATGGAATAAATGCTAATATGTCCATCAAAGGAAGCAGCCGAGAGGACAGCCGGGTTTCTGGGGCACCACTGAATATCAAAACACCACTGTGTATGTGTAGGAAGCTCATACAGCATCTAGACAGAAAATAATTCAACAAAAAATAATGTTACCACCAACCAAAATACAATCATATATGTCACTGACCTCTGAGAAGATGAACATTTATGGATTGATTGATTTTTAAAACTGAATTAATCCTCACTCTGTGTTGGGTGGCTGGGCAGAGTGCTTCTCTTTACCCTAAACAGCCGAGAAGACTGAGGTAGAGTGGCTGTAATCGCACCGTCACAATTGTGTTTATGTGGTACTCCACTCCCAGATGTTTTACGGGTAGAGAGAAACTTAGAGATGGGTACTTAAACATTTAAGCCCTGTCTTCAAGAAAACAATATTCTGAGACACATACAGTCTGTGTTAGGCTCTGCCATGAACAATTTTTTAATCTCAGGTTCGATGAGAACGACTTTCACAGAGATTCAGAGAATTGATGGTGATAAAGGTGGTCTAAAACAGGATTAAACGTAATTTGTATATATTCACCTCTCCTGTGTTTGGGTTGCAGCAGAGAATTTTAGCATCTTTTCCACAGCTCAGCAGCAGCTCAGGATCTGCCATGCTCCAAGCAATGGCCAAAATGCCCCTGAATGAAGAGTCACAGGACAAGATGAATGATACCTTAATTTGCCAAAGCAAGTCTTTGCACACAAAAACTCGAATGATTTTTAAATTGTTTCTGAACCGAAGAGTCTACAGTCTTTTCCCCTCTTTCCTGAATTCTTCCTCAGAGGGCACTATTACTGAACCAATCTTCTTTTGGAAAGGGAGGGGAAAAAATTCAGGAGAGGAGCAAGAAAACTGCTATATACTTTAAGGAATCCCTTTGAGAAAAAAAGAACTCTGGGACTCAGAGCAGACAAAACAAAGCAGGTTGCTGCAGTCCTAAGGGGAGAGGACAAATACCTTGCATGATTCTCCAGGACACGAAGAGGAGAAGAAGCAAACCGAAGGTCCCACATCTGGATCACGGGCAGCCTGTCATCTTCAGAAGCAAGAACCATCTGAGTGGCAACATCAGGGTGCCAGGCCAGTCCTGAACAATGCATCTGCCGGTATTTAATTATTAAGATTTAGCCATTATCTCAAACTAAAGCTAGGTGACTGCTTCTTTGTATGAACACAAAAAACAAAGAGTCTCTAGCTTACACCCAAATGCATCCCTGCAGGACCTGATTCAGGTTCTGATGGACATGGTGGCCTGGTCAATCTTATCTCTTTGGTGTCCTCAAGGTCCCCCACTCAGCACAAACCCTCCCGTCTCCAGCCCTGCTTGAGCTATTTTTAAACTGCAAAGGCAGCATTGTTGAAGGTAAAGGAAGGAGACGGACAGGAGTAGAATTCAATTTTTTTGAAGTAAGCTTTTAGTGCTTTGGACTTGTGCTCTTTCCATTAGGCTACACTGCTTCTCAACTTGCAGTGGGAGCCAAGGAAATGGCTAATTTGTATAACGAATAAAGTGGACCTGCCTGTCAAAGATCAAAGAGATCACTGTGGGACTATAGTTGACTTAAAATAAAACTCAATTTTTTGGAAAAACTCTACCAATCCTAAACTTGGAGAGTTGAAGAGTAATCTTCTGTTTTCTCTGCACCCACATCACACTTTCTTCTTCTAGATGTGTGCAGAACAAATTTTTAGAAAAATTATCTGGGCATCTGGACTGGGAGTGGGAGAAGTTGGAGGTAAGGAGGTCAGAGAGGAGACTGATGCTGTGGATGAGAGAGAATATGACAAGTGCTTGGGCCAGAATTGTACCAGTTTGAATGAAGAAGGGGCAGATTTGAGAGACACTGTGAAGGAAGAATTAACAGGGTTTTGTGACAGGCAGCATATGTGGATTGAATGGGCAAGAGTATTGCCAAGGTTCCAGGTTTGTGAGACAGTGAGGGTGGTGGTGGTGATGACTACAGTGTTGGAAAAGTCAGGGAGGAGAAGAGGGCTTGTGTGGGAAGTCAGAGTTCTGTTTAGGACAAGTCAAGTTTAAGGTGTGGGTGGAACAACCAATCAATTAATCACTCAATCAGTTGTATTTAATTTAGCCCTTACTTTAGGCAGAGGACTGTACTAAGTGCTTGAGAAATATGAAAATAGACACGATCTTGGCTGCTTCCAGACTAGAGGAATGTCCAAGTAGAAATATCCTGAAGGTAGCAAGAAATGCAATGCTGCAGAGGAGAGAGGTCGGGGCTGAAGAGGTTGATTTGAGAATCATCTGTGTAGAAACGATAGTTGGAAGTGTGACAGCAAATGAGTCCTCCAAGTTAGGAGGTGAGAGGCAAAGGAGGAGTTGGGCAAAGTGACTGAGAAGTGACCCGAAAGGCAGGAGGTGAACCAGGAGGACAGTGTCAGTGAAGCCAAAGCTTGACAACGTTACCAGGAGGAGGGGTGATCCCCAGTGCCTAAGGCAGATGAGAGGTCTTGGAAGATTAGGATGGAGTCCTTTGAATCTGGCAAGAATTTTAGTGATCTTGGGGAGGGCAGTTTCCATGGAGTGGAGGATGTGGAAGCTAGATTGCAGGGAGTCATGAAGAAAACTGGAAAATGGGAGCAGCGGATGTGAACAACTTGCTCAAGTAGTTTGGAAACGAATGGTGGGAGGAAGATGGGCCCAAACTGTAGGGTACAGTGAGGACAGGAGAGAGTTGTTTTTTGGGGGTTTTTTTAGGTTAGAATATATTTAAATGCAGTGGGGAAGGAGCCATTGGATAGTGAGTAGTTGAAGATGGCGGTCAGGAAGGAGAGAAAGGACGGAGCAAGTGTTTCATATGATGTGAAGGAATGGAGTCAGAGGTGCAGGTGGAGGGGTTAAGATATTGAGGAGGCAGGAGATCTCTTCAGATATTGCTAGGAAGGAGAGTCAGTGAGGGGGCCAGAGGACAGTGGGACTGTAGAATTGCAGAGGAGATTTTAGGGAGTTCATGTCTGGTGGCTTCAATTCCACTGATGAAATAGATGGCAAGATCATTAAGGACAAGAGATGGGGAAAGTGAGAACTGGGGTTTAGGGAGGGAATTAAAAATATGAAACAGCTAGCATAGACAATGAACATGAGAGTCAAAAATAGTGGAGAAATATTGTTGCTGAGCTAAGGAGAGGGCAGAGTTATAGCAGGTGAGGATGAATTATAGATGTATGATGTTGACTTGATGCCTGAATTCCCAGCAACGCTTCACAGCTCCAGCACAAGAGTGGAGGTGAAACAGAGTTTTCATAACTGTATGAGATTGATGGAAGGTCTTGGAAGTGAGGAAGTTGAGTTCAGTGGAGGATGCAGAGTTGAGGGGAAGGATTTGTGCATCAAGAAAATATAGGTATGCAGGGAGAACAATCAAAATGTACTCTGTAACATTTGTAGATGGTTTGGTCATTTTAAAACACATGAGAAATATTTCTCTTCTAAAAGACTCCCTTCTATGTGCTCTCTAAAGACCCTGGATAACTGGCATCCATGGTCAGATTTTGGCTCTTTTGGGTGAATTTCAACATCTCTACTCCAAAGCAGAGCACCCACCTCAAAAATCAAGATTCGACACTGTTAAACTTTAAACTAATGCAGACCAATACCCTAAATTAAGCATTACTCAATCTTATAATAAGCAGCATGGCCTAATGAAAAGAGAATGAGCCTGGGAGTTAGAGGATCTGGGTTCTATTCTCAGGTCCGCCACATGTCAGCTGTGTGACTTTGGGCACGTCACAACTTCTCTGTGTCTCAGTTACCTCATCTGTAAAATGGAACAAGGACTGTGTCCAACCTTATTAGCTTGTATCTCCCCCTGCGCTTAAAACAGTGCTTGGCACATAGTAAACAATAATGTTGGTATTTGTTAAGCGCTTACTATGTGCTGAGCACTGTTCTAAGCGCTGGGGTAGACATAGGGGAATCAGGTTGTCCCACGTGGGGCTCACAGTCTTAATCCCCATTTTACAGATGAGGGAACTGAGGCACAGAGAAGTTAAGTGACTTGCCCACAGTCACACAGCTGACAAGTGGCAGAGCTGGGATTCGAACTCATGAGCCCTGACTCCAAAGCCCGTGCTCTTTCCACTGAGCCACGCAAATACCATCGTTATTATTATTATTATTACTATCTGCTCAGACAGAGTTTAAGTTAGGGGCCAGATAGATTTTATTAACTATGACAGGTACACAAACAAAAATTTGACTAAGACCCAAAAGGAATTATGGAGGGCCCAATGCAAATCAGATAACAGACGAGAAAGAAAGTGAACTTAGTTAATTCTGCTTCTCCTTTATTTATCTACGTGGTTGTCAAGACACATCATCATCATCATCACATATTTATTGAACATCTACAGTGAATGAAATGCAATACTGAGAGTGGGGGAAAATACAAAGAAAAATAGCACTTAGTAAAGTGCCTGGCACATAATACACGTTTCTCAAATATCATTTAAAATGAAAAATCCCTGACACAAGGAGTCCTCAACTGTATTTATTGAGCACTTACAGTGCGCAGAGTACTGTACTAAGAGCTCGGGAGAGTGCAATACAATAATGTAACATAAAACATTTTAGATACCAAAATAAAGTACTGGTTGGCAATACTGCTGCAGAAAAACAAACTTTCCTCTCTCCCCTTTAAAAATAGCAAACAATTACCAGTATCCCAAAACTCTGATGGGCATGCCTTCTCCTACTCCCTCCTAGTTAAGACTACGAGCCCTCATGTGGGACACGGACTCTTCTAGACTGTAAGCTAGATGTGGGCAGGGAATAAGTCTGTTTACTCTTACACTGTACCCTCCCAAGTACTCTGTACACAATAAGTGCTCAATAAATACTAATGAATTAATTTGTCCAACTTAGGTATCTGTCTCAGGGCTTAGTACAGTGTTTGACACACAATAAGCACTTATACATGACATACTAATGATGAATATTATCGTTATTCCTATCATACATTGGTCTTCCAACCCTGAAAAGGGCAAGGCTCTTAGCTGTGAAGGCAGGTGGCAAACTTGAGCCAGGCATGGCTTGAGGTCTGGGCCCTAAAGAAGGACTGGCCCTGATGGGTGTCTGTGCTTGTGGGGACCCTATTAGTCCAGATGGCACACGCTATCCCTTTGATGAAGAGAGTCAAGGCACACCCTGACTCCATCCTGTAAATCACAACCTCAAATACCTGCAGGTTTCAGTTAATTGGATTCATGACCAAACAGCTGATACAGCAGACAGATGTTTGTCTGCTTTCAAACTCATAGTATGGGGAAAAGGAGAGAATGAGAATAGTGCTTTGCATCCAATAAGCGCTCAATAAATACCACAGATCCACAGATTATTATGGATGGACAGGAGAGAGAGAGAGCGAGAAATCTGGTTAACAAGGTGATGGAATGAATGATGTCTAAAAAAATACTTGCAATGGCAAAACTATTAACTATTATTGCAATGGTAGACCATTAACAAATATTAAGAAGGAAAAAGCCATTTTTGGAGTTCAGCTATTCCCATATATGTCCATGGAAGAAATTGGCCAGAAATTTTTGAGAATTTTTCAAATGAGAGATACTTATAAGAAATTCCACATCCTATTAATTTCTAGAGAACATGTCCTTTAAAGTTTTGAACTAAATCTCCTGGTTCAGTTGGCAGAGGTCCTAAGGAAATGACTGATCTGATATTTCCATGGAAAAAATACTCTGTTTTGTATTAAATGATGACAATGAACTTTTTAAAGAAACGCACATACTCTTAAAAGTATACTCACCCTATTACTATGGTCACTAACTTTGATGATGGGTTCATTCTTTCTAAGGTCCCACACGGTTGCACGGCCACTAGGACTGGCTGACGCTAAAATATGCTGAACTTGCCGGTTCCATGCAATGCAGCTAATATCTTCTGGAGGCTAAAACAAATATAAAAAGCATTCACTCCAAGAACATAAGCAGTGACTTACTGGGTCAACCTAATGAGCCACCCCTCCTATTGCTTTGCCTCTGTTAGGGGTGACTAAGGATACTTGGATGGCAGTCCTCCTAGACATCTATTTTCATTGTTTTTATTGTATTTCTTTAAGCACTTACTTTGGGCAAAGCATAGAACTAAGCACTAGGAAAAGGCGCAAGGAAAAATTCATTCATTCATTCAGTCGTGTTTACTAAGCGCCTACTGTGTGCCACTACAGTCGCTGAATTACAAGGGATTCACAATCCCTCCCTCCTGCCTTACCTTGTTGATTTGCTACTGCAGCCCAGCCCACACACTTCGCTTCTCTAGAACCAGCTTACTTAATCAGTCTCATTTTTCTCACCGCCAACCCCTTTTCCACATCCTCCCCCTAGCCTGAAAGTCCCTCCCTTTTGGTTATGTGCCAGACCACCACTCTCCCCACCTTCAAAGTTTTATTAAAATCACATCTCCTCCAAGAGGCCTTTCCCATTTAAGTCCTCTTTTCCCCTTATCCTTCTCCCATCTGCATTGCCTATTCGCTTGGATCTGTACCTTCCAAGCACTTGATATTCACATCACCCTCAGACTCAAGGCACTTAAGTACATATCTGTAATTTAGTTTCTCTCTGCTCCTCTAGATGGTAAATGCCTTGTGAGCAGGAAACATGTCCACCAACTCTGTTGTACTAGACCCTTCCAAATGCTTAGTTCAGTGCTCTGCACATGGAAGCACTCAATAAATGTCATTAACAGACTGAAAGAATTTAAGGGGGAGCCGGGAGAGAATTGGTGACAAAAATATAGAAATAACTTTATAAATGAAAAAAATTAAGAACAGAAAAAGCTGTTAAAAGGAAGTTTCCAACCTCTTCACCACTCCCTGCACCTCTAATAGTTCTAATTTTTCCATCCAATATCCCATCATGCTCCTTTCTTCATGTATCTATTTAATCCTTCTTGCCTACTAGCAACCTTAACTTTTCCCCTTTAGACCTAATTTAAATTTCACAGGTTGTAGAAGAAAGTATGCCCTAGTCACAAGAGCATGGGCCTAGGAGTCAGAGGAACCTAGGTTTTAATCCTGGCTCCACCACTTGTCTGCAGTATGACAGTGGGCAATCATAGCTTCTCTGTGCCTCGATTATCTCATCTGTAAAATGGGAATTAAGACTGTGAAACCCATGTGAGAAATGGACTGTGTCCAACCCGATTAGCACCCGATTTATCCCAGGACTTTATACAGTGCCTGACCCATATTAAGCAGTTAAATACCATTTCCAAAAAAAAGGTCAATTATACAAATTAACTAGAATTGAAGTTTGTTCAGATATTCAAATTTTAATAACAGAACCAAACTGCCTTTAGCTATCTAGATAAAATAGCTTCCCCATTATTTCCCCAATTAACCTAGCATTCCTTTTCTTTAGTCAGATTCAGATAATTGGCCAGTTTGGAGTATAGATTTTTTTTTACTACAGTATTTATTAAACTGCTAGCTCCGTGTCTACCAACTCTGTTGTACTGTACTCTCCCAAGCACTTAGTACAGTGCTCTGAATACAAAGTGTTTTATAAATACCACTGACAGACTAATTAACTAAGCACTTCCTAAACTCTGGGCTGATTCAAGATAATCAGTCAGGTCCTGCCAAAGCAACTGACCCTTGGGGGTCCCAATCTAAGAACAGGTATTTTATCCACAATTTAGAAAAGGTACAACTGAGAAACAGGGTAAATGCCTTGCCCACAGTCACAGAGTAGGTCAATGGCAGAACTGGGATTAGGGACAAAGCCTTCTTAATCCCTCCTCTTTCCCCATGGCTACAGTTGGATCACTGACGGGGCAAGGGGGAGATGGGGTGAGTTAGCAACGGATATCCCTCCAGGCCCTTGTCAGCAACACGCAGCCTAACCAAGGGCACCAACCGCTAGATCAGAGGTGTCACCGCAGAGGCTCTGGGGGATTTAAGGTCCTAGAGGGAGGTTCTGGATGGGGCCAAACCCATACCCATGTAATTTCAGACTGCCCCTCTGCACCATTTGGTCAGGGGCGTCCCCAAGCTCATTGAGGAAAGAAGCTGGGTTCCTGCCCCTCTGGAGAAATGAATTCCCACCCATCCTGCAAGCTCGGCAGCTCACTGGAGCCAGAAGGGAAGAAGGGGAACAAGGGGCTGTGGACTGGAGCAGTCCACAGCAGTCCACAGCAGGCTTTTAACACCTTTCCCAGGAAACCCTTGCCTCCATTCCTACACCCAATCAGTACACAGGAAAGCCTTCACCAGCTATGGGGTGAGGAGGGGACGATGTCCTGCTCCGAGCTGAGACCAGGACCCTTCTGCCCTTCTGTCCCTAGTGGACTTGCCTCCATGTGAGGGAGGGAGGAAGAAGGTGTTGGGGGATGAGGATTTTCTGTCCTCCGCTCATGGGTCCAGATGGTAAAGGAGAGGTCACACTGTTGTTGCCCAGGCAGGGTTGTGTGGGCACTGCCCCTTCACACACTTGAGGCATGAGGATGAGAGGGAAGGGGTTTAATTGTAGTATTTGTTAAGTACTTACTATATGCCAAGCACTGTACTAACGAAATGCTGCAGCACAGAGAAGGTATTAAGATCAGATACAGTCCCTGCCCAAACAGGGCTCCCAGTCTAAGTTAGAGGGAGAACAGGTATTGAGTCCTCATTTTACAGATCAGGAAACTAAGGCACCGTCCCAAGATGACCCTGGGGTACCGACCATCTTAAGGTCAAATGCTATCTCGTGACTTCCTGGGCCAGCAGGCGGAACTCGGAAGTGAGGTTGGAATACCACTCCCACAATCAAAACTGCCAGATTGACAGCCCAAGCTGGGAATACAGAAGGCGCCCCTCGCTCCTGTGCCAATCAAATTGGGAATGGAGGAGGGGGGGAGGGCAGAGTTTAGATAAACTGAGGCCAGAAGCTGGAATGGCCTAAGGGCACAGGTGATAAATACCTGCCGCCTCTAACCTTTTGTGCAGAGGAACTGGACTTACAGCAGCCGGCTGCAGGCTGCAGGTCGCCTCCGTCCAGAGTGTGAGAAGGCTGCTCTGACTGCACCAAGTAAGGAGCCGTGGGATGGGTGAGTGTCCCGTTCTGCTGAACGCTCATGGGGTTGGAAGTCAGACGTTTTGCCATGGGTATGTAACATTTAAGTGGATTTGATGCCTAAGTGGGTGCCTCCCGAGTGGGATGTGAACTTGGTGGAAGCTAGCCACCTTACCAAGTGCGAGTAGCACATAAGTGGGTAACGCATAACTGGGTTTATCGCATAGTGTATGTAACTCGTAAGTGTTTAACGCATAAGTGCATGTAACGCATAAGTGTATTTAACTCAAAGGTGGATTTCTCCTGAGTGGGGCGTGCACATGGTAGGAGCTAGGTGCCTCACCACGTGTGAGTAAATCATAAGTGAGTTCTGCCTAGGTGGGCCCGGGTGTCCGGCCACACGCGAGTAACATACCAGTGTATTCCTCCCATTAGAGAAGCTCTAACACCATATTCCTCCCATTAGGGAAGCTCTAACACCATATTTCTCCCAAAAGGGAAGGCCGATTTGTCGCGTCTAAATAAATGATTAATTCAATTCGCCCCGCAGAATAAATTTTATACAAACTCAGGCTTTCTGTCCCCCGCCTCTCTCTCTCACCATGCCGATTCCAAACGAACCGGTCCCCGGCGACGGGTGACAGGCACAGAGAAGTGAAATGACTTGCCATGGGTCAGACAGGAGGCAAGTGGCAGAGATGAGATTAAATCCAGGTTCTCTGATTCTGACCTGTGACCTCTTTCCATCAGGCCACCCCACTTCTCGATGCCAGTGCCAGCCTGTTACACTATCCCTTCCTTCCCCTCTGCTCTCCCACTGGCAGCAACATCTGTTGATATGAAGCAGCTGGGTGGTGCACTGACATTCTATTAAGCCACCCAAAGCATTATAACACGATGTTGTAAGGGGCCTCCTAAGAGAGAGTGGCTCTCAGTCTTTTTTGGGGAGAAGGTTAATCTGGTCCAGCCAGTCCAGCCACCACCAAGGGGGGTGGGAGGTCATTTAAAACAGAGTCACAATTATTCATTCAATAGTATTTATTGAGCGCTTACTATGTGCAGAGCACTGTACTAAGCGCTTGGAATGAACAAGTCGGCAACAGATTAAGTAAGTAACCGTATTAATCTGTGTTTAAATTGTATCATTGGCCCTTTGGGCATCAGTGGCCCAAAGGCTTCGTCTTGTTTGGTGCTTCTGCTAGAAAAGATTGCCGATCTCTTTTCTCCTGCATATTCTTTTCTTAAATGTAAATGGTAGTTATCCTTCAGTTTGAAGATGATACTGCTGACAGCAAAACTGTACTCTTGTGAATGTCATTGAAAATTAGTGCCATTTGACAGCATTGCACGAATTTCACTTGAAAAATGACCTGATTTCAAAATAGATCATTTAAAATTTGATCCTTACATCCATATCGATAAAAATGAACACTTATAAAATTTTTCTGGTGTATTTGACCTTTACACTTTACAGCAGCAACTTAGAAAATTGCTTGTGAACTTCTAAAAGAAGTCACCCTCAGGCAAATTGAGAGCCTTAACTCATTTGAACCACCAGGACACAGTTAGGCTGCATGGTCCTTCTCTTTAAAATGCATGTATCTGAAGCATATCTAATCAAGTTCCAAAGGTCTCCCAGTCAACAGGACCATTTTCAAAGTCAAAAAAGAACTGTATTCCCCTTGTCGTGTTATATTAATTGTAGCACCACTTTTGTTCCAAAAAGCCAATTGGGAAGTAGAAATTGGCATGTTATGTTCAACCCACAGCTGAAAACATAGTAGGTCCAGGTAGATTGGCACTGATGTTGCAACAGATGAACATCATTTGATCTAATTAAAGATGGATTCATGCCTCTCCATTTGTGGTAAAAAATAATAGTATGTAATTACTATGTGCAGAGCACTGTACTAAACACTGGGAGAGTATGCATGTGGGAATTTGTACTCAAGAAGCAATCTTTTCTTTTTATTTTACTTCACTCTTGACAACGACGAGCAAAGGAAAAAACAATCAGCTTACATTGAGCAGAACTGGTATAAGCAAGTGGTTGTTTATTTTAAAAAACCCAGTCACATCTGGTTATATTTGACTTTACTGTCGAAATGGCTTATGAATTTGGACACTTGAGACATTGGGGAATCCGATAGTGACTACATTAGTTAATAGGCCCCTCCTAATCCATGAGTGAAGTGCTGGGGGAAAATTGATTATGCAATGAGAGAAAAAAACTTTTCCAGTGAGATTAGTAGAGGAGCTGATTGTACTTGATGCTTAGTTAACTGGGCAATTAGAAAAGAATGGTTTAAAGCCCTGAAAGAGGTGATATCCCCTGCTAGGTTTAATCAGGGCAACTAAGACTGGAAAATGTGGCAGGCAAACCATAAGGACTGTAAATGAATAAACCTGGAAGAAAAGTTAAGGAGTGGTACAATCTGTCCAGGAACACCAGGTCCTGAACACCTGGACAGAAAGAATGAAATATAAACCGAAAGACCCTTGGGGCCTATAACAGAAACATCATGGGCCTGAGTAATGGTCCTCAGAGTCTTATGAAGACATAAAGTGTTCAGATGTGAGAGGCTATGACAGACATCAGCCAACTTTCTGACCTCCCAACCCTCCTGCCTCTCCCCACTTCAGTCCATACTTCACTCTGCTGCCCAGATTATCATTCTACAGAAACATTCAGGGCATGTCAACTTCCTCCTCAAAAATCTTCAGTGGTTGTCTATCAATCTCCATATCAAACAAAAACTCCTCACTATTGGGTTCAAAGCTCTCCATCACCTTATCCCTTACCTCACCTCCTTTCTCTCCTTCTATATCCTAACCCGCACACTCTGCTCTTCTGGTGCTAACCTTCTCACTGTCCCCCAACCTCGCTTGTCCCGCTGTCGATCCACGGCCCACGGCCCACCTCTGGCCTGGAATGTCTTCCCTCTTCAAATCTACCAATCCACTCTTTGCCCCATCAAAGCCCTAATGAAGGCTCACCTCCTCCAAGAGGCCTTCTTAGACTAAGCCCCCCCCTTTCCTCAGCTCTCCCCCCTTCCCCGTCACTTCAACTCACTCCCCCTGCTCTTCCCCCCATCCCCGCCCCACAGCATTTATGCACTTATGTATATATCTATAATTCTATTTATTTACATTGATGCTTGTTTTGATGTTTGTCTCTCCCTTTCTAGACTGTAAACCCAGTGTGGGCAGGGACTGTCTCTGTTGCTGAATTATACTTTCCAAGCACTTAGTACAGTGCTCTGCGAATAGTAAGCACTCAATAAATACGACTGAATGAATAAAGACCCCTTAGAGTCAAATCAGGGTCCAGGGAGGGAATATTGCAAACTGTGGGTGGATTGGGGTTTTGTTGGGATTGTCAAGGAGAGACAGTTGGGAGATTGATCTGGACACTCAGCACTGCACGTTGCTACACAGCACTTGCTCACACTTCCCTTGGTAGTGACATCTCTTTATAATTTGTTGAAAAATCATGGAGAGTGGTCCTTTTGAGACATCTTATTGGATCTTGCAACAGGCCATAATCTAATCAAGACATTCCTTGACTTCTAATCCCAGCTCTACTACTTGCCTGCTGTGTGTCTTTGGACAAGTCACTTCAATTCTCTGTGCCTCAGCTTCCATCTAGAAAACTGGTATTATATAGTTGTTCTCCTTCCCCCAGAAACTATGAACCCCATCTGGGACAAAGATTGTGTGCCAGCTGCATATACTGCATCTACCCCAGTGCTAGGATATAGTAAGTGCTTAACAAATACACTGTTTTATTAGAAGCTTAATCCTTTCCTAATACACTTTTCATGAAACTGCATCTGGAACATTTTTGATGCTAGGCACATCAGGATTTTGAACACATTATCCCTATCTCCATTTCTTCCCTATTTGGATTAATTCAGAACTCTGGATTAACTCTCAGAAGTTTCAAAACTTCTCAGAGATTGTTGGTTACTGCCTTTATCTCATTTAAAGAATCACGTAGTACCTGTGTCTTGGCTCCAGGTGTCATTGGAGTCCCAAAATTGTTTAAATCCCAAATGTAGATTTCAGACTCATTGGCACCAGAGGCTACAAGATTAGTCTGCAATAAAAGTCAATTAATAATTAGAACTAGAATAACTGGCATACGGTTTCACTTTGCAACATCAAGGTCAGGTCAAAAGTCCTTTGCAAGCCTAACATTTGTGTTCTGTGAGTGCTCAAGGAGATATCCACATTCTGAAGCTTTAAATATAGTGTGCTCTCTCAAGTGCTTAGTACAGTGCTCTGCACACAGTAAGGACTCAGATACCACTGATTGATTGATCTGGAGTCCTTTTCTTAAAATAAAAATACATTAGTGCCCTAAAATACTCATTTAACTTCCTTGACCATGACATACTAGGGGATAATAAAAGACAAGAGGCTTTGACAATAAGAAATGAGGAGACGGATAGCCAAGGGGTGGAGGCAACATCTGAAAAAATATAGGACTATTCAAGCAGTAAAATCAATTGTGTTGTCTTAATCGGACTCTAGCAGAAGTGGAAATAGCAACTGTGAAATTCCACTAATCCAATTAAAGAGATAAAGTAAAAGGCACATCTATGAGCCCAGATACCAGGAAGGCCAAGTGTTAAATTTCCAGACAGATGTCAAATGTTAGACATTAAATACATGCACTTGATTCAGGAGAATGAACACATATTCCTTGAATTAGAAAAGCAATTCCAAAAGTCCTACCTGGAAAATATTCACATCCAGAGCTCTCACTGGTCCAGTGTGCTTGTCTTTCTGGGCCATCACAACCTCACCGTCTCCAGCTAGGATTTTAGCAGTATCATACAGAATGATATTGCCATTTTCACCACCTGCAATTAGAACTCCTGAAAGATTTCCATCTGAATCCATCTTATGAGGCCCCCAAATCAGCTTGTGATACCTTTTGGAAAAAAAAGGGAAATGAGCTGTACGAGAGTGCTTACTAATAACTAAAACTCTAAATACATTTGAGGTTACAGAATGGGGTTTGAAATAATGTTGTTTCCTTAGTGGCCAAAGCACAGAGCTTGTTTCTGGATAAATACCATAACCCTCAGGCCCATTCTCTTGGCTTTCCAATCATCCACAAATTTTGGCATAATGAGCTCCAAGAAAAAATCAAGTTCTAGCAGAGTAGCCTATAAATTTAATGTGGGACTTCATACCTGTGGGAGGAGGAGTGAATGGCACAGGACTTCATATCCAACGATGGATCTGATAAGTCTAACTCAAATATCTCCAGTGAAGCATTAGTACTAAAAGTGGCATCCAACTGCTGAGCAGATGTACCTGTAGAGAACAATGTTAACTCCAACTAAAATTAAATCCACATAGAAAAACCAGAAACAAAACAAAAGGGCATTGCCTCTCCTTTCAACTGTCGTTATCCTTCCATTTTCAAAAAAATTACATTACCGGGGGGGGAGGTCATCTGGCAATGAACCATGGCTTGGGTAGGTCCCATAAGGCCAGTCAAGGAATGGCAATGGTAGCATGGGTGGAGCTGGGTCAAACTAAGGCTCTACTGGGCAGAGGAAATCAGGAAACCCATTTCTAACTCCTCAGTGATGCCAGCTCCAGTAAGACCAAGTTGCAGAGTGCAGTGTTCATTCTAACTAAACCCCACACAAGACAGGGAAGAGGAACTGATGGGATATATTCCTAAGTGGGCCTCCTGAAGGGAAGTTAATTAATGTTTTATTTGGTATTGGGTCGGAATGGAGCCAATCAGAGGGAAGGATTGGAAAGGATCTGGGGGGAGGTGGGTAGGTGGGGAAGGAGACCCTCAGCCTTTCTGAGAGAAGAAAGTTTGGAGTCCTGTTCCTTGTAAGGGCAGGACATGTGGAAGCCTGGAAGTCATGTTCCTGGAAGTGCAAGACAGGGAAGGCTCAGAGCCACACTCCTGGAAGGGCAGAGGGTTCAGAGAGGGATCAGAGATGTGACCTCAGAAGCTCCTGCCTCTGATGGGGAGAAACAGTACAGAATTACCCTGGCATCCTAAGACCTCAGAAAGGGTGAGATGAACCTGGACACTCTGAGAGAAGAGGGGGAATGGATCATAGGAACATGAGCTCTGGGACACATACAGAAATATACAAAGCGACCCGGGGGGAAAAGGATTCTATCTAAAGAAAAAGCAGCTTGGACCAAAATTCTGATTAAGAATACTGCTAAGACTACTAAATGTTATTATCAGATCTTGGTGACTACCTGCGGTAGGGGCTGGGGGAGAAGCTCCGATGATTGGCTGAGGAGTCACCTGGGTCTGGGATGCTGAAGGAGGGAACACATTCTCCCCAAACTTCCTGTAGCCAGTCCAGGGGGTGGGAGAGGGTACAGTAGTGCCCAGATGATACCCTTGCCTTCAGGGAGACACCTAAATGTGAGATGAGGGGATGTGGAAACGATAGGGATTCTGTCCCGGGTTGGGAAGAACAGGGCTTTAGGACCCAATGGAGGCTAATAGGGTTCCAGGGTTACTCCTAAAATGACTTTGGAGGCTATGTCAGTTGCAATTTAGGGATGAGGCCCCCAGAAATGACCCACTAGGTATTGTTTGGGATAGCTGCAGATGGCTTTAGCAGATCCCTTTGAGGCACCTGCACCGAGAAATCTATAGCCCAAAGTGAAACTGGTAATAATTATCAGGCTAAAATGATTTTTGAATTGACCTACAAAGCTGACCTACACTTTGTGAGTTACTGTTTAAATCCACAAGGAAATAATTCACCATCCAAACTCACTTTGTTTTCATGCCTAGAAAGTCTTCTTTAGTTACATACCTGTAGCCAGGTAAATGGGATGATGCTGGGCAGGACTCCATGCCTGCATAGCAGTACGATCAATTTCTTTCAACTTCATCCTATTGAAAGGGAACACTGGAGTCATTAAAAACAATAAGGATGGCTGATCATGATTTCCCTTAATGGGGTTGGCGGAAATAGTTATGTTAGTAAATTCTGTTAAAGTGCTATACGAGGCATTGCTCCGTACAATCTCAGCGGAAGACAAATACAGAGAATGTCATCTAGTGTATTTCAATCCAGACAATTTAAGAGTTCAGAACAATGGAAGGCAACAGTGACGAAGAACCAGAAGAAACAAAATGTCCAAACGAGAAAACAATGCTTCAGGACCTCTTGGCCCTACCCTGGGTCCTCCAAATAAGTGTATTTCTGGAAGGAGCTTAAAGAAAGACTGAACTTTGAAAACAGAAAGACTCAAAAGGCATTTTTTAAAATGGTAATTGGTAAGCGCTATGCACCAGACAGTGTTCAAAGCACTCGGATAATTACCACGTCATCAGGTGGCACCCAGTCCATGTCCCACAGTCTTACTCCCCATTTTAAAGATGAGGGAACTGAGAGGCACTGAGAAGTGAAGTGACTTGCCCAAGATCACACAGCAGACAAGAGGCAGATCCAGAATAAGAATCCAGGTCCTCCCAGGCCCGTGCTCTAGCCACTAGGTCACGTTGATTCTCCGCAGCCAGAGGACACTGAGCTGGAGGAGCTGAGGGAGGCACAGGTTCTGGGGCAACACTCCAGTGGGGGCCCATTGCAGAACTTGCTACCTCCTCTGGGGCCCCCAGGGAACTGAGGTAAGAAACCCCAAGGAAGAAGCTTCATCCAGAGCCAATCATTCAATCAATAGAATTCATTGAGCTATCTATCCAGGGTGGAGAAAGTCTTCTGGAGGAATTCAGAAAGGCTTGGAGGAAGAGGCAGGGAGTGGCCTGTAGGATATGAAAGGGGAGGGGACTTCCAGGATGCAGGAGGAAGAGGTCTTACAGCTAAAATCCGGGACGTCTCCACCTGGATGTCGGCCCGCCACCTAAAATTCAACACAAGCAAGACTGAGCTCCTCATCTTCCCTCCCAAACCCGGTCCTCTCCCAGACTTCTCTATCACCGTGGATGGCACGACCATCCTTCCCGTCTCTCAGGCCCGCGATCTCGGTGTCACCCTTGACTCGTCTCTCGTTCACCCCACACATCCTATCCGTTACCGAGACCTGCCGGTTTCACCTCTACAATATCGCCAAGATCCGCCCTTTCCTCTCCACCCAAACGGCTACCTTACTGCAACAGGCTCTCGTTATATCCCGGCTAGACTACTGTGTCAGCCTTCTCTCTGACCTCCCTTCCTCCTCTCTCGCCCCGCTCCAGTCTATTCTTCACTCCGCTGCCCGGCTCATCTTCCTGCAGAAACGATCTGGGCATGTCACTCCCCTTCTTAAACAACTCCAGTGGTTGCCTATCAACCTCTGCTCCAAACAAAAACTCCTCACTCTAGGCTTCAAGGCTCTACATCACCTTGTCCCTTCCTACCTCTCCTCCCTTCTCTCTTTCTACCACCCACCCCGCACGCTCCGCTCCTCCGCCGCCCACCTCCTCACCGTCCCTCGGTCTCGCCTATCCTGCCGTCGACCCCTGGGCCACGTCCTCCCGCAGTCCTGGAACGCCCTCCCTCCTCACCTCTGCCAAACTGATTCTCTTCCCCTCTTCAAAACCCTACTTAAAACTCACCTCCTCCAAGAGGCCTTCCCAGACTGAGCTCCTCTTCTCCCTCTACTCCCTCTGCCACCCCCCTTTACCTCTCCGCAGCTAAACCCTCTTTTCCCCCTTTCCCTCTGCTCCTCCACCTCTCCCTTCCCATCCCCTCAGCACTGTACTCGTCCGCTCAACTGTATATATTTCCATTACCCTATTTATTTTGTTAATGAATTGTACATCGCCTTGATTCTATTTAGTTGCCATTGTTTTTACGAGATGTTCTTCCTCTTGACTCTATTTATTGCCATTGTTCTTGTCTGTCTGTCTCCCCCGATTAGACTGTAAGCCCGTCAAACGGCAGAGACTGTCTCTATCTGTTGCCGACTTGTTCATTCCAAGCGCTTAGTACAGTGCTCTGCACATAGTAAGCGCTCAATAAATACTATTGAATGAATGAATGAATAAAATCCACCTTTTCCTCTCCATCCAAACTGCTACCACATTAATACAATCACCCATCCTATCTCACCTAGATTACCTAGATTATTGCATCAGCCTCCCTGCTGTCCTCCCAGCCTCCTGTCACTCCCCACTTCAGTTCATACTTCACTCTGCTGCCCAGATCATTATTCTACAAAAATGTTCACGACATGTCACCCAGCTCCTCAAAAACCTCTAGTGGTTGCCCATCCACCTCCACATCACACAAAAACTCCTCACCATTGGTTTTAAAAACTCCACCACCTTGCCCCCTCCTACCTCACCTCACTTCTCTTCTTCTACAACCCAGCCCGCACACTTCGCTCCTCTAGTGCTAACCTTCTCACTGTGCCTCAATCTCACTTATCCCACTGCTGACCCAAGCCCACATCCTGGAATGCCAAATCCTCAAATCAGAGAATTACTCCCCCCAACCCCGCTTTCAAAACCTTATTGAAGGCACAGTTCCTCCAAGAGGCCTTCCCAGACTAAGCCTCACTTTTCCTCATCTCCCACTCCCTTCTGTGTCACCCTGACTTGCTCTCTTTGCTCTCCCCCACATTCCCAGCCCCAAAGCACTTACGAACATATCTGTAATTTTATTTATTGGTACTGATGTCTGTCTCCTGCACTCCAGACTGTGAGGCCATTGTGGGTAGGGAGTGTGACTGTTTACTGCTATAGTGCTTTCCCAAGTGTTCAGTACAGTGCTCTGTACACAGTAAGTGCTCAATATGACTGAAAGAATGAATGAATGTGGGACAGGGACTGTGTTCAACCTGATTAGCTTTGTAGCTACCCCAGGGCTTAGCAGAGTGCCTGGTAACAATTATGGTATTTGTTAAAAGCTTACCAGTGCCAGGCACTCTACTAAGCACTGGGGTGGATATATGCAAAATGGGTTAGACACAGTCCCGGTACCACATAGGGCCCACAGTATCAATCCCCATTTTATAGATGAGGTAACTGAGGCATAGAGAAGCCAAGTGACTTGCCCAAGATCTCCCAGCAGACAAGTGGCAGAGCCAGAAGAGAGAAAACATTTAAGTAACATAAAAAACGAGGGTTATAACCTAATGGACCACAGGATAGCAACATGGCCTAATGGAAAAAACACAGTCCTGGGAATTAGAGGACCTGAGCTCTAATCCTGACTCTCCTGATCGCTGTATGACTTTGGGAAAGTCACTTAACTTCTCTGTGCCTCAGTTAACTCAACTGGAAAATGGGGATTCAATACCTGTTCTCCTTCCTACTAAGACTGTAAGCCACATGTGGAATAGGGACTGTGTCCAACCTTATGAACTTGTATCTACCTAGTGCCTACAACAGTGTTTAGAAAGCACTTAAATACTATTAATATTAGTATTATTAGAGATAAGAACTAGGCACAGGGAATCAGTTGGCTTGAAATGAACTAAGCCTGCAAGATGGGGCGGGGAATGGGGGGGCGGGGGCGGCCGCTGGAGAGGAGGAAGGATTATTATTATTGTTGTTGTTATTAATAGTGATAATATGTTGAGCACTTACTAAGTACCAAGCACTGTACTAAGCCCTGGGATAAATAAAAGATAATTAGATCACATGCAATCCCTGTCCCAGATGGGACTCCCAGGAAGCAGGGTGGCTCAGGGGAAGCAGTGTGGCTCAGTGGAAAAGAGCCTGGGCTTGGGAGTCAGAAGTCATGGGTTCGAATCCTGACCCTGCCACTTGTCAGCTGTGTGACTGTGGGCAGGTCACTTAACTTCTCTGTGCCTCAGTTACCTCATCTGTAAAATGGGGATTAAGACTGTGAGCCTCACGTGGGACAACCTGATTACACTGTATCTCCCCCAGCGCTTAGAACAGTGCTCTGCACATAGTAAGCACTTAACAAATACCAACAATTATTATTAATAATGATAAAAATACTAATAATGATTGTATTTGCTAAGCACTTACTATATGCCAAGCACTGTTCTAAGCGCTGGGGTAGATACAAGTAATCAGGATGTCCCAAGTGAGGCTCAGTCTTAATCCCCATTTCACAGATGGAGTAACTGAGGCACAGAGAAGTTAAGTGACTTGCCCAAAGTCACACAGCTAAGTGGCAGAGCTGGAATTAGAACTCAAGACAGGGGATAGAGCCAACTAAAGGCCTTAAAGACAATGGCCAATTTTCAGATGGCTCTTTAATTGACTAAAAGCACTTAACACATGATAAAAATCAATCCTATTTGCTGAGTGCCTATTGTGTGCAGAGCACCGTACTTGGGAAAATCCAGAAGAGTCAGAACAGCTTGCAGTCTAGCAAAAAGACAACAGAATGGCAGGGGTCTGGGGAGTCAGAGAACCTGGGTTCTAATCCCAGCTCTGCCACTTGTCTGCAGTGACCTTGGGCAAATCATTAAATTATCTGTGCCTCAATTGCCTCATCTGTAAAATGAGGATTACAGTTGTGAGTCCCATGTGGAAAATGGACTGTGCTCCATTTGATTAGTTTGTATCTACCCAGGCACTTAGTAATAAAGTGCCTAGCACATAGTAAGTGCTCAACAAATACCATAAAAAACCATAAAATAATTTCAGATGGGAATATTACACCATTATATTACGCTGCATGCACACAGACACAGTATACTGTGCATATTGTATACTGAACCCAGGGTGCTTCTCTAGAAGGATCTCTGATCTCCCTCCTTCCCCACAGGAGGAGCCATTATGATCTCCGTTCACTCAAGCAGATACTTTCAAATTTTGAAAAACTGCAGCCTCTCTGAGGATGCAGCAAAGTTGGTCCTGAGCTGGAGAGGAGGGAATTAAAGCATTCTCAGATGGTACCCTATTTCCAGTGGATTTCTTAGGGCTCCCTTGCACCTTCTATACTATTCTAAGGCAGAAATAATTGGCAGTATGGAGTAACTCAATCACGCAGTACAGAGAGTCTGCGTTTGTGATAACTGGGGAAACTGATGGTTGTTGACCTTGAAAGATGTGAAGATAGGCTACTGTCAGGGAGAGATCATGAGACATGTTGATACCAATTATATTATAAAGGAAGGGAGCAGGAGATCTTGGAGGCTAAATTTAGGCTGTTTGACAGGAAGGTGAAATTGGGGCCTTCTGACAGAACATTCTTTGTCTTCTACAAAGTCCCAGAAAAAAATAGAGCTTCAGGTTCTCAACATGGGGATAAAATGATGATGATGATGATGATGCAGAGTGGAAGCACCATGGCCTAATGGAAGGAGCCTAGGCCTAGGAGTCAGTGGACCTGCGTTCTAACTCCGACTGCCACATACTTGCTGTGTGATCTTGGGCAAGTCACAACTAGGACTAAGTTCTGTAAAATGGGGATTCAATACCTGTTCTTCTTAATAAGACTGTGAGCCCCACTTGGAACCTAATTATCTTGTATCTACCCCACGACTTAACAGAGTGCTTAGCACATAGGAAGTGCTTAACAAATATCACATGATGATTATTATTGTTAAAAATTAGGTGTTTCAAATTTGTCTTGGTCCTTACCAATAATATGCAATGGGGATGACCACTTTCTTTCACATTCTCTGAAGAAACATAACATCATTTTAGGCGAAACTAATGACTCAGCGAGTCCAGGATACTGTCATCAAAATCAGGACCAAAGGAGAAACAGAGCAACAGTTCCCCTTCTTCCTGGATCAGCATCACTAATAATGGCAAAATAAGGAAGTGGTGCCTGGAGCAGCTGGCCCCAGAGCAGCAAAGAGACACTGACAAAAGCCTGGAGACTTGAACAATTTGAACAAATCTAAATTTCCTTTACTTGCACAAGCTGTTTCTCCTGCCACTGTTGTTCTTGCTTGGAGTCAGGGAACAGCCTGCAGTAGCATTTTCCAGTTGCCCTTTTCAACTGACTCCAAGGGAAAGCTGGGGCAGAGACAGGGTCAGCTGACGACACCATGTTGGAATTCCCCATATCTTTCATCTGCTCCTCCTTAATGCTCTACCCCTGGGAATGGCTGAAGGTTTGTGACAGCGAGAGAGTGGGAGAGGGCCAGAGGAAAGCAATACAACACCTCTAGCTCCCAGTCAGTCAGTCAATTGTATTTATTGAGCGCTTACTGTGTGCAGAGCACTGAACCACCCCCTACAATAGTACAGTATAACAGACATATTCCCTGCCTTCAATGAGCTTACAGTCTAAAGGGGGAGACAGGCATTAATATAAATAAATAAATTACAGATATGTACATAAGTGCTGTGGAGTTGGGGTGAGGGGATGAATAAAGGGAAGAATTCAGGGCAACACAGAGAGGAGTGGGAGAAGAAGGAAGAATGACTTAGTAAGGGAAGGCCTCTTGGAGGAGATTTGCCTTCAGTAAGGCTTCAAAGTTGGGGAGAGCATTTTTAATTGTCTGTTCGATGTGAAGAGGGAGGCCATTCGAGGCCAGAAGGAGGATGTGAATGAGAGGTCAGCGGCATGAGAAGGTTACCATTAGAGGAGTGAAGTGTGCTGGCTGAGTTGTTGTAGGAGAGTAGCTAGGTGAGGGAGGAGGGGGTGAGGTGATTGAGTGCTTTAAGGCTTATGGTAACGTATTTCTGCTTGATGTGGGGGAGGATGGGCAACCACTGAAGGTTCTTGAAGAGTAGGGAAACGTAGGTGGAACGTCTTTGTAGAAAAATGAGCCGGGCAGGAGAGTGAAGTATGAACTGGAGTGGGGAGAGACAGGAGGCAGGGAGACCAGAAAGGAGGCTGATACAGAAATCAGGACGGGATAGGATAAGGGCTTGGACTAATGTGGTAGCAATTTGTGTGGAGAGGAAAGAGTGGATTTTAGCAGTCTTGTAAAGGTCCGGTTTCACCTCTACAATATCGCCAAGATCCGCCCTTTCCTCTCCACCCAAACGGCTACCTTACTATTACGGGCTCTCGTTATATCCCGGCTAGACTACTGTGTCAGCCTTCTCTCTGACCTCCCTTCCTCCTCTCTCGCCCCGCTCCGGTCTATTCTTCACTCCGCTGCCCGGCTCATCTTCCTGCAGAAACGATCTGGGCATGTCACTCCCCTTCTTAAACAACTCCAGTGGTTGCCTATCGACCTCCGCTCCAAACAAAAACTCCTCACTCTAGGCTTCAAGGCTCTCCATCACCTTGCCCCTTCCTACCTCTCCTCCCTTCTCTCTTTCTACCGCCCACCCCGCACGCTCCGCTCCTCTGCCGCCCACCTCCTCGCCGTCCCTCGGTCTCGCCTATCCCGCCGTCGACCCCTGGGTCACGTCCTCCCGCGGTCCCGGAACGCCCTCCCTCCTCACCTCCGCCAAACTGATTCTCTTTCCCTCTTCAAAACCTTACTTAAAAATCACCTCCTCCAAGAGGCCTTCCCAGACTGAGCTCCTCTTCCCCCTCTACTCCCTCTGCCATCCCCCCTTTACCTCTCCGCAGCTAAAGCCTCATTTTCCCCTTTTCCCTCTGCTCCTCCACCTCTCCCTTCCCATCCCCACAGCACTGTACCCGTCCGCTCAACTGTATATATTTTCGTTACCCTATTTATTTTGTTAATGAATTGTACATCGCCTTGATTCTATTTAGTTGCCATTGTTTTTACGAGATGTTCTTCCCCTTGACGCTGTTTAGTGCCATTGTTCTTGTCTGTCCGTCTCCCCCGATTAGACTGTAAGCCCGTCAAACGGCAGGGACTGTCTCTATCTGTTGCCGACTTGTTCATCCCAAGCGCTTAGTACAGTGCTCTGCACATAGTAAGCGCTCAATAAATACTATTGAATGAATGAATGAAAAGGTCGAACCAAGAAGACTTAGTGATAGATTGAAAATGTGGGTTGGATAACACCAAGGTTATGGGCTTGTGAGACAGGAAGGATGGTGATGCCGTCTCCAGTGATTGGAAAGTCAGGGGAAGGATAAGGTTTGGGTGGGAAGATAAGGAGCACTGTTTTAGACATGTTAAATTTGAGGTGACTGGGACATCCAAGTAGAGATGATTACAGCTGGAGATTGCTTGATTTGTGAATAATCAGCATAGAGGTAGTAGTTGAAGCCATCTGAGCAAATGAGTTCGCCAAGGGAGTGATGGTAGATGGAGAGTAGAAGAGGACCCAGGACTGAACCTTGAGAGACACCCGTAGCTGGGGTTGGGAGGCAAAGGAGGAGCTTGAGAAAGAGACTGAGAATGAGTGGCCAAAGATAAGACCATTTCCAATATTCCTGGACCCCTCACCTTCCCTTTCCCACAAGGATTCGCCCTTGCTAGAGCAGCATCAGCCATGGAGACACATGGCACAATGTTAGGGCAAGAAGAGTAACTGAATCTCCAGGTATCAAGGTTGGATCGGGTGAATGGGGCAGGAGAGAATCCCACTGCTGAATGGGTGCCCCAAGTCAGGCTGGGATGGGTGGAGGAAGAACTAATCAATTAATCAACTGTATGTATTCAGCGCTTACTGCGTGCAGTACAACACATTCCCTGCCCACAAGGAGCTAACAGACTAGTGGTGGGTTTTATTTGATGTGAAAGATGATGGGCATTAGATCCTTTCTTTCTATACTGACAGGAGCCAGTAGGAAAGAAATTGGGAAGTGGGGGAAGGGGAAGCCCCCACTCTCAAAAATTCTCTATGACCAATTATACACAAATAGACCAGTCTAACCTAATTCTCTCTACCTCCCTCTGTTTCCACAGGTTTGGTTCATCCTTCATTACATTATATGTAAAACAGCAGGGCCTACTGGAAAGAGCCCAGAGCTGGAAGTCAGAGGACTAGGACTGTAATCCCAGCTCAGTCAGCTGGACAAGTCATTTAATTTCTCATTGACTCAGTTTCACCAGTAAAATGGGGATGCAATTCCTGTTGTCCCTCGTACTTTGACTGTGAGCCTCATGAGGCACTGGGACTGTGTCCCCTCTGATTGACTTGTCCCTTTACCAGCTCTTAGAAAGTTGCTGGGCAAATGGTACACGCTTAACAAATACCATAAAAAAACATTAAAGATACATCAAGGAGCAGAAATTATTTTGCATATTTGCGACTGGGCAGTGTGTGCAAGATGATGAATGTAAGAATTCTTTGTTTTCATGAAGAAAACCACTAAGGCTCCTCAAGGAGTCAACTGTCAGCCAAGAGACTGCCACTGGATAAAGTGTGGGCCAGCCCAATTATTAGTCACATTTATTGGCTGCGGAGTCTTTAGCTCCCAGTCTGAATTGTAGTCTCCATCCCAGTGGCCAGGGCTAGCAAGGAAGGATTTAGATGAAGGTTGATCTTTTGAAATACGAAACCTTCTCCTTCCATCCTCTCTTGCCCTCAAGGATGTGGGAAAAATTGTGAAGGGAGAAGTATAACACCAAACACACAGAGATCAGTTGGAAAAACCTGCCCTCCAAGCCATATCTAGTTATATCTCCATTCCTGAATAATCTTTTATGGAAAGTCATACATGATTATCTAAACCAAGCTCAACTTTTCCAAATGGAAACTCCTCACTACTGGCTTCAAAGCTCTACATCCATCACCTTACTCACTCTTACCTCATCTCTGTTCTCTCCTTCTACAGCCCAGCCCACACACTCCGCTCCTCTGCCACCGCTAACCTCCTCACTGGGCCTTGTTCTCATCTGTCCCGCCGTCGACTGGCCCAAGTCCTACCTCTGGCTTGGAATGCCCTCCTTCCTCACATCTGCCAAACCAGCACATTTCCCCCCTTCGAAGTCCTATGGAAAGCTCACCTCCTCCGAGAGGCCTTCCCAGACTCTCCCTCTGCGCCTCCTCCCCTCCCCATCGCCCCGATTCCCTCCCTCTGCTCTACCCCTCTCCCCTCCCCACAGAACTTGGGTATATATGTACATATTTATTATTCTATTTATTTTCATTCATTCATTCAAAAGTATTTATTGAGCACTTACTATGTGCAGAGCACTGTACTAAGTGCTTGGAATGTACAATTTTGCAACAGATAGAGACAATCCCTGCCCAATGACAGGCACACAGTCTAATTGGGGGAGACCCATGGCAGAGCAAAACGGAACGCAACAGAAACAAGACAACATTATCACGATTAATAGAATCAAGGGGATATACACCTCAATAACAAAATAAATAGGGTAATAAAAAATATATACAAATGAGCACAGTGCTGAGGGGAGGGGAGGAGGGAGGGGGAGGAGCAGAGGAAAAGAGGGGCTCAGCTGAGGGGAGGTGAAGGGGGAAGGGGGAGAAGCAGAGGGTGGTGGGGAGCAGAGGGAAAAGGGGGGGCTCAGTCTGGGAAGGCCTCTTGGAGGAAGTGAGTTGTCAGTAGGGCTTTGAAGAGGGGAAGAGAGTTACTTTGGCGGACGTGAGGAGGGAGGGCATTCCAGGACAGCAGTATGACGTGGGCCAGGGGTCGATGGCAGGATATGTGAACGGGGGACAGTGAGGAGGTGAGCGGCAGAGGAGCAGAATGTACGGGCTGGGCAGTAGAAAGAGACAAGGGAGGTGAGGTAGGAGGGGGCAAGGTGATGCAGAGCTTTGAAGCCAAGAGTGAGGAGTTTTTGTTTCGTGCGGAGGTCGATAGGAAACCACTGGAGGTTTTTAAGAAGGGGAGTGACATGCCCAGAGTGTTTCTGTAGGAAGATGATCTGGGCAGTGGAATGAAGTGGGAATGGACTGGAATGGACTAGAGTGGGAAAGACAGGAGGAAGGGAGATCAGAGAGAAGGCTGACACAATATCCAGTCGGGATATTATGACAGCTTGTACCAGCATGGTAGCCGTTTGGATGGAGAGGAAAGGGAGGATCGTGGCGATATTGTAAAGGTGAGACCGACTTGTAAAGGTGAGACCGACAGGTGTTGGTGATGGATTGGATGTGTGGGATGAATGAGAGAGCTGAGTCAAGGATGACACCAAGGTTGCGGGCCTGTGAGACGGAAGGATGGTCGTGCCATCCACAGTGACAGAGAAGTTAGGGAGAGGACAGGGTTTGGGAGGGAAGATAAGGAGCTCAGTTCTGGACATGTTGAGATTTAGGTGGCGGGCAGACATCCAGGTGGAGATGTCCTGGAGGCAGGAGGAGATACGAGCCTGAAGGGAGGAGGAGAGAACTGGGGGGAAATGTAGATTTGGGTGTCATCTGCATAGAGATGAGAGTTGAAGCCATGGGAGTAAATGAGTTCACCAAGGGAGTGAGTATAGATGTAGAAGAGAAGAGGGCCAAGAACTGACCCTTGAGGAAACCCTATAGTCAGTGGATGGGAGGGGGAGGAGGAGCCCGCGAAAGAGACCGAGAATGAATGGCCAGAAAGATAAGAGGAGAACCAGGAAAGGACAGAGTCCGTGAAACCAAGGTGAGATAAGGTATGGAGGAGAAGGGGATGGTCAACAGTGCCAAAGGCAGCTGAGAGGTCGAGGAGGATTAGGATAGAGTAGGAGCCATTGGATTTGGCAAGAAGGAGGTCATGGGTGACCTTTGAGAGGGCAATCTCGGTAGAGTGGAGGTCGGAAGCCAGACTGGAGGGGTCCAGGAGAGAGTTGGAGTTGAGGAATTCAAGGCAGCGAGTGTAGATGACTCATTTGTATATATCTATGATTCTATTTATCTTGATGATATATATGCCAGACTACTTGTTTTGTTCTGTTTTGTTTTGTTGTCTGTCTCCCCTGTTTAGACTGTGAGCTCGTTATTGGGCAGGGATTGTCTGTATCTGTTGCCGAATTGTACATTCCAAGCGCTTAGTACTGCGGTCTGCACATAGTAAGCTCTCAATAAATATGAATGAATAAATTTTTATGCATCCTTCATTTGTAATATAATTCTCTTTAAATTTATTTCTATTACTTGAAAACTCATATCTGTCAGAGAGCACACCTTTATCTATCAACTCAAAGCCAAGGTGAAAGAAGTCTTAGAATTTGCAGTCTTCTCAATCCTAATTATTCTTTATCTTTTGTCTACACCATGCATACAATAACTCCTTATGAGTAGGCTAATTAAATTATCATTTCACATTTCTTAAACACCCAGAGTGGTAGGTTCAAAGAAGCATGTTTCTTTGCAGTTGATTCTGCTGAAGACTTTTAGCAGAATCCTCTTTCCAAAACACAAAAATAGAGTCCACCGGCTAAACCCCAAGCAGGCCAAAACCCTAGGGCTTCTACCTAGCCTGGCCTAAGCTGGGACCCAAGGTTGGAAGCCTATTTTGAAGGTGCACAAACATATTCTAGCTTACTCTTGGGTAAGAGCTGGACCATGAATGTGTAAGTGCCTGCCAGCCTTGCCAAGAACTACCAATTCCCACCCAGAAGAAGATGTGAACCAGGGCTGTGCAAGCCAAATCAAACCTCACTACTGAGACCCAGAACAGAGTCAGAACAGCAATACGTCTTGTGGATACAGCACGTGCCTGGTAGTCTGAAGAACCATGAAGGAGTCAGAAGGACCTGGCTTCTAATTCCAGCTCTGCTATTTGCCTGCTGTGTGACCCTGGGCAAGTTACTACACTTCTCTGAGTCTCAGTTACCTTCTCTGTAAAATGGGGATTAAGACTGCGAACCCCATGTAGGACATCAACCATATGCCTGTCGGATATGACGAGGGATGGCATTCCAGGCCAGAGGCATGACGTAGGCAAGAGTCGGGGTGAGATAGATAAGAGCGAAGTACAGTGAGAAGGTTGGCATTAGAGGTGCCAAGTGTGCAGACTGGATTATAGTAGGAGACGTAGGAGAGGGCAAGGTGATCAAGTGCTTTAGAGCCAATGGGAAGGAAATTCTGTTTGACGCAGAGGTGGATGGGCAACCACTGAAGGTTCTTAACTAATCTGTGTCTACCCCAGTACCTACCCATGCTGGGCAGCTGCGGCACAGGATAGAGTCGAGGGAGGAGGCTCAAGTTTACTGCCTGGAAGGAGGCAGTGGTAAACCTCTTCTGTATTTTTACCAAGAAAACTCTATGGATACACTACCAGGACGACTGCAGGTGGAGAGCGGGGCGGGGCGATCTAGGAGAGATGTGCCTGTGGTGTCGCTATAGGTCGGAAACAACTCGACGGCATAGGATGAGACCCCAGTACTTAGTACCTGGACCACAGTAAGCCCTTAACAAATACCCATCTTAAGTCATCCACTTTCCTACTGATTATCAATCAAAAGTATTTAGTGACCACATACTGTGTACAGAGCACGTACTAAGTGTTATGTCAGCACTATATTATATGAAGTTTACAAAGGAAAAGGCAAATACAGAATTGCTGTGCAGCCAGAAAATATCAGGAAGTTCAAGAAGGGGTTAAATATACTCATGGAGAAAGGGCCCAAACTTACAAAGTGAAATTTGAGACATGTTAAGAGTAAATAAATAAATGATTGATGGGTCATTCTGCCACCTGGACAGAAATAACAAAACTTGTCAGAATGCTGGGCCAGATGGACCACTGGTCTGACACAATATGGTTCTACTTTAGCTTAGTTCTGGGAAAGTTGGTCAGTTTCCGATATATTTATTAAGCATCCACTTTGTACAGGGAACTGTACTGGGCACTTGGGAAAGTAAATAAAAAAAGGCCTGGTCCCAATTCTCCAGTTTTCAATCTAATGGGAAGAATAAATTGAACAGAAAGAGCAAAAGCAATACACAGAGAAATAAACATTGCTCACAGCAAATGTGAAAAAAATTGAGAGGATATGAACTTATAAATCTATACATCTATACCTACACACACAGGTGCTATGGAAGTCTAAGGCTGCAGAAATAATTTAGATCCAATTTCTAGCCTTAGGGTAGAGGCTGGGGAGTGCTGGACTCCACTACAGTTTGAATATATTGAACTGCCTTCAATATATGAGTAACGAGTAATGAGTAACGAACTAGAGAGTAATGGAGGAACTACATCATCTCCCAATTATCTATGACAGCAGAGGCAGAAAGAGCACAGAAAAATGAAATTCAAATAATCCCAAAACCTAATTTATACAACGGTCTCAAACTTGTTTCCTCACTGTATCTTTTTTCTGAGGGTTAAGAACCGGAAAATCAAACTGAACTTTCATGTCCTTTCTCTTAGGTAGCCCATACTTGACAGACGTTAAGGTGCCCATGCCTAAGCAATCAATGGTACTTATTGAGCACTTACTCTGCATAGAGCACTTGGGAGAGTACAGTACAACAGAGTTGATACACACAATCTCTGCCCACAGAGAGTCTGCAATCTAGTGGGGGAGATATGTTAAAACAAATTACAGATAGGGGAAATGGCAGAAGGTAAGGATATGCACGCAAGTGCTGTAGAGTGAATATCCAGTGTCTGTAGGAGATGTGATTTTAGTAGGGCTTTGAATATGGGGAGAGTGATGGAATGTCAGGTACAAAGGAGAAGGGAATTCTAGCCCAGAGGAAGGACATGGGTAAGGGGCTGACTGTGATAAAGATGAAACTCCATTTAAGGCCCTCAATCAGCTCTCCCCCTCCTACCTTACCTCGCTGCTCTTCTACTACAACCCAGCCTGTACATATCACTCTAATGCTAACCTGACCCAAACACTTAGTACAGTGCTCAAGAAATACAATTGATAAACTTACTGTACCCAGATCTCCTATGTTTCACCACCTAAAGAGGGCGGGGGGAGGAGGGTTTTGGAGACCCAAGCAAGGGTGGCTGGGTGAAAGAGAATTAACTGAATCTGCACAACATAGTTTGAAGGGATGACTGTAACAAAGGGTACCGTTAATAGAAAATATCTTTACTCCGAGTTTGGTAACTAATAAAGAAGCTTTGAAGCACAAATCTGAATTTGTTCCCCATTTTCTTCTACAGGCTCTGAGATGCTTGCCTGACAAACAGGGATACTTCTGGATTTTCATTTGTTTTTCGATTACATCTCAACTTAAAACAAAGATTTAAAGGAGGAAACACACAGGAGCTTTTCTTACATTGGAAGTTGAAGTTTGGGGCCAGTTCCAAAGGGCTCTGGATAAGCAGCAACAAAAGGCCAAAAGGGCAAAGGGCCTTCGCACACCCAACAGGGTGTGAGGCTGTGCACCGCCAGTCGCTCAATCGTATTTATTAAGTGCTTCCTGTGTGCACAGCACTGCACTAAGCGCTTGGGAGAGTACAATATAGCACATTCCCTGCTCACATTCCCACCCCTAGAGGGGGAGGCATTCATTCAATCGTATTTATTGAGTGCTCACTGTGTGCAGAGCAGAGGCAGACATTAATATAAATAGAATTGCTGATGTGTACCTAAGCGCTGTGGGGCTGGGAGGGGAGAAGAATAAAGTGAGCAAGTCAAGGGGATGCACAAAGGAGTGGGAGAAGAGGAAAGGAGAATTGAGTCGGGAAAGGCCTTTGGGAGGCTTGGAAGGATGGGAGAGTGACTGTCTGTCAGATGGGAAGGGGTAGGGCATTCCGGGTCAGAGGGAGGACGGGGGAGAAAGGTCGGCGTGGCGATGGACGAGGTCGAGGTCCAGTGGGTAGGTTGGCAGTAGAGGAGCGAAGTGTGCGGGTTGGGTTGCAGTAGGAGAGCAGCGAGGTGAGGTAGGAAGGGGGCAAGGTGACTGAGAGCTTTAAAGCTGACAGAACGGAGTTTCTGCTTGACGCGGAGGTGGATGGGCAACCTCTTCAGACACCGCCAGGGCAGGTTGACATAATCAAACACGAGCCCTTCTAGACCAAAGATTTCTTTTGTTTTTAAGCGGCCATTTCCCCGTGTGTCGGAATCCGCAGCCCCCAGTCCCAGGCGGCACTCCCCGGCCCGCTGGTGGCTTGCGGGGTGGTGGATGCTGTAGGAGGGGGGTCGAGGGGGCTGGCGACCTGATGGAGGGGGAGGCATTTGCACTCTCCGGCTCAGCTCCGAGAGGAAGGGCCGGGCCGCTGGCCCCCAAGCCAAAGACAGGCCGGCAGGACGGGCAGGACGGGCAGGCAGGGAGGGACCTGACCGCCGGACGCAGGCCGCGCCCGCCGGGGAAGGAGGGGAAAGGGGGATCGCCCCCCGGGAGGGGCTAGTCCTTCATTCAGTCGTACTGATGGAGCGCCTACTGTGTGCAGAGCACTGGACGGAGCGCTTGGAATAGACAATTCGGCTACAGAGAGACGATCCCTACCCCACAACGGGCTCACAGTCTACGAGGGGGAGACAGCCAAACAAACAGGCAGGCATCAACACCATCAAAACAGATCAACAGAATCACAGCTACCCACACACCATTAACAGACGAGAGAAATAAAATACGCAAATATACACAAGTGCGAGGGGGAGGGAGTCGGGGCAGAGAAGGAAGGCCTCCTGGAGGAGGGCTTGGAAGAGAGGTAGTTTGGCGGATGCGAGGAGGGAGGGCATTCCAGGGCAGAGGGAGGACGGGGGTCGACGGTGGGACAGAAGAGAAGGAGACACGCCTACCTGGGCTGGGGGGCTGGGCACCCGCTTCCTCCTCTTCCTCCTCTTCCTCGTCCCGCTGCCGCAGCCGCTGCTCCCCGAGCGCCCCGGGCCTGTCTGCACTCGGTCCAACGTGGCAGCCGCCCCCTCCGCCTCCGCCGCCGCGGCCCGCCCAGCGCAGCCACTTCCGGGAGCAGGGACCGCCTCCCTCGGCGGCCATCCCTTCCCCCACGCCACGCCGCCACTTCCCGTGACAGGAGCCGGGGGGGGGGGAGGGTGGGGCGGAGCCGGAGCGACCCTGGAGGAGTCATTCATTATTTATTCATTCATTCAAAAGTATTTATTGAGCGCTTAGTATGTGCGGAGCACTGTACTAAGCGCTTGGAATGGACAGATCGGTAACAGAGGCAGTGTCTGCCCCTTGACGGGCTTACAGTCTCAGCGAGGGAGACATCTGTTTCCGTTTTACCAGCATCATTTTTATTTGAAGGGATGAGAATGTAGGATTAAATAATTACTGGGTTGGAAGATTTTCCTCAGGAGTTAAATCTTCTCCCCAAACTGAGTGAAGATGTGTTTGGTGGCCAGTACAGGGAACACATGCACATGATGCCTATCAACCTCCGCTCCAAACAAAAACTCCTCACTCTAGGCTTCAAGGCTGTCCATCACCTTGCCCCCTCCTACCTCTCCTCCCTTCTCTCTTTCTACTGCCCACCCCGCACGCTCTGCTCCTCTGCCGCCCACCTCCTCACCGTCCCTCGGTCTCGCCTATCCCACCGTCGACCCCCGGGCCACGTCCTCCCGCAGTCCTGGAACGCCCTCCCTCCTCACCTTAGACTATCTAATTCTCTTCCCCTCTTCAAATCCCTCCTTAAAGCTCACCTCCTCCAAGAGGCCTTCCCAGACTGAGCTGCCCCCTTTTTCCCTCTGCTCCCTGTACCCCCCACCCTTCACCTCCCCGCAGCTAAACCCTCTTCTCCCCACTTTCCCTCTGCTTCTCCCCCTCTCCCTTCCCACCCCCTCAGCACTGTACTGGTCCGCTCAACTGTGTATATTTTCATTACCCTATTTATTTTGTTAATGAAATGTTCATCGCCTTGATTCTATTTAGTTGCCATTGTTTTTACGAGATGTTCTTCCCCTTGACTCTATTTATTGCCACTGTTCTTGTCTGCCTGTCTCCCCCGATTAGACTGTAAGCCCGTCAAAGGGCAGGGACTGTCTCTATCTGTTGCTGATTTGTACATTCCAAGTGTACAAATTTGTACAGTGCTCTGCACATAGTAAGCACTCAATAAATACTATTGAATGAATGAATGATGCTCTTCTTCTCTAATTACTCACTACTTCACTTGTATGGAACATGTCTACCAACTCTGTTGTACTGAACTCTCCCAAGCGCTTAGTACAGTGCTGTACACACTGAAAGCTCTCAATAAATACCACTGATCGACTGATTTTAAGACTAACAAAGAGTCACAAATTAAACGACAGACAAGAACAGTGGCAATAAATAGAATCAAGGGGGAGAACATCTCATTAAAACAATAGCAAATAAATAGAATCAAGGTGATGTACATCTCATTAATAAAATAAATAGGGCAATAATATATACAAATGAGCAGATGAGCACAGTGTTGAGGGGAGGGGAAGAAAGATGGGGAGGAGCAGAGGGAAATGGGGGGAAAAGGGGGCTTAGCTGAGGGGAGGTGAGGGAGGCAGAAAGGCAGCAGAGGGAAAAGGGGAAGCTCAGTCTGGGAAGGCCTCTTGGAGGAGGTGAGCTCTGTAGGGCTTTGAAGAGGGGCAGAGAGTTAGTTTGGCAGAGGTGAGGAGGGAGGGCATTCCAGGACAGCGGCCCAGGGGTCGATGGCGGGATAGGCGAGAATGGAGGACAGTGAGGAGGTGGGCGGCAGAGGAGCGGAGAGTGCGGGGTGGGCAGTGGAAAGAGAGAAGGGAGGAGAGGTAGGAGGGGGCAAGGTGATGGGGAGCCTCGAAGCCCAGAGTGAGAAGGTTTTGTTTCGTGCGGAGGTCGATAGGCAGCCACTGGAGGTTTTTAAGAAGGGGAGTGACATGCCCAGAGCATTTCTGCAGGAAGATGAGCCGGGCAGCAGAATGAAGAAAAGACTGGAGTGGGGAGAGACAGGAGGAAGGGAGACCAGAGAGAAGGCTGACACAATAATCCAGCGGGGATATTATGAGAGCCACGGCCCCGCCTGCTTCCAGACGAACCTACCAGCTGCCATCCAGACTGTCATTCATTCAATCGTAGTTTTCGAGCGCTTATGGTGTGCAGAGCACTGGACTAAGTGCTTGGAATGGACAATTGGGCAACAGAGAGACGATCCCTGCCCAACGACGGGCTCACAGTCTTGAATTGTATTGACTGAGCGCCGACTCTGTGCAGCGCCCTGGACTAAGCGCTTGGAAAGCACAATTCGACAGCAGATAGAGATGATCTCCACCCGCCAACGGGCTCACAGTCTAGGAAGGAGGGAAACGGACAACAAAACAAAACAAGTAATAATAATAATGATGTTGGTATTTGTTAAGCGCTTACTCTGTGCCAAGCATTGTTCTAAGCACTGGGGTAGATACAGGGTGATCAGGTTGTCTCACCTGAGGCTCACAGTCTTCAACCTCATTTTGCATATGAGGGAACTGAGGCACAGAGAAGGGAAGTGACTTGCCCAAAGTCACACAGCTGACAGGTGGTGGGGTCGGGATTAATATTAATGATAATAATGGTGGTATTTGTTAAGTGTTTACTATGTGCAAAGCACTGTTCTAAGCACTAGGGGGATACAAGGTGAGAAGGTTGTCTCACGTGGGCTCAGTCTTCATCCCCATTTTACAGATGAGGTTACTGAGGCACAGAGAAGTTAAGTGACTTGACCAAAGTCACACAGCTGACAAGTGGTGGAGCCAGGATTAGAACCCATGACCTCTGACTCCTAAGCCTGTACTCTTTCCACTGAGCCACACTGCTTCTCTAAATAAAGAAGCATCAATATTCATTCAATAGTATTTATTAAGCGCTTACTATGTGCAGAGCACTGTACTAAGTGCTTGGGATGAACAAGTCGGCAACAGATAGAGACAGTCCCTGCCATTTGACGGGCTTACAGTCTAATCGGGGGAGACGGACAGACGAGAATGATGGCAATAAATAGAGTCAAAGGGAAGAACATCTCGTAAAAACAATGGCAACTAAATAGAATCGAGGCGATGAACATTTCATTAACAAAATAAATAGGGTGATGAAAATATACACAGTCGAGCGGACGAGTACAGTGCTGAGGGGATGGGAAGGGAGAGGGGGAGGAGCAGAGGGAAATGGGGGGAAAAGAGGGTTAAGCTGCGGAGAGGTGAAGGGGGGGTGGTAGAGGGAGTAGAGGGAGAAAAGGAGCTCAGGCTGGGAAGGCCTCTCGGAGGAGGTGAGTTTTAAGTAGGGTTTTGAAGAGGGGAAGAGAATCAGTTTGGCGGAGGTGAGGAGGGAGGGCGTTCCAGGACCGCAGGAGGACGTGGCCCAGGGGTCGACGGTGGGATAGGCGAGACCGAGGGACGGTGAGGAGGTGGGCGGCAGAGGAGCGGAGCGTGCGGGGTGGCAGTAGAAAGAGAGAAGGGAGGAGAGGTAGGAAGGGGCAAGGTGATGTAGAGCCTCGAAGCCTAAAGTGAGGAGTTTTTGTTTGGAGCAGAGGTTGATAGGCAACCACTGGAGTTGTTTAAGAAGGGGAGTGACGTGCCCAGATCATTTCTGCAGGAAGATGAGCCGGGCAGCGGAGTGAAGACTAGACCGGAGCGGGGCGAGAGAGGAGGAAGGGAGGTCAGAGAGAAGGCTGACACGGTAGTCTAGCCGGGATATAACGAGAGCCCGTAGCAGTAAGGTAGCCATCTGGGTGGAGAGGAAAGGGTGGATCTTGGCGATATTGTAGAGGTGAAACCGGCAGGTCTCGGTAACGGATAGGATATGTGGGGTGAACGAGAGAGACGAGTCAAGGATGACACCGAGATCGCGGGCCTGAGAGACGGGAAGGATGGTCGTGCCATCCACGGTGATAGGGAAGTCTGGGAGAGGGCCGGGTTTGGGAGGGAAGATGAGGAGCTCAGTCTTGCTCATGTTGAGTTTTAGGTGGCGGGCCGACATCCAGGGGGAGACTTCCCGGAGGCAGAAGGAGATGCGAGCCTGAAGGGAGGGGGAGAGGACAGGGGTGGAGATGTAGATCTGCATGTCATCTGCGTAGAGATGGTAGTCAAAGCCGTGAGACAGCGAATGAGTTCACCAAGGGAGTGAGTGTAAATGGAGAACAGAAGAGGGCCAAGAACTGACCCTTGAGGAATTCCAACAGTTAAAGGATGGGAGGGGGAGGAGGCGCCAGCGAAGGAGACCGAGAATGACCGGCCAGAGAGGTGAGAGGAGAACCAGGAGAGGACGGAGTCCATGAAGCCAAGGTGAGATAAGGTATGGAGGAGGAGGGGATGGTCGACAGTGTCAAAGGCAGCAGAGAGGTCAAGGAGGATTAGAATGGAGTAGGAGCCATTGGATTTGGCAAGAAGGAGGTCATGGGTGACCTTCGAGAGAGCAGTCTCGGTAGAGTGGAGGGGACGGAAGCCAGATCGGAGGGGGTCTAGGAGAGAATGGGAGTTAAGGAATTCTAAGCATCGATTGTAGACGACTCGTTCTAGGATTTTGGAAAGGAAGGGTAGTAGGGAGATAGGGCGATAACTGGAGGGGGAAGTGGGGTCAATAGCATCAATATAAATAGAATTAGAGATATGTGCACATCATTAATAAAATAAATACAATAATAAAAATGTAGATAGCTTCCCAAGTGCTGTGGGGCAGGGAGGGGCGTAGAGCAGAGGGAGGAAATAAGGGCGATGGGGAGGGGAGGAGGAGCAGAGGAAAAGGGGGACTTAGTCTGGGAAGGCCTCCTGGAGGAGGTGAGAAGGGGACAAGTGTGCTAGTTTGGTGGATGTGAGGAGGGAAGGCATTCCAGGCCAGAGGTAGGACGTGGGGCAGAGTCGACGGCGGGGCAGGCCAGAGGCACAATGTGGTTAGCGGTGGAGGAGCAGAGTGTGTGGGCTCGGCTGGAGAAGGAGAGAAGGGAGGTGAGGTAGAAGGGGAATTCATTTAATCATATTTATTGAGTGTTTACTGTGTGTAGAACACTGTACTAAGTGCTTAGAAAGTACAATTCTGTGACAGAGACATTCCCTGCCCACAGCGGGCTCACAGTCTAGAAGGGGGGAAACAGACATCAATCGCTGGTATTTATTGAACACATACCGTGTGCCTATCATTGCACTAAATGGTTGGGAGGATATGATAGAATATACTGCGTCTCTCCATTCAAGGACTTCCAATGGCTACCTGTAGTTCACCACCAAGATGATCTTCGGGGCCTGCAAAGCAACTGCTACCAGGACCTCTAGTGGTTGTGAAACAATTGGTGTCCCAGGGTCTCCCTTATTTTTCGGAGAGCCTCCCTCCCCACCTCTATCCCCCTCCCCAAGTCCTGGCTGGATGTGCTTAGTGGACAGAGCACAGACCTGGGAGTCAGAAGGCTATGGGTTCTAATCCCAGATCTGCCACTTGTCTGCTGTGTGACCTTGGGCAAGTCACTTCACTTCCCTGGGCCTCAATTACCTCATCTGTAAAATGGGGATTGAGACTGTGAGCACCATGTGGCAAGCAGTGTGGCTCAGTGGAAAGAGCCTGGGCTTCGGAGTTAGAGGTCATGGGTTCGATTCCCGGCTCTGCCACTTGTCAGCTGTGTGACTGTGGGCAAGTCACTTCACTTCTCTGTGCCTGTTACCTCATCTGTAAAATGGGGATTAACTGTGAGCCTCACGTGGGATAACCTGATTACCCTGTATCTACCCCAGTGCTTATAACAGTGCTCTGCACATAGTAAGCGCTTAACAAACACCAACATTATTATGTGGGACGCGGACTGCGTCCAACCCAATTTGCTTGTATCCACTCCAGTGCTTAGTAAAGTTCATCTATTCATCAAATTTATTGAACACTTACTGTGTGCAAAGCATTATACTAAGCATTTGGGAGGGTACATTATAACAATTAACAGGCACATCCCCTGCCCACAATTAGCTTATATTCTAGAGGATCCTGATGCAGGACCTGAGTCTGCACATGATGATCTAACAGCAGGTGGGAAAATGTCCAGAATCTACATATTTCCTAACAGTTTAACTATAATAATCACAGGTTAGCCAGCCCCTCAAACATTCCATCACGTTTGTGAGTACTTACTGTGTGCAGAGCACTGTATTAATTACTTGGGAGAGTACAATATAGTTGGTAGATATGTTCCTTAGCCACAAGGAGCTTACAGTCTAGAGAAATCCCTCCTGGATTTCCTTGCAACCATCCCCTCTCCAATGGCCAAGTTCACACTCATAATAATTATGGTATTTGTTCAGCACTTACTATGTGTTGACCACAGTTCTAAGCACTGGGATAGTTACAAGTTAATCATTCATTCAATCGTACTTATTGAGTGCTTTGTGTGCAGAGTACTGTACTAAGCACTTGGGAAGTACAATTCAGCAATAGAGACATTCCCTGTCCATAACGGACTTACAGTCTAGAAGGTGGGAGACAGACATCAAAACAAGTAAAAAGGCATCAATAGCATCAGTATAAATAGAATTATATATACACATCAAAATAAGTAAACCGGCATTAAATAGAATTATAGATATGTACACATATACACAAGTGCTGTGGGGTGGGGAGTGGGCGTAGAGCAAAGGAAATGAGTCGGGGAGATGGGGATGGGAGGGGGAGCTGAGGAAAAGGGGGGCTTAATCTGGAAGGCTAATCAGGCTGAACACAGTCCCTGTCCCAAACGGCCAAATGTGAACAACTTAATAATCAGGCTATTGGTGGGTTGGGATTTTGGGGAAGACTTTTGTTGTGAGCAACAACATATGGATGTTGAACAACATAAGGCATTCACTTTTCTACTCTATAAAGCAACCTGATTTATTATCACTGCAGGGTCCCTCTCCATTCTTTCCTGGACTTTGGGGATGGAGTAGACCCCTCTTGCCCCAGCCCTGAAATCCTGGGTGGATGGGTTGTTCTGTTGGTCTGTGTCTTCCACAACCAGCCCAAACAACCTGGGGGAGCCTTCAAGAATGGAGCAGAGGTTGGGGTTCTGGGGCTTGCTGCGGTGGCTGTGTAGACCGCTTTGTGGGGGACCGGGGGAAAGGGTGGAAGGAGGTAATGTATGGCTTGTGACCTGAAGCCTCTGGCCACTGCCTCCATCAGTAATCAAGTAGCAGAGGCTCAGAGGTTGCCCCCAGATAGGTCTTCTGAGCCAGGGGCAGTGGCAGATGTTTCTGGGCCAGCAAATCTCATGACTGGGCATTCCCTAGAGTTCAAACACCTGTCACAGGAAAGTCTCTACTCATCCTCAAGGTCAGGGAATTCATTCAATCGTATTTACTGAGCGCTTACTGTTTGCAGACCACTGTACTAAGTGCTTGGGAGAGTACGATACAATAAACAGGCCCATCCCCTGCCCAAAACGAGCTTACGGTCTAGAGAGGGGGGAATGTGACAGGGACACGCTGGGATTGTCCTTGTAGATTGCAACTACCACACTACAACTTTAGATTTTGAATGAAAAGCAGCATGGTCTAGTGCATAAGAGAACAGGCCTGGGAGTCAGAAGGACCTGGGCTCTAATCCTGACTCCTAATACAGTGCCTGACACACAGCAAGTGCTTAAAGAATACTATAAAAAAAACCCCTCAAATGGCATTAGAACCACCTTGGGGTCAGCTAGCCAGTTCTGCTCTCTAAGGGCTGGTTGCTGAGGCTCAGAGGAATACCAAATACCTGCTCTCCAAGTGAAGTAGAGAAGCAGCGTGGCGCAGTGGAAAGAGCACGGGCTTTGGAGTCAGGGCTCATGAGTTCGAATCCCAGCTCTGCCACTTGTCAGCTGTGTGACTGTGGGCAAGTCACTTAACTTCTCTGTGCCTCAGTTCCCTCATCTGTAAAATGGGGATGAAGACTGTGAGCCCCACGTGGGACAACCTGATTCCCCTGTGTTTACCCCAGTGCTTAGAACAGTGCTCTGCACATAGTAAGCGCTTAACAAATACCAACATTATTATTATTAAGTGTGTGAGTCCCAAACATACACAATTCAGAGGCACCACTGGCTAGCAGATAACTGATAAAAGGAAGCACTAAGACTTAATTCTGTGTTTTCAGTAAACTGTAAGTCAAATTGTCAGAAATTTTTCCAGAATTTATGGAGCACCTGTGTGCAGAGCACTGTACTAGGCACTTGGGAGAGTACAATAGAATTAATAGACACGATCTTTTCCTTCAAACCTAGTAGAAGAGTCACTAAAATTACAGGTAGGAGGAAATAATAGAATATAGATAGGTACGTAAATGCTATGAGTTCCGTGTTGACAAAGTGCTGAAATTTGGGGGATATAAGATGGGTTATTCAGAAATCAATTGGTTAGGGCCTAAGCACTGAAGTAGTTACAAAATAGGGTTGGACACAGCCAGTATCCCACATGGGCTTCAGTCTTAATCCTCATTTTAAAGATGAGGTAACTGAGGCAGAGAATAGTAATAAAGGTATTTGTTAAGCACTTACTATCTGCCAAGCACAGTTCTAAACTTTAGGGTAGAAACAAGTTAATCAGGTTGGACACAGTCCCTTGCCCATATGGGGCTCAGTCAATCCCCATTTTACAGTTGAGGTAACTGAGGCACCCAAGTGAATTGACTTGCCCAAGGTCATACTGCAGTCATGGTGGAGCCAGAATTAGAATGCAGGTCCTTCTGACTTCCAGGCTTGTGCTCTATCCATTAAGCCACCCTGCTTCTCCAAAGTGACTTGCCAAAGGTCACACAGCAAAGTGTTGGCATTAGAACCCAGGTCCTTGACTCCCAAGCCCGTACTTTCCACTGGGTTATTTATGCTGCTTCTCTAAAAATCAGTGTTTCCATAAAGGAAATTAGGATAGAGTAGAGCCTGTTGGATTTGGCCAAAAGCAGCCTATTGGCAACCTGAGTGGTCTCAGTGGACTCTACAGGGTGGAAACCAGATTCTAGGACTTCGAAGCAGCAGGTTGGAGATGTTTGAATAGGAGTGAGAGAAAAATAGAGAAATAGCTAGGCTGGACAGTGAGGTCAAGATTGTTAAATAAACAATCAGTCTGCCGCCCACCTCCTCACCGTCCCTCGGTCTCGCCTATCCCACCGTCGACCCCTGGACCACGTCCTCCCGCAGTCCCGGAACGCCCTCCCTCCTCACCTCCGCCAAACTAATTCTCTTCCCCTCTTCAAAACCCTACTTAAAACTCACCTCCTCCAAGAAGCCTTCCCAGACTGAGCTCCCCTTCTCCCTCTACTCCCTCTACCACCCCCCCTTCACCTCTCCGCAGCTTAACCCTCTTTTCTCCCCATTTCCCTCTGCTCCTCCCCCTCTCCCTTGCCATCCCCTCAGCACTGTACTCGTCTGCTCAACTGTATATATTTTCATTACCCTATTTATTTTGTTAATTTTGTTAATGAAATGTACATCGCCTTGATTCAATTTAGTTGCCATTGTTTTTATGAGATATTCTTCCCCTTGACTCTATTTATTGCCATTGTTCTTGTCTGTCCATCTCCCCCGATTAGACTGTAAGCCCGTCAAACGGCAGGGACTGTCTCTGTTGCCGACTTGTTCATCCCAAGCGCTTAGTACAGTGCTCTGCACATAGTAAGCGCTCAATAAATACTATTGAATGAATGAAAATGGGAAACATGGGCATATTTGAAGGCAGAGGGGAGTCATAATTTGGTCTAACAAGGTGAAACTCTGCCTACCTCATCTAGCTCCATGCCAACCCCTTTCTCATTCTCCCTTTAGCCTAGAACACCCTCCCTCTCCATATAAACCAGACTACCACTCTCCCTACTTTAAGCGCCCTATTAAGGACATATCTCTTGTACTTCCTTGTGCACTTAGGACATTCTTATTTAAAATGCTCTATCTGTAATTTTATTTATATTATCTGTAATTTTATTTTATTTATGTCTGCTTAGTTGTATTGATCTCTCCCTCTTCCCCCCGCAGACTGTTAGCAGGGATTGCTGTATTTTACTTTCCCAAGTGCTCTGCACAGTAATCACTCAGTAAATACAATTAATCAACCTTTGAGCAGTCAATATTCACTCTACACCATGTATTACATACCATCATTTCCACTTCATTATGAGTCTATGGATATTTTCTCCAGAAGATCCTGTCTTCTGCCATAATCTGTAACCTAACAGTTCTTCAGTTATCATTATGGTCTCTATCCAACTAGCTGCTGGACTGCCTCTTCCACGTTTCCCTGGAGCTCTTAGCATTGGTGTCTTCTCCAGAGAATATGTGCCCAGAATATGCTAAGTCTAGTCATTTGGCCTTCCAAACACCACTTCAGCTTAACTTGCTCCAACATCCACTTGTTTGTTTGGACAGTCAACAGCATTTGCATCAATAAATCACAAATCATTATTTATTTACATTATAAAGGCATAGAAACCAAGTATCCCATATTGTACAGAAATTATTTCAAGTTGTGCTCCTTATCAAGTTTAGGTCCAGTACTCCTTTTTCAAGTAGGCACTTTAGAAAGCCTAACATATTCCTCTGGTACAAACGTGTCGACTCACGTAGATACTGTCATCCATACTCTTGGAGTCCACTGCAGCCATACCTGGCAGAACAATCAATCCAATTTTATTTTTGAGTACTTGAGGGACTACAATTTAACAGAGTTGGAAGACACATTTCCTGCCCACAAAGGGCATACAACCTAGAAGGGGAAGATCACACACTAAAGTGAGCCTGTTGCTGCTCCTAGTTGCATGTGTTCTCAAATCTTGGCTGGAGCATGTTCAGTTTCATTTCTGTTGTTTAGGACTTTTAGTTTAGCAAGAAAGAAAAGGTATGATTTTCCAATCTTCCACTTTTAACATAGAATGCATTGTTAACTTGATGTTCCAGGATCCAACTACCAACAAATTCAACAATCTAACCAAACTCCGAATTTTGAGATACCTTTTCTTTAAATCTAAGGCATAAGACCACCTGAGAATTTTAATGCTTTATTGCCAAAATAGTCAAGAAAACCTAATCAAATATTAATAGGTGAGTTAAATAACTGGTTAGACACTTCTTAGCAGCAACTGGATTTATCCCTCTTGCTCTCTCTTGTGAAGCCAAAGTTAGATGGTTCCAGAAGGGGGTGGTCTGGTGTTGAAGGCAGCTGGAAGGTTGAAGAATATTATAGAGGTCACTATATTTGGCAAGGTCATCAGTGGTGACCTCAGAGTAGGCAGTTTTTCTCCCTGTTCCAGAACTCAAAATTTACTTTAAGGACCTAAAAAGAGAAATGCTTGTTAGTCTGGAACTAAAATCAAACTTTAATCTATTTAAAAGTGACCATCAATCAATCAAGAGCACTTACAATGAGTAGGAAGATACGATCCCTGGCTATGAGGAGCTTAGTCTAGAAGGGGTGATATTAAAATAAATTATAGATGTGTAAGTTAATTGCTAAAGGGCTGAGAATGGGGTGAAAATTAAGGATTTAAAGGTACAGGTCCAAGATTACAGGCAAACGTAGAAGAGAAAGGGAGTAAGGGGGAATGAGGGCTTAGTCAAGGAAGGCCTCTTGGAGATCACATTACAGTAAGGCTCTAAAGGTGGTTGTCTGTAGTATATGAAGGGAGAGGGAGTTCCAGGCCAGAGAGAGGACGTGGGCAAGGGGCTGGTGCTGAGGTAGACAAGATCAAGGTACACTGGGTAGGTAGGGGTTAAGAGGCACATGTGCAGGCTGGCTTGTAGCAGGAAATCGGTGAGGTAAAGGGAGGAGGGGGCTCCTCAATTATTTAAAGACAGTGGTAAGAGATTTCTGATTCAGGCAGAGTGAGGTAAGGGTTGGGGATCAAGAAGAGATTTGGAGGAAACGAAGTGGAGACAGAGAGGGCAATCAAGAAGTTTGGAAAGGAATGCTAGGAGGGAGATGGGGCAATAATCAGGGGGAGCCATGGAGCCAAAACAGTTTCTTTTGGGATAGAGACATGGGCATGTTTGAAAGCAATGAGGAAAATGTCACTGGAAAGCATAAAGTTGAAGATGGTCAGGGAAGGGAGGAAGGAGTGCCCTAGCACTTTAGGGATGGGGTCGTAGGCACAGGTAGAAGGGACTGATTTTAAGAGACAGCAGACTTACTCTTGAGATTTTACTGGGAAAGATGGTAAAGTAGAAGGGGCAGGAGGAGAGACTACAGCAGCAGGGGAGATTTTAGGGAGATCATGCCTGATGATTTCAAATTTTTCAATGAAGTACATGGCCAGGTCATTAGGAGCAAGAGATGGGCTAGGGGGAGGAGGAGACAAGGTATTTGAGGAGGGAGTTGAATATCTGAAACTACGAGTTCAGGCAATGGGAGCCCGAGGACCTGGGTTCTAATCCCACTTTGCCATTTGACTGCTGTGTTACCCTGGACAAGTTACTTCACTTCTCTGTGTCTGTTTCCTCACCCGAAAATGGATAATACCTGTTCTCCCTCATATTTAGATGGTGAGCCCATCTGGGAAAGGGACCGTGGCCAGCCTGATTATCTTGTATATACACAAGGTAGGCACTCAGATATCACAGTTGAAAGCAATACCAGTGGATAGCACCAGTGAAAAAAATCCAGAAAAGAAATGGAATGAGAGGCATGCAAACAACTGTATATACTGGGCTCTTACTGTGTGCCTAGTGCTCACTAAATGCTTGGGGGAGTACAACATAATAGAGTTGCCTACAGAGGGAGATAAAGACCTTAATTTAAGTAAATAAATTACAAATATGTACACAAGTGTTGTGGTGCTGAGCATGGGGTGAATAAAGGGTGCAAATCCATGTGCAAGGGTGATGATGAAGGGAGTGGGAGAAGAGATGAATGAAGGCTTTGTCAGGGAAGGCCTCTCAGAGATGTGTTTTTAATAAGGCTTTGAAAGAGGGGTTAGGGATCATGTTGGATATGAGGAAGGGTGTTCTAAACCAAAGGCCGGACGTGGTGAATAAGTAGACGAGACCAAGTTACAGTGAATAGGTTGGCCTTAGTATACTTGTCTAAATCACCCCAAATAAATAAGTGATGGAATTTATTAAACACTGTGCTAAAAAGTGGGTTAGGCACAAGAGAAGCAGTGTAGGTCAGTGGAAAGAGCATGAGTGGGAACTAGGGGACCTGACCAATCTATTAATCCTGACTCTGCCATCTGCCTGCTAGGTAACTTTGGATAACTCTGGGTACCTTATTTGTGTCTTTTCAGTTTCCTCATCTGCAATTTGGGAATTAAATACCTGTTCTCCCTCCTACTTTTGAGCCCCGGGTGAGACAGGGCCTGTATCTGACCTGATCATTTTGTATCTTCCTCAGTGTATCATATACTGCTTAACAAATGCCACAATATAAGCCAACTCCCCTGCCTACCACAAAGCCACACTGCCAGGATTTCTACTTCTACTCAATATACAAGCCATCAAAAGCTATGTCAACATACTGCAAGTTCTATTGTTTTCAAAAAGTTAATCCCTAATAGTAAAAATAATAAAATCAGATATTTAAATGAATAAAAATGACACGTGATCAGTCCAATCCCAAATCACTTACAGTAAAATAATAGCAGCTTTCTGTCTTCTATTTTTCGCTTAGGTACACTTGTAGGTCTTCAACACTGACTTTTACAAACAAAAACAAAAATTTTCATTTTTAGAGTTTATAGAAAGTTCTTACTCTTCCAGATGATAGTCCTAACAGGAAAAATATCAGTAATTTTGACCAGTTTTAAAATACCATGTCCTCATCCACATAGAATAATCACAGCAAGTCATGATGTGAACAGCAGTGAAAATATTTTAATCATTGGACACTTGGAAAAGCTTTCATTTTAAAATCAATGTTCTAAAAGTCATAAAGCTAAATATGGGTAAAACACCAACAACATTCTCTCTTTTGAGGGTATACATTAAGTGCTCACTGAGTGACAGGCACAGTAGTAAGTGCTGGGGCAGATACAGGCAAATCAGTTTGGTCACAGTCCATGTTCCATGTAGGAGCCATAGTCTCCATCCTCATTTTACAGATGAGGTTAAGTGACTTACCCAAGGTCACAGAGCAGACACGTGGCAGAGCTGGGCCCCAGACCCCTGCTCTTTCTATTAGGCCACATTGCTTCTCATTATGTTACGATTATGTAAAATTACATAACATTCGCTTATTATATAAATCAGAAGCCCAATTTACAGATTATAAGAGCCAATCGATTAACTTCCCATTTCCCCCCTCAAAATTTAATGCATTACGATCTCTTTAAGATATTTTACTACATGCTTCTCTATGCCACCTCACCTGCACATTTATGGAGGCACCTCCAGAGTGCGTCTTCTTTTTGTTAGTTTCTGCAAGGACAATTATAAAATATTAAGTTTGCCAAACCACAGCGTTCTTGAAAAAACCTGAAGTGATCGGATTTGTCATTAAATCAGGATTACATATCCTCATTCAGACATAAAATAATCAGTCGCTCATAATGTGAACAGCAGTGAAGGTGGTTTAATCATCGGATATGCACAAAACGTTACAAAATAAAGTAATCGACCTCGGCTCAACTAAACCCAAGCACACTAACTTCCGTTTATTGATCTTCAGTTTATTTATGACCTAATTTAGGGGGCCGCGGCTTCAATCACGATTCCCACCAGATCTTTATTCTGGCCCATGAACCCGAATGGGTTTTCGGCTTTTCTCTGTTTCGAGAATCCCGGCCAAGCGGATAGAGCACGTGCCTGGGATTCGGGAGGTCCCGGGTTCTAATCCCGACTCCACCGCATATCTGCTGTGTGACCTTGCTCAAGTCAATTCAGTTCTCTGGGCCTCAGTTACCTCACCCGTAAAATGGCGATCGAGACCGTGCGCCCCACGTGGGACTGGGGCTGTGTCCAACTCGATTTGCTTATATCGACCCCAGCGCTTAGTACAGTGCCTGGCGCATAGAAAGCGTTTAACAAATACCATTGTTAATTAATTAATCCCAGCGCCCCTCTCCCTGGCGGCTCACTTTGTTGGTAACGTTTACCACAAGGACAAGCACGTGGCTCCAACTGCTGGGGTAAATGCAAAAAAAAAAAAAGTATATTATATCGGGGCACCCAAATCACGACATGTTAACACGAGGAAAGCAAGTTCGAGATGAGTCAAAGAGGCAAAAAACTGCATAAAACAGCCCTGGGGCGGGGGTCGCCGTTCCAGATTAGCACACCCTTGTTGGGCAGGGATTGTCTCTGTTGCCGAATTGTACGCTCCAAGCGCTTAGTACAGTGCTCTGCACACAGTAAGGGCTCAATAAATAAGAATGAATGAACTGCACACCGCGGCCCCGGTTTCAAGTATCCGAGGGCCCTGTACGATTTACGAAACTTCCTCGTAAATCTGTATTATTACAGCCCCAAATAGAGGCAAGGAAGCTACCGCAGCTCACAAGATGAAAACAGGCGAGTCAAATGAAGCAGCGTGGCTCAGTGGAAAGAGCACGGGCTTTGCAGTCAGGGGTCCTGAGTTCGACTCCCAGCTCTGCCACTTGTCAGCTGTGTGACTGTGGGCAAGTCACTTCACTGGGCCTCAGTTCCCTCATCTGTAAAATGGGGATGAAGACCGTGAGCCCCACGTGGGACCACCTGACTCCCCTGTGTCTACCCCAGCGCTTAGAACAGTGCTCGGCCCATAGGAAGCGCTTAACAAATACCAACATTATTATTATTAAATGAGAACATTAATAACGATAATGATGGTATTTGTAAAGCGCTTCCTATGTGCCAAGCACTGTTCTAAGCGCTGGGAAAGATACAAGGTGATGAGGTGGTGATTATTCTACAGATGAGGGAACGGAGGCCCAGAGAAGTGAAGTGACTGGCCCCAAGTCACACAGCAGACACGTGGCGGGGCCGGGATTAGAACCCACGACCCGGGCTCTTTCCACCGAGCCACGATATTAAAATTGATCGCCTTGCTTTTACCCCTCAGTACAGCGTCTGACAGAGTTGGCGCCGAGCAAAAGCCGCATTTATTAAGGAGATCTCCATGGATCCCTGCTTAGGCTGGAAACCCAGTTTTTTTTTTCCCCCCCTCCCCGTCTCGTTCTCCCTGCCCGAGGGCTGCGTTCCTAGATACTAACCGCTTCCACCGGCGTCATCCAGTTTTTCATTTTTCAGAACTTTTCATTCTGAATTTTTCCTAATTCAGGCTAACCCGCCGCGGTGGAGGCAGGCCACGGGGGCGCGGGGAGGCAGGCCGGCCGGCCTCCCCTCCGAAGCGCAGGGAAAGGAGCTTCTCTTCCGGAAAGGCCGGGCGGGAGTCGGCCAGGCCTCCCCCTCGTCAGCCTGGGGGCTCCGGTGGCTCCGGTGGCCCCGGGGCCGGCAGAGCAGCGGCTCCCGCCATAGCGCGGAAGGCGGCGAGCGGGAGAGAGGGAGGGAGGCCGGCGCGAGGCTGAGGAAAAGAGGCGCGCGCTCGACGGCCACCGCCCAGTAACAGCCTCTCCTATTGGCTAACGGGGCGCCGCGGCCGATTGGCTAAAATGGGGGTCCTCGAGGCGGGTCGGGCCAATCCGGGGTGAGGGCGCGAGCCGTCCCCGGCACGGGGTCCCGCCCCTCAGGCGTTTGTGCGCGCTGGGCCCGAGGGCTTCCTCGCTTCGACCTCATTCATTCATTCATTCATTCATTCATTCATTCATTCATTCATTCATTCATTCATAATAATAATAATAATAATGTTGGTATTTGTTAAGCGCTTACTATGTGCCGAGCACTGTTCTAAGCGCTGGGGTAGACATAGGGGAATCAGGTTGTCCCACGTGGGGCTCACAGTCTTAATCCCCATTTTACAGATGAGGGAACCGAGGCACAGAGAAGTTAAGTGACTTGCCCAGAGTCACACATTCATTCATTCATTCACTCACTCACTCATTCATTCATTCACTCACTCACTCTCACACACGTATTGATTGAGCACTTACTATGTGCAGAGCACTGTACTAAGTGCTTGGAAGGGACACATCGGTAACAGAGACAGTCCCTGCCCTTCGACGGGCAGCGTGGCTCAGTGGAAAGAGCCTGGGCTTCGGAGTCAGAGGTCATGGGTTCGACTCCCAGCTCTGCCACTTAATAATGTTGGCATTTGTTAAGCGCTTACTAGGTGCAGAGCACTGTTCTAAGCACTGGGGGAGATACAGGGTAATCAGGTTGTCCCACGTGAGGGTCACAGTCTTAATTCCCATTTCACAGGTGAGGGAACTGAGGCCCAGGGAAGTTAAGTGACTTGCCCACAGTCACACAGCTAAGTGGCAGAGCGGGGATTCAAACCCATGACCTTTGACCCCCAAGCCTGGGTTCTTTCCACTGAGCCACGCTGCCACTTGTCAGCTGTGTGACTGTGGGCAAGTCCCTTCACTTCTCTGGGCCTCAGTTACCTCATCTGGAAAATGCGGATTAACTGTGAGCCTCACATGGGACGACCTGATGACCCTGTATCTACCCCAGCGCTTAGAACAGTGCTCTGCACATAGTAAGCGCTTAACAAATACCAACATTAATATTATTCAATAGTATTTATTGAGCACTTACTATGTGCAAAGCACTGTACTAAGCACTTGGAATGTACAAATCAGTAACAGATACAGTCCCTGCCCTTTGACGGGCTTACAGTCTAATCGGGGGAGACGGACAGACAAGAACAGTGGCAATAAATAGAATCGAGGGGATGAACATCTCATTAAAACAATGGCAAATAAATAAAATCAAGATGATGTACATCTCATTAACAAAATAAATAGGGTAAGGAAGATATATACAGTTGAGCGGACAAGTACAGTGCTGATGGGATGGGAGGGGGAGGAGCAGAGGGAAAGGGGAGAGAAGAGGGTTTAGCTGTGGAGAGGTGAAGGGGGGGGTAGAGGGAGCAGAGGGAAAAGGGGAGCTCAGTCTGGGAAGGCCTCGTGGAGGAGGTGAGCTTTAAGTAGGGTTTTGAAGAGGGGAAAGAGAATTAGTTCGGCGGAGGTGAGGAGGGAGGGCGTACCAGGACGGTGGGAGGATGTGGCCCAGGGGTCACTCACTCACTCGCATTTATTGAGCGCTTACTGTGTGTATAGCACTGTACCCAGTGCTTGGAATGTACAAGTCTCTTTGAGAAGCAGCGTGGCTCCGTGGAAAGAGCCCGGGCTGGGGAGTCAGAGATCATGGGTTCAAATCCCAGCTCTGCTGCTTGTCAGCTTGGTGACTTGGGGCAAGTCACGTCACTTCTCTGGGACTCAGTTACCTCATCTGGAAAAGGGGCATTAAGACTGTGAGCCCCACGAGGGACAACCTGATTATCTTGTACTTACCCCAGAGCTTAGAACAGTGCTTGGCACATAGTAAGCGCTTAACAAATGCCATTATTATTACCACCCGCCCGAGATGGCCTGTAGCCCCGCGAATCTGAATGAGAGAACTGGGCCTTAGCTCTCAGGTTCTGCCTTCCTAATAATAGTATGTGTTAAGCACTGTTCTAAATCCCGAGGAAGAGAAGCAGCGTGGCTTAATGGAAAGAGCCCGGGCTTGGGAGCCAGAGATGGTGGGTTCTAATCCCAACTTCACCACTTGTCAGCTGTGTGATTTTGGGCAACTCACTTCACTTCTTTGGGGCTCAGTTACCTCATCTGTATAGTAGGGATCAAGATTGTGAGCCCCAAGTGAGATAAACTGATAACCTTGTATCTTTTCCAGTGTTCAGAACAGTGCTTGGCACATAGTAAGCACTTAAATACCATTATTATTATTATTATTATTATTATTGATCAGGTAGAACACAGTCCCTGCCCCTCACGGGGCTCACAGTGTTAATCCTCATTTTACAGATGAGTTAACTTAAGCCCAGAAGTTAACTGACTTGGCCAAGGTCACAGAGCAGACAAGCAGTGGAGCTAGGATTAGAAACCCAGGACCTTCTGACTCCCAGGCCCGTGCTCCATCCACTAGACCATGCATTTTCCCACTAAGACATGCACTTTCCCAGAGGGATAGTCTGGCCCTTTGCCTGTGCTTGCAACCCTCTCCTCCCTCCCTTTGGTTAAATCACTCCCCTTCCCTCCTTCAAAGTCCCCTAAAAAGTTACTCCTGGTTACTTGTCTTTGTAATGTGTTGCTTCTGCAGTATTTTCCACCAATAAGACTCCTATAAGAACTTGCGGTTTTCTGTCAATAGCTAAATTTCACTGTTTTTGGCAGCTCTCAATACAGCCAGTATGAATTCCACTCAACGGTGGCTGAAGAAGAAGAAAACCCCCAATAATAACATTTTGAAAGTTTTCTTCCTAAGCCCTGGGCTAGTTATTTGAAAATCAGATTGGTGGGCACTGCATGACTAAACTGAGACAGAGACCTGATTAGCTTATATCTTCCCCAGCACTTAGTACAGTGCCTGGTATATTCATTCAATGGTATTTACTGAGCACTTACTGTGTGTAGAGCACTGTACTAAGCACTTGGTACAGAAGTTAAGTACAGAAGCACTTAACAAATGCCATTAAAAAATAAAAGTTAAATGACTTACTCAACGTCACTCAGCCAGCAAATAGCAGAATCAGGACTAGAACCTGAATCTCGGATCTCCTGACTCCCAGTGCTGTGCTCTTTCCACTAAACCATTCTCCCTCTTTTTTTAAAAAATAGTATTTGCTAAGTGCTTTCTAGGTGCCAAGCAGTATTCAAAGTGCTGGGGCAGATACAGTTTAATCAGAATGGACACAGTCCTTTGTACCTTCTCCAAGGAGTACACATCCTACATCTGTAGTCTGCACCGGCTCTCCCTGCATCCAACTCGCAGTGTATGCTGTTGGCCATGAGAGGCCTGGATCTCTGGGGATGGCTCAGTGTAATTAACCATCCACTCCTGGCAAAAAGCAAGCACATGCTCTCGTGGCGAGAATACCCCGCTTCCTCCCAAACTAACGTCCATATAAAGTTGGTGCTCTGGCAGAAGAATCAGGAGTGCCATACGGCAATCTCCTTTGTCCCTTATCCCAGTCTATTTTTATGGATTCACTATCCTCAGTAACTCACACAGATGAAATCCCACCGACAGCATCACTGTCTTCCAAAATGAAGGTCAACTATAAATACGTGATTAGGTAAACCCAGTAGTTTAGCCTACTAAACACACGCAGAAGAGATCATTTTTAAAGAACAGTATAAATGTTTATTCCTTTCTGATTTATCTTACTTTGTCTTTATAATATAGAAAACTGTATTTATTGAACAGGTCTAGTAAATATAAATTTTATTTTTCTACCTTTAGATGTAAACTGAACTAGAAAATGATACCCTCTGCCCACCCCCAATATTTGTCTTGTTCAGCAATTTGATGCCAATGGCTAGGTACAAAAAGAAAGTTTAGTCAACACTAACCAGAGGGAAATGCTTAATATTCCAATAGGCTGTTGAAAACTTTTAGAACAAAGAGCATTGAATTGCACCTTCATGTCTTTACAACAAAAACATCAAAAACGTATTATACATAATCTACAACTGTAATCCAAATTTCACAAACATTTTCTGCATACTGTTTATAAATACACATCACAAAGGTGCAATTAGAATAAAACACAGAATATAAGACACACAGAGGCTTAGTTGGAGCCCCCCAAAAGTATTGCAACCCTTTCAAAAATAACTTGATTAGGGAATTACTTTATCCACTTACACTAATTTACATTTATACAAACCTTAGCTGGACATACTAGGCTGAATCATTAATAATATCTGCATTATCTACACTTAAAGTTACTGCACAGTAATTTGTAAGTCAACCCCCCCAACCCCCCCAAAAAGATATCCTTTACTAAGTATGGATTCCTTTTTAGGGTGGTTTAAATGGATATATTCTACACATTGCTCTTACAAGTGCAAACTGTAGCCCTTCCACTTAAAACTATAGGTATTTTAAAGAAATGTAGCACTTCTAATCTTGTAATTTTCAAGGAGAGATATTTTACCCAAATATCAGATTCCAACATGGTTAGTTTGCTTTAGAAGATCTAAAGTCCTGGGACAACAGGTTCTCTGATTAGTTTTGAGTTAAAGAAAATTACCTAGGTCCTTAGAGCCACTATGTGAAAAATCTCAGACTGCCAAGATTCCTTACACCCAACTCTCATTTACGGAGTTGATTTGGAGAGTCCTGATAACCATATAGTGCATTTGAAGACCATGAGCTAAAATAAAGCTAGATTAAACTGCCCTTTAAAAAAAGGTTATACTATGAAAGATCTATCAGGAGTCATACTGCAAATCAGATTCTTTGATTCATTTGGAGAGACTTTGATCAGGATGACTACTATGATTATCATAAAATTATCATAAAATTTTCATAAGAAAAAGAAAACCGACCCAAGCGAGAGCTCTTTAGGGGGCAGGTTTTACGAGTTTGATCCTACTAGCCTAAGTCACCCTTGGCTTGAGCCTGACAGGAACCTTTTGTTAATTTTTAATGCAGACCCTACTGCTCAGGCAAAGTCAATATGGCCTGGGCCCCACACTGGCAAGGAACTGGCAGTTGGTCATATCAGGTGTAAATAATTTCTTTTAAACTCTGACCTCATTTCCCATGACAAAACCAAAGCCTGGGAGTGGCAGGGGGAAAGGGAAAGAAGAAACGTGATACGATGAAACTCTCCTTCCTCCAGCTACCTCCCTGGTGATATGGCCCTCTGAGCTCGTTTCTGTCCCACTTGGGATTGGTTCCATACTAGCCTAATCCAGCCTAGCTCAGCCCTTCTCATATTCGACTGCTTCACCATCATGTAATCAAGTTTTGCCTAGATCCCAGAGCAAGTTCCTATGATCAATACAGAGAACTTTGATTTTTTTTCTGTTAAAACAAAGTATTTAACTCACACAAATGTCTCTTCAATACCAAGAAATTAAGATAATTAAACTAGGATACCACCCAACCAACACTTTGTCATGGGAAATGGAGAAATCCCACAACACTCCTATGATGGAGATGTACTTGCTGTCCATCCTCTGAAACTTCTTACTCTTTTGCTTTTAAAATATTTTTAAAATATTAACACTTTCCAATTTAAATGCTGCCCTTCTAGATATTAACCTTATGACTCAGACTCTCACAAGCCCACCCTACCAAGCCAGAGTGAAAAGTATAGTCCTTAAAATTTGATCGTAATAAGGAATATTATCTCAACACTTTTTTACTCTAACTTTTCATGCCTGTTCGGACATCTGCTCATAAGCAATAGCAGTTTTGCTTTCTTAGATTTTGAACAAAATAATGCAATGCTATCCACTGAAAATAAGATAAGACAATAATTTACAAATGCTCTTCAGTCATTCTGAACAATAGAACCCAAGCAAGTTAAAAGCTGTACAAACACAAAGAAAATTTTACCCTAATAAGATTTAATACTTAAAACAACCCCTTCTTTTAACGTGACTTTAAAATGTCTTCTTTCAATATTATGCATTCTAAATATTTTTCAAACAAGCACTGGACTAACATAGAAGCATTATTGTATCACTCTCCTAGAAAACTAGGTGTCCCTGTGCCTTAACATTTTTATACTGTCTCTGTGCAGGAATTAACAATTCATGGTACAAGGATCACTTTTGGCCTTTCCTGCCGAGTGAATGATTCTCATCAAACAGCGTCCAAACTCTTCTAGTATCATCCGTTCTGCTGCTGCCTTGGACTTTCCTTTCTTCTCTGCCTGCTCAGCTTGGGCAAGGAGACAGCTGCATGTTGCTTCAGCCACTTCCTTGGTTACGAATGTAAATGGTAATCTGAAAAAGAAAAGCACCTTCAGTATTTGCTAAAAGAAGAATTTATTGAGCGCTTACTGTGTGCAAACACTGTACTATGCCTTAGGCAACTTAACTTCTTTGTGCTTCAATTATCTGTAAAATGGGGAATTAAGGCTGTGAAACAGAGATTGTCCAATTTGATTATTTTACACATACCCCAGTACTTAATACAGTGTCTGGCACATAGTTAAGTGTTTAAATCTCCCTCTCCTCCCCGCTTCCCCCCCCAAAAAAAAACCCACAGGGAGAAGACCTGCTCACAGGGGTTTGTAATCTACATCACACTGCAGTGGCAATTTACAAATGTGAAGAATAAGTACTCAAATAGTAGAATATGTAAATTGAAAGTTGTGTTGACAGGCTGTGAGTACAAAAGTGGCACAAAGTGCTATGATGACCGTGGAGAGGAAATGACATAGGGAGAAGAAAAAGTAATCAGGGGAGGCTTCCTCAATGAGGTGAGACTTTAGAAGGGTCATCAAGATGGGGAGAACTGTGGTTTGGTGGATTTGAAGGGCATAAAGGAATTCTGAACAATAGCAGAGGTGGGAGACTACAGAGTGAGGCACAGTGAGGTGAGCTTGGAAGGAATGTAGAGGGCGAGCTAGGGTATAACAGGCAAGAAGGGAATAAATAGAAAGGTAAGAGGAAGAGAACTGATGAACTCCCTTCTAGGCTGTAAACTCGTTGTGGGCAGGGAATACGCCTATTTATTTTTGTATTGTATTCTCCCAAGCGCTTAGTACAGTACTCTGCATACAGTAAATGCTCAATAAATATGTTAATATGCCTTAATTGATGATCAGAAGTTTATGATGCAGAGATGAATGGGTAATCAATCTAAACTATGTTCTGCACCCATTTCTCCACTCTGGTTTTGGAAGAATGGAGAAATGAGTGCAGAACATAGTTTTAGAAAGATGATTTGAGCGGGGGAAGATGGTTTAAGCAGAGGGAAGTGTTGGAGTTGGTTCTGGAACAAAACCTACCACGGGAAGCTGTACCCCCCACTAAACTGTAAATTTCTCAAGGGCAGCGATTGTGTCTACCAACTCAACTGTACTACTCTTCCAAGCTCTTAGTAAGGTGCTCAATAAACCCTACTCAGTGTTCACAATGTAGCTATATTTGAGAGAAATATATTACAGAAGTATTCCAGGTTATAGCCATCCCAATAATTCATCCTGCATTATTTTATGACATGCTCCAGAACTCATAAACCTTGCCCCCAATGTTACATCCAGTCATTACAAGTCAATTCTCTTGCTGGTCCTCCTTCCCTCGCCCTCCTCCCTTCTCTCTCCCTTGGTCCAAGCCACTTTTCTGACCCTCTCCTACACACCAAAGTCAGCCTCACCTTTTGTGGCTCCACCCCACGAGGGCTCATCATTTTAAACTAATGATGCTTGTGCCACGGGAAAGAAAACAGGGACAGATTGGGACAGGATGGAGGCAACAGATGTTGCTGTATGCATGACTACCAACACCAATCAATCATATTTACTCAGCGTTTAATGTGTGCAGAGCACTGTACTAGGTACTTGGGAAAGTACAATATAACAGAGTTGGTAAATATGATTCCTGCTTACGGTGTTGAAGGGGAGACAGGCATCACTATAAATAAAAATTATGAATATATGTATAAGTGCTGTGCCATCCCTTCCTTTTTCCCTCCCAGTCTTAGGGTGGAGAGGTATCACTACAAGCCAGGAAGGAGTAGGGAAAAAGGGCTACTAGATGGCAGTGGCAACAGCTGAATCTGGGACTGACGTTCAAACAATAACAAAAACCCCTCCCAGAACAGCAAAAGGGGAGAGTGGAGAGGATAGTGGAGTACCAAAAACGAGGGAATCAGGAGCCAAATTTGGGGTGTAGGAATGGGGAGGGGGAGGAGCTGAAAGATAGGGGGATTTTCAGTGCAATTTTTACTTACCTTTAAGGTTCAACTTTTACATTGGCACTGATTCTGGAATAGAATCTAACTTAAGTGCATGGGATAAGGTCTCAGTTTTAAAGACCATGACCTTCCTACAATAATTATGGTATTTGTTAAGGGCTGTACTAAGCACTGTACTAAGGACTGGGGTTCACACAAGCACATCGGGTTGGACAGTTCCTCTCCCACATGGGGCTCACAGTCTCGATCCCCATTTTACAGATGAGGGAACTGATGCCCAGAGAATTGAAGTGACTTGCCCAAGGTCACACAGCAGACAAGTGGCAGAGTTGAGATTAGAACCCGTGACCTTTTAACTCCCAGGCCCGTGCTCTATTCACTACTTCACACCGCTTCTGGGAGCCAGAAGGTCATGGGTTCTAATCCAGGCTCCACCACCTGTCTGCTGGGTGAGCCTGGGCAAGTCACTTTACTTCTCTGTGCCTTAGTTCTCTCATCTGTAAAATGGGGATTAAGACTGAGCATTACGTGGGACAGGAACTGTGTCCGACCCAATTACCTTGTTTCTACCCCAGTGCTTAGAACAGTGCCTGACACATAGTAAGCACTTCACAAATACCATTATTATTATTAAACTCAATACATAATTTGTGCATTTTGTTGTTCATTTTTGAAGTCTGCATGTCCTGCATCGTAAATATACATTGAGTAACGTCTCAGATTATTCAGATGGGTGACTCAGATGACTCAACAAGCTTTGCCTGTCAGGTACATGGAAGCATAGCTACCAACAGAGAGGAAATATCAGTACTGATTCTGATATAGGTGGGCCCACACAGCAAACAAATGGACTCTTCCAGCATCCTGGACAGTGATTAACTTAGTATTTGCTGTCCCCTTTCCCTATCGAGCAGCCACATCCACAACATCCTGGATCATCAAAGGAACAAGTAACGAGTGTGGAGTCTCCCAACAGAACTGACAGATGTGTCTTCAGGCCTGAGATTTCAGAACAAAGAACTTGCACAGAGGAACTGGTCAGTGTTCTAGTGGCTGGCACAGCACTTCATGAAGACTCTCATCCCTGCCAGTCATGTTCCCACTAGGGCCTGAGGTACAGTGAGTAAAGATGCAAGCAGGGATATAGTACACTGGGAATACTCTGGCAGTCTTTGCCCACATTAGCCTGCTAGAGGCAGAGAAAGAAGACCAGAACCCGGGTCTCCTGATTCCCAAAGCGGTGTTCTTTCCACTGGACCAACAGCAGGGCTGGGTAGTAGAAAAAGAAGCAGCTACAAGGAAATTAAGGCTCCAGCCATTTACTCACTTTCCCCCGCCACTTGTCGACGTTGGGGTTGGTCTGGTGAGCAGGTCTGAAATTTGCGAGGATAGCTTTGTTTTTGCTGCTGTCTGCTGTTGCACCCTTACTTCTGCAGCATCTGCCAAGTGCATCAGTGTTTTTCGTTCTGGACTTTCTTCAAAATTCTTGCATCCAATACACTTACAGATGGAGGAACACATTATTTTTGCCTTTTAAAAAAAAATCCAACAAGAAAGAGTGAAACTCTGACCAGCTCAACAGTTGGTACATAATACATAATTCAGGCGATGTTTAATATTTGGGGTGGCAAATCTATGGTTTACGGAGAGTTTAAACAAACACCACCCAAGAATCAAATCTATGGTTTCCTCAATGCCGGGGGACAGAGCTGGCAGGGAGGAGGGAGAGGCAGAAAAGATGAAAGAAGAGATGAAGGAATGGGAAAGGCAAGATGATCAGTAGAGGATAAAAGCCAACTTCTTGTTTGGAGCACTGGTGAAGGCGGGGTAGGGGGAGGGGTTGGAGTAGGGGTGGGCGTGGTGAAGTTGATAAGAAGTTGCTTGGCCCAGTGGAAAGACTGATCTCGGTTTTAACCCCAGCTCTGCCACTTGCCTGCTGTGGGACCTTTCGCAGGCTCTTCCTCTGCCTTCCACCCACTAACTGTGGGAGTCCCTCAAGGTTCAATTCTGGACCCCTGTCCTAAGGAGAACCACAGTATCCACCATCTCAGGGTCAAATGCTATCTCATGACTGCCTGAGCCAGCAAAGCGGAACTTTGAAGTGTGGGTGGGATACTGACCCTGCAACTCACCAAAACCGCTAGGTTGATGGCCCAAGCCAGGAATAAAGGTGCCCCTCACCCCCATGCCAATCAAATCAGATACGAAGGAGAGGGGAGGGCGGAGACTGGATAAACTGAAGCTGGAAGCGCGTAGGAGCATAGGAGTCAACTGCAAGTCACATCTGCCCAGAGGGTCGGGTTGCCCGCTCTGCCTATACCAAGTGAGGAGCCGTGGGATGGGTGAGTGTTCCACTGAACCATCATGGGGCTGGAATCTAGGGTGCTTCTCCACGGGCGTGCAATGCATAAATGGATTCCTCCCAGGTGGTAAGTGTTTGTGGGTGGAAGCTAGCTGCCTCATCCCATGCGAACAAGGCATAAATGAATTCTTCCTGGGTGGGAAGCATTTGTAGGTGAGACCCAGGTGTTTTGCCACACACAAGTAACACATGAGTATATTCCTCCTAATAGGGAAGCTTCTATATATCATTATATCATATTCCTCCCGAAAGAGAAAATCAATTTGCCACGTCCAAAATAAATATATATCTACATCCTTCATGAAAGAGAAGTTCAATTCAACTTGTGGAATAAATTTTTTATTAAAAAAAGCTTTCTGATCCAGTCTCTCTCTCACTGCACCAATTCTGGAATGAACCCATCCGTAGGTGGTGGGTGACAGCCCCCTTCTATTCTCCTTTTATACCCATTCCCTTGGAGAACTCACTCGTTCCACGGCTTCAACTACCATCTCCACTCTGATGATTCCCAAATAGACCTCTCCACACCTGATCTAAAGTCTCACCTTTCTGCCTGCCTCCAGGACAATCCTGTGTGGATGTCCAGCTGATACCTTTTTTTTTTTTTTCTGTATTTGTTCAGGACTTACTACATGCCAGGCACTGTACTATCGACCCCTGGCCCACGTCCTACCTCTGGCCTGGAATGCCTTCCCTCCTCACATCCACCAAACTATCACACTTACCCACTTCAAAGCACTACTGAAAGCTCACCTCCTCCAGGAGGCCTTCCCAGACTGAACCCCTCCTTTTCCTATGCTCCTCCTCCCCTGCCCATCACCCTGTCTCCCCCCATCCCTGCCCCACTGCACTTGGGATATATATGTAAATATTTATTATTCTGTTTATTTATGACATGCAAAGAAGTATAATTCTATTTATTTATATCGATGGTATGGATGCTTGTTTACTTGTTTTGTTTTGCCTGTCTCCCCACTTCTAGACTGTGAGCCCGTTGTTGGGTAGGGATTGTCTCTGTTGCCGAATTGTACTTTCCATGCACTCAGTACAGTGCTCTGCACACAGTAAGCGCTCAATAAGTACGATCGAATGACTGAATGAAAACTAAGCATTGGAACATCTCTAACTTAACATGTCCAAAATAGAACTTCTTACCTTCCCACCCAAGCCCTGTCCTTCTCCTGACTTTCATTCATTCATTAGTATTTATTGAGCATTTACTATGTGCAGAGCACTGTACTAAGCACTTGGAATGTACAATTCGGCAACAGATTGAGACAATCCCTGCCCAATGACGGGCTTACAGTATAATCGGGGGTAACAGACAAAAACAATAACAATAAATAGAATCAAGGGGATGTACATCTCATTAACAAAATAGGGTAATAAAAATATATACAAATGAGCAGATGAGCACAGTGCTGAGGGGAAGTTGAGGAAGAGGGGGAGGAGCAGAGGGAAAGGGAGGGAAAGGGGGCTTAGCTGAGGGGAGGTGAAGGAGGGGGGTAGAGAGGCAGCAGAGGGAGCAGAGGGAGCAGAGGGAGAAGGGGAAGCTCAGTCTGGGAAGGCCTCTTGGAGAAGGTGAGTTCTCAGTAGGGCTTTGAAGAGGGGAACAGAGTTAGTTTGGCGGAGGTGAGGAGGGAGGGCATTCCAGGACAGCAGAAGGATGTGGCCCAGGGGTCGACGGGAGGATAGGCAAGAATAGGGGATGGTGAGGAGGTGGGCGGCAGAGAAACGGAGCTTACGGGGTGGGCAGTAGAAAGAGAGAAGGGAGGAGAGGTAGGAGGGGGCAAGGTGATGGACAGCCTTGAAGCCTACAGAGAGAAGTTTTTGTTTCGTGCGGAGGCTGATAGGCAACCAGTGGAGGTTTTTAAGAAGGGGAGTGACATGCCCAGAGCGTTTCTGCAGGAAGATGAGCCGGGCAGCGTAATGAAGAATAGACTGGAGCGGGGAGAGACAGGAGGAAGGGAGATCAGAGAGAAGGTTGACATGATAATCCAGCCGGGATATTATGAGAGACTGTACCAGTTAGATAGCCGTTTGGGTGGAGAGAAAAGGGTGGATCTTGGCGATATTATAAAGATGAGACTGGCAGGTCTTGGTGACGGATTGGATGTGTGGGGTGAATGAGACAGCTGATTCAAGGATGACATCAAGGTTGCGGGCTTGAGGGATGGGAAGGATGGTCATACCATCCACAGTGATAGGGAAGTCAGGAAGAGGACAGGGCTTGGGAGGGAAGATAAGGAGCTTACTACAGACACTACCACCATCCTCCCTGTCTTACAAGCCCGTAACCTTGGCGTTATCCTCCACTCATCTCTCTCATTCAACCCACATTTCAACCTATCACTAAATCCTGTTGGTTCAACCTTCACAACATCACTAAAATCTGCCCTTTTCTCTCCACACTGCTTCTCCATTAATCAAAGCATTTATCCTATTCCGCCTTGTCTACTGAATCAGCCGCCTTGTGGACCTCCCTGCCTCCTGTCTCTTCCACTCCAGTCCATACAGCACTCTGCTGCCCAGATCATTTTTCTACAAAAATGTTCAGTCCATGTTTCCTCACTCCTCAAGAACCTCCAGTGGTTGCCCTTGCCCCTCTGCATCAGACAGAAACTTATCATCGGCTTTAAAGCACTCAATTACCATGCTCCACTACCTCACCTCGCTATTCTCCTACTACAACCCAGCCTGCACACTTTGCCAACCTACTCAATGTACCTAGATCTTGCCTATCTCGCCACTGACCTCTGGCCTAGAAAGCCCTCCCTCTTCACATCTGACCATCACTTTCCCCATCTTCAAGGCCTTATTGAAGGCACATCTCCAAGAAGGCTTCTCCGACTGGGCCCTCATTTCCTCTTCTCTCACTCCCTTCTGCATCATCCTTGCGCTTGGATTTGCACCCTTTATTTACCCCTCCCTCAATCCCTCACCACCTATGTACATATCCATAGTTTATTTATATTAATGTCTGTCTCCCCCACTAATTGTAAGCTCATTGTGGGCAGGGAATGTGTCCAACAACTCTGTTATACTACACTCTCCCAAGTGCTCTGCACACAGTAAACACTCAATAGGTTCTAACCCCAGCTCCGCTACTTGTCTTCTGTGTGATCTTGGGCTTCACTTCTCGGTCTCAGTTCCCTCATCTGTAAAATGCAGATTAAGTCTGTGAGCCCTCTGTGGTACAGGGACTGTATCCAACCTGATTACCTTGTATCTTACTCTCCCCTACTTCAAAGCCTTACTGAAGGCACATCTTCTCTGAGAGGTCTTCCCAGACTAACCCCCACTTTTCCTCATCTCCCACTCCCTTCTACGTCACCCTAACTTGCTTCCTCTGCTGTTCCTCCCCACCTCCCAGCCCCACAGCACTTGGGTAAATATCTGTCATTTTATTTATTTATATCGATGTTTGTCTCCCGCCACCTAGACTGTGAGTTGGCTGCAGGGCAGGGATTCTCATTTTTTATTACTGTATTGTTCTTTCCCAGGTGCTTAGTACAGTGTTTTGCATACATTGCTTAATAAATACAACTGAATAAATGAATGAAATCAATGAATTCATCTACCCCAGCACTTCAAAAGGTGTCTGGCACATAGTAAGCGCTTATTATTATTGTTGTTAAAAATACTATTGATTGACGTGGGGCAAGACATTTAACTTCTCTGTACTTCAGTTTTCTCATCTGTAAAATGGGGATTAAATCTCTGTTCTTTCTCCTCTCTTAGACCTTGAGTCCCCATATTGCACAGGGATTGTGGTTGATATGATTTATTTTTTTAACTACCCCAGGACTTACTACAACACGTGGCACTTAGTAAGCACTTATATACCAGGATGATTATTAGGGCAGAGTGTTGAGGGCTTGGGCGAAGAGGGTGAGAGAAAGGAGAAGCAGGACTTGGAGAGGGTGAATGGGAGGAGACAGAGGGAGAAGAGGAAAGGAAAAGAACGTGGTGGGAAGGTGAGTATAAGGATCATGTCATACTTTAACTGTACTCTCCCAAACAGTCATTCATTCAATAGTATTTAGTGAGCGCTTACTATGTGCAGAGCACTGTACTAAGCGCTTGGAATGAACAAGTCGGCAACAGATAGAGACAGTCCCTGCCGTTTGACGGGCTTACAGTCTAATCAGGGGAGACGGACAGACAAGAACAATGGCAATAAATAGAGTCAAGGGGAAGAATATCTCATAAAAACAATGGCAACTAAATAGAATCAAGGCGATGTACATTTCATTAACAAAATTAACAAAATAAATAGGATAATGAAAATATATACAGTTGAGCAGACGAGTACAATGCTGAGGGGATGGGAAGGGAGGGGGGGAGGAGCAGAGGGAAATGGGGGGAAAAGAGGGTTAGGCTACGGAGAGGTGAAGGGGGGGCGGTAGAGGGAGTAGAGGGAGAAAAGGAGCTCAGGCTGGGAAGGCCTCTTGGAGGAGGTGAGTTTTAAGTAGGGTTTTGAAGAGGGGAAGAGAATTAGTTTGGCGGAGGTGAGGAGGGAGGGCGTTCCGGGACTGCGGGAGGACGTGGTCCAGGGGTCGACGGTGGGATAGGCGAGACCGAGGGACGGTGAGGAGGTGGGCGGCAGAGGAGCGGAGCGTGCAGGGTGGGCAGTAGAAAGAGAGAAGGGAGGAGAGGTAGGATGGGGCCAGGTGATATACAGCCTTGAAGCCTAGAGTGAGGAGTTTTTGTTTGGAGCGGAGGTCGATAGGCAACCACCGGAGGTGTTTAAGAAGGGGAGTGACATGCCCAGATCGTTTCTGCAGGAAGATGAGCCGGGCAGCGGAGTGAAGAATAGACTGGAGCGGGGCGAGAGAGGAGGAAGCGAGGTCAGAGAGAAGGCTGATACAGTAGTCTAGCCGGGATATAACGAGAGCCCGTAGCAGTAAGGTAGCTGTTTGGGTGGAGAGAAAAGGGCGGATCTTGGCGATATTGTAGAGGTGAAACCGGCAGGTCTTGGTAACAGATAGGATGTGTGGGGTGAACGAGAGAGACGAGTCAAGGATGACACCGAGATTGCGGGCCCGAGAGCGATTGTAGACGACTCGTTCTAGGATTTTGGAAAGGAAGGGCAGTAGAGAGATAGGGCGATAATTGGAGGGGGAAGTAGGGTCAAGAGCGGGTTTTTTTTAGGATGGGGGAGACGTGGGCATGTTTGAAGTCAGAGGGGAAGGAGCCATTGGAGATTGAATGGTTAGAAATAGAAGTTAAGGAAGGGAAGAGGGCAGGGGCGATGTTTTTTATAAGGTGAGAGGGAATGGGGTCCGAGGCGCAGGTGGAGGGGGTGGCACTTGCGAGGAGGGAGGAGATCTCCTCTGAGGATACTGCAGGGAAGGATGGAAAAGTAGGGGAGAGGGTTGGTGGGGGGGAGAGGGGGAGGGGTGCCTTTGGGGAGCTCAGACCTGATTGTGTTGATTTTGGTGAGGAAATAGGTGGCCAGATCATTGGGGGTGAGAGATGGGGGAGGGGGAGGAACAGGGGGCCTAAGGAGAGAGTTAAAGGTCCGGAACAATTGGCGGGGGTGACGGGCATGGGTGTCGATGAGGGAGGAGAAGAAATTTTGCCTGGTGGAGGAGAGGGCAGAGTTAAGGCAGGAAAGGATAAATCTGAACTGTGTGAGGTCAGCTTGGTGCTTGGACTTTCGCCAGGAGCGCTCAGCAGCTCGAGCATAGGAGCGTAGGAGGCGGACAGAGGAGGTGATCCAGGGCTGTGGGTTAGTGGAGCGAGAGCGGCGGAGGGAAAGGGGGGCGAGAGAGTCGAGATGAGTAGAGAGGGTGGAGTTGAGAGCGGAGACCTGATCATCGAGAGTGGGAAGTGAGGACAGGGCGGCAAGGTGAGGAGAGATGCTTTTGGAAAGACAGGTGGGATCAAGAGAGCGGAGGTCTCTGGGGGGGAGTAGCAAAGATTTGCAGGGGGAGGGAGTGTGAGAGATGAGGCAGGTGAGAAGGTTATGGTCAGAGAGAGGGATTTCAGAGTTGGTGAGGGAGGAGATAGTGCAGCGGTAGGAGATGACGAGATTGAGGGTGTGACCGAGTCGGTGAGTGGGCGCGGTATGGTGGAGGAGGAGGTCGGCAGAGTCGAGGAGGGATTCCAGGCGGGCGGCAGAGGAGTCATCGGGTACATCCATATGGATGTTGAAGTCTCCGAGGATCAGAGTGGGCAGAGAGAAGGAGAGAAGGAAGGTGAGAAAGGGGTGTAGGTGGTTGAAGAAGTCGGAGGTGGGACCAGGAGGGCGGTAGATGACAGCCAGAAGGACATGGACTCCGATCCTGGCTCTGCCACTTGTCTGTTGTGTGACCTTGGGCAAGTCATTTAACGTCTCTGTGCCTCAGTTACCTCATCTGTAAATGGGGACTAATGCTGTGAGCCTCATTTAGAACAGGGACTGTGTCCAAACTGATTGGCTTGTATCTACTCCAGAGTTTAGGACAGTGCTTAACAAATACCATCATTACTATTATTATTACAGTAATAAGACCTCTCTGGGGCCAGCCTCTGAGGCTCTGCCACTTGATTAATGGTAGTGTCAGTGGCTAGAGGCATCAGTAGGCATCAAAAACGGTACATGGCCCATCTCCCCACATCTCTCCCAGCCACCCTGGTCTACACAGCCACCGCAGCAAGCCTCAGAGCCTCAACTTCCACTTCATTCCTGAAGGATCCTCCGGGTTGTTTGGGCTGGTCATGTAAGACACAGCTGAACTGAACAATTCATCCATACAGGGTTTCAAGGCTGAGGGTAAGAGGTGTCTACTCTAGCCCCAGAGTCCAGGGAAGAATAGAGAGGAACCTACAGTGTTAATAAATCATGTTAATAGAGAAGAAAAACAAATGCTATATGCATATTGTTGCCCACAATACAAAACAAGTCTTTCCCAAAATCTCAACCCACCAATATCCCAATTATTTTTTTACATCTGCACCCCTAGATTTTATTTTAGGCTCTGCAAACCATCCATAACCCTGAATGACAATGTGACCTTTCAACTGTACTCTCCCAAGTGCTTAGCAGGTGCTTAATGAACACTACTGATCAATTTGTCCTTGCTTAGCCCTTCTGGGATTTTTCTTGCCTCAGGCTTCTGGAATCAAGTCATCACTCTCCTTTGGAACTCAAGAGTTAACCTTCACTTCCTGGATCAGGACTCTATTCTCTGATTTATCTCAGTACTTCTACTCCTCACACCAATGGTCCCTGGCAAAGGTGTGTATATACACATATCTACACACACCCTCTATTCCCCTGTTGATCTCCTTCTACAACCCAACCCACACACTTCATTCCTCAAACATCAACCTTCTCACTGTACCTTGAGCTTGTCTAGCTCGCTGCCCACCCTTGCCCATATCCTCCCTCTGGCCTGGAACTCCCTCCTATTTCATATCTGATAGACCACCTCTCTTCCCACCTTCAAACCTTTAGTAAAATCACATCTCTTCCAAGAGGCCTTTTCCAACTAAACCCTCACTTCCGTATCTAAGCCTTCCTGTCTGCATTCTTTCTTAAGTGCTTTAGTAGAGTGCTTTGCACACAGTAAGCACTCAATAAATACAATTAAATGAATGCATTGCCTGTGCACCTGGATCTGTTCCCTTTAAGCACTTTGATATTCACCCCTCTCCCAAATCCACAGGGCTTATGTACATATTCATCTGTAACTTATTCTAATATCTGTCTCTTGCTTTAGTCTGAAAGTTCCTTATGGGCAGGGATCATCTATATGTATTCTTTTGTACTGTACTTTCAATCAATGGCACTGATTAAGTGCTCACTATGTGCACAGCATTGTATTGTACTCTCCCAAGGGCTTAATACAACAGAGTTGGTAGATAAGTTCCCTGCCCACAAGAAGCTTACAGTCTAGAGGGAGACACAGACCTTAACACAAATAAATTACGATATGTACAGAAGTGCTGTGGGGCTGCAGGAGGGGTGAATATCAAGGGCTTAAAGAGTAAAGACCCAAATGCATAGAAAGTGCAGAAGGGAGGGGGAGTAAGATAAAAGAGGGTTTAATCAGGGATGGTCTCTTGGAGATGTAATTTTAATAAGGCTTTGAAGGTGGGGAGAGAGTGGTGGCTTGTTGTATAGGACAGGAAGGGAGCTCCAGGATAAAGGAAGCTGTGAGCAATGCGCCAGCGGCAGAATAGGCGAGATCGAGGTACAGTGAGTAACAACATTAGAAGAGAGAAAGGACTGGGGTTGTAGGTGACTGGAAAGGTAAGGTAGGAGGTGATAGAGGGGTTGAGTGCTTTAAGGCCAATGATAAGGAGTTTCTGTTTGATGTGGAAGTGGATGGGCAACCACTGCAAGTATTGAGAAGTGGGGAGGCATGGATTGAACATTTTTTTTTTTAAAGACAATCAGGTAGCAGAGTGAAGAACAGACTGGAGTGGGGAAAGACAGAAGGCAGTAAGGTCAGTGAGGAGGTGATACAGGAGTCAAGGAGGGATATAAGCACTTGATTCAGTATGCAGTAGTTTAGATGGAGAGAAAAGGGCAAATTTTAGCGTTGGTGTGAAGATAGAACAGACAAGATCTGGTAACAGACTGAATATCTGAGTTGAATGAGAGAGAGAGATGAATCTGGGATAACACCAATGTTAAGAGCTTGTGAGAGAGGGAGATAGTGTTCCCCTATAGTGATGGGGAAGATAAGGGGAGGACAGAGTTTAGGTGGCAAGATAAGGAGTTTTGCATTAGACATGTTTAGTTCAAACTGTACTGTACAGGATGTACAGAACATCCAAGAAGAGACATCCTGAAGGCAGGAGGAAATATAAGACTCAATAAAAGTAAAGAGGTCAGGGCTGGAGATGTCAATTTGGGAACCAGCCACATGGAGATGGTAGTTGAAGCCATGGGAGAGAATGAATTCTCCAAGGGAGTGTGTATGGATAGAGAATAGAAGGAAACTCAGAATGGAGCCTTGAGGAACTCCCTCTATTAGAAGGTGGGAGGCAGAAGAGTATCCTGTGCGAGGCTGAGGAGTGGCCAGACAGCTATGACGAGAACTAGGAGAGGACAATGTCACGGAAACCAAGGTGGATGTTTCAAGGAGAAACAATGGGTTGCTGTTCTAGGCTCAAAATGAGACCCAAGGAGAGCAGTGAGAGAGCAAGGGTGGTATAAACATGACCTGGTTAGTAAGCAACTTCAGTGGCGGGGAGATGAGAAAAGACAAGAGCAGGGCAAAGCAGGCACAAGCGTTTATTCCTATTTTATGGGAAGGGGAAAAGTGCGGGATGGAAATAACAAAATCTTCCTGGTTTTCCAAACTGAAGCAATAGTTCTAGATCAGGAGAAAGTGGGATACGATTACTGTGCAGGCTTCAGACCTGTGAGATTAAGTTTTCCAAAGTTTCTTGGTATGCCCAGACATTCTTATTCGCTAATACACAGAGGAAGGATACTGCAATGTTCATGAGATAAAACAACTCTGTCATTCCAACACATTAAAAAAGCCAGATATAAACATTTTATTCTCTAGAATCCAAAAAAAATGAATGATCATTTCATTTCTTCTTTGTAATCTCTTACCTCATAGCATTCGCAGTAGTTCTTAAGACATCCTGACCGTTTACAGTTGCAGCCTTTGCTGTGCCGTCGATCGGACTCCCCCTCCTTGCCTTTCCCTATCTTTGGTTTAAAGGCCTCTGGATTTCTATCAAGGCATGCCTACCAACAGAGAACAGAAATGCAAATTATTATTTGGAAAATAATAGCTTCAAAGACTCTAAGGAGGAAGATGTATCTTTTTTCTTGCCACCTACAATTAAGACATGCACGTCCACACACATAACCCCCCCACCCTCATGTTTCAGTGCTGTGTGCTGAGCACTGTACCAAGTGTTTATGAGTAATAATAATAATAATGGTAGTGATATTTCTTCAGTGCTATGCCCCAGGCACTATATTAAGCACTGGGGTAGATACAGCACTAATCAGGTTGGACACAGTTCATGTCCCACGTGGGGCTCACAGTCTTCATCCCCATTTCAGAGATAAGGGAATTGTCAATTGCCTTACCCAAGGTCATATAGCAGACAAGTGGCAGAGCCTGGATTAGAACTCATTCATTCATTCATTCATTCAATAGTATTTATTGAGCGCTTACTATGTGCAGAGCACTGTACTAAGCACTTGGAATGTACAAATCGGCAACAGATAGAGACAGTCCCTGCCATTTGACTGGCTTACAGTCTAATCATTTCATTCATTCATTCATTCAATAGTATTTATGGAGCGCTTACTATGTGCAGAGCACTGTACTAAGCGCTTGGAATGTACAAGTCGGCAACAGATAGAGACAGTCCCTGCCTTCTGACGGGCTTACAGTCTAATCGGGGGAGACGGACAGACAAGAACAATGGCAATAAATAGAGTCAAGGGGAAGAACATCTCATAAAAACAATGGCAAATAAACAGAATCAGGGTGATGTACATCTCATTAAACAAAATAAATAGGGTGATGAAGATATATACAGTTGAGCGGACGGGTACAGTGCTGAGGGGGTGGGACGGGAGGGGGGAGGAGGAGAGGGAAAAGGGGAAAAAGTGGGTTTAGCTGCGGAGAGGTAAGGGGGGGTGGCAGAGGGAGTAGAGGGAGAAGAGGAGCTCAGTCTGGGAAGGCCTCTTGGAGGAGGTGAGCTTTAACTTAGGTCCTTCTGACTCTCAGGCCAATGCTCTATCCACTAAGCCAAGCTGCTTTTGCCCACCACAAACTTACAGTCTAGATGGTTTCATATACATACACATGCAGGTATATGTACAGATATATATCCATATATTCATATATCCAGACTGTAAGCTCCTCCTCTAGACTGTAAGCTCCTTATGGGCAGGAAATGTGCTTACCAACTCTGTTGTACTCTCCCAAACAGTACAGTGCCTAGCACATAGTAAGCATTTAAATGCCATAAAAAAATGGCTAACAGAGGTGATGCTTCAGCAACTTGCTCATGGCTGGGTTTGGAGCGGCAGTTGTATTTTGGGTGGCAAAGCAGGGAACAATTTACCCAGGGTACTTTCTGCCCTGCCCAGACTGGCTAGACCGGTCCCCAGCCACAGAGGAAGAACCTTTCAACTCCCTTTAAGGCTCCAGGGTCTCCTCAGAAAGGTGTGCTATTAGCAGACTCCTCTTCTCTCCTTTCCCCTATCATTCCCAACACTCACCAACCATTTATGTAAGCTGTTCAAGAATCAGTCTAGCTTTGAATCTGTTGGTCACTCTAAATCCACTGAAGTGTCAAGCAACAGGACTTTAAGCAAAATGCCAGATGCACCCATTCCCGCCCCAACCTTTCCATACATTAGGTCATCACCTACCTCTGCCTTTCAGAGCTACTCCAGAGCTGTTGTCACCTTCCACACACATAAGCCTGCACATTTTCTTCTATTCTCAATAAGTGGATCCCTACCTATTTGTCCCTCTCCTCAATCAATGAATGGTATTTATTGAACACTTACCATGTGCACACCACTGTACAACACAGCAGAATTAGCAGGCACATTCCCAGCCCATCCTCATTGTCTTTTTTGTCCTGAACTTGATATTCCTCTGCCTTTCCCTTTCCGGAGAGGGAAAGACATTTCTGACTCAGGGATTGTGTTTATCATCTACATATCTTTTTATTTGGTCATCGCTTTCTTGTGGTACTCAAATCTGTGTGTTTCTTCTTACCTAATGTCTATCTGGCAATTTGTGTCCTCCATTATAACAGCCCAAGCATCTTTTTGTCCAAAGCACCTTCAAGTGCTCTGGGCACAGTTAGGAACTCGGTAAGTGTGTGGAAGGTGATAGGGTTCAGGAGATGCCTCTGGATTTAGGGCCAGTGTCAGAAACGGGCTCCGTAAACACCTTTGTCCCCTTCTGGCTCAGTCTGAGCAGACACTAAGGTTACAATTAACCAGTTCCTCTCACTCGGACTTTCAGGGAAAATGGCTCTCTAGATCGATATACAATACCTTGGATCTCTCAAAACTTGGATATTTGAGTCTCAAAAACACCTAGGTTCATGAGCAAGGAGAAGAAAAAATCACTGCGGCCTGCCAATCGTGTTAATGTGATTTCGCTCATTACAAAATTTAAATTTCTGGGCCCATGGCACAGCTCATACCCTCAGAAAATACCATTTCCTGACTTGTCTCTGCATAAGTCTGGCTTGAGATAATGTTCTTATATTGAATTCAGGTGCTACGCCAAAATCAGAATGATTCTGGCCTATGTGTTTGTGTGATTTGTCAAAGTAATCTGTTCATTTAAGAATGAAGTTCTGTCTAGTGAATATTTAGCAACAGATGTTCATTGTAGTCAACTTTATTATATGGTGACAACTCTGCCTCTCACTTGTCAACCTCTTTTGAATTTCCTTTACCAACTTTTCTCCAATTTCTTCTGCCCTGGACCGTAACTCCTAATGCTGTACCTCTTTCTTTCCTTAGGAACGAGTCTGCAGTTTTGCCGACTTTGGTGTGTATCTGTTTATGTGCTTCCCTGGGAAGCTCCCGCTGTGTGCTGTAGTCATACTGGATCTCATTTCCATCCACTGCCTCTAGTACCTTGTGCTTTTGTCTTTAGGGCCGGCTTCTGACCAATCAATCAATGGTATTTATTGAGCACTCATTGTGGGCAGAGACTGTGAGCCCGTCATAGGGCAGGGATTGTCTCTATCTGATGCCAAATTGTATATTCCAAGTGCTTAGTACAGTGCTCTGCACATAGTAAGCACTCAATAAATACTACTGAATGAATACCAAGGGCTCCAGTGATGGCTTTTAGTCCCCAATTTTTACAGAGGTTGATGGGTTGCATGAAATAACAGCAGCCAGTATGGTGGGCAAGAGATTCAAGAATTTAAAATTAGTTCCCCCACCTGCTGCAAACACTGGGGAGCAGGAGGAGAGGTAAGCAGGTAGATTAACGGTCTGAGACTGCAAGGTGAAATGGGAAAAGGGAGGAGGTAAGAAAGAAAGCAAATCAAACTGTTTTTTACCTAGCAAACCGTCAGTCCGACAGCCATGACCCTACCTGAAGGGAGGTGGTCAGCAGGACACGGAGAAGTTTACGTGATCTTTTTCTCTCCATTTGTCCTCTCAACCTGAATTAAATGGCCCCTCAGAGAGAGTTACAAGTTTTTACCAGTAGTAGAACCAGCACTGAGGGGAAAAAGGAGGGAAGAAGAAAGCTAGACTTCTGTCTTCCTCCCTGCTCGGCTTGTCTTTGGCTGCTGCAACTAGCTGTGGTTGATGGGGCAGACAGGCTACCCTCAAGAAAGGATCTGTCCACCACCACCCCATTGAACAGTTGGTGTAGCTCTGCTGTACTTTTTTCCTCATTTTCTCGACCTTGCATTCTGACTTTTTCTTTTTCTCCCACTAAAGCTGCTCTATGCTCCTCCCTGCTCTTGCTTGTTTCCTATTATAGGTTCTGGTTTTTGGGCTGCCTGGCAACCGCCAAAACCAATCCTCTCCCAAGGGGCTCAATCCCACAGCTACCTTCCCTCCTCCTTCGGCCTCACCATTTCAAAGCAGCTGCCACCAGGAAACGTATCCCTTCTCTGTTCAAGCAAGAAACCTAAGAGTAAACACACTGAAAATGGGGACAGGAATGCAGGTGGCCTGAAGCATTTAAACTGGGTTTATACATAAATCCTCCTACTTGCAGAACCATAAAGTTATAGGACGCCCATAGGATGAAGAGAGGAATAGAGAATGTATTAGAACATAGGGATAGTTTTCCAACTTCGAATGAAAAAATAATCACCTTTATTGCTTTTTGTCTTTCATTTTCATGCTCTAAGTTGTTGTAACAATTTGTACAATTGCAGTTGTTGCAGAATTCACCATTTGCAAAGCAATCACAGTACCTGAAATGAAAGAGGAAGAACTGTCCAGAGTTGTCACCATAAAATACATTTGACTACAGTGAACATCTGTTGCTAAATATTCACTAGACAGAACTTCATTCTTAAATGAACAGATTACTTTGAAAAATCGCACAAACACATAGGCCAAAATCATTCTAATTTTGGCCTAACACCTGAAGTCAATCTAAGAACAGTATCTCAAGCCAGACTTTTGCAGAGACAACAAGCAACTGTCCTTTGCAGCATACCTAAATAGGATTCACATGCCTATCAATCAATCGCATATATTGAGTGCTTACTTTGTGCAGAGCATTGTACTAAGCGCCTGGGAGAGTACAATACAACAATATAACACATGGACCACCTGGACGCAATGTGGTTCCCTCCTTTTCACTTAGAGTGACTTGAGACTAACACTCTATGTAGGCCTTCTTGAGGTAGGCCATCCAGCCTAGTTTCTTTCTGAGTGTCACAGTTAATGTACAAATCTGGAACTGCTCACATTCTGGAAAGCAGGGACTAGTGTTCCTCAGTTCCACTATCATAAGCCATCTAGCACATTTGCTCATCCTGAAACACATTTTCTACTACTTTCGGTTATCACTTATCACTTTATTAGGGAACTAGGAAGTGTATTCAAGGATGAAAAGGAAAAATGAGAAGCTCAATGATTCTTTTAGTTTGGCCTTAACTGAACTAAGGAGGATGTTAGAAGGTTCCAGAGGTGACCTTGGGAAACACAGACTGGAGAATCTCACTACCACTTTGGCAACTCTATAAGTTCAGCTACCAGCTCTTTGGAGATGACTCCTAAATCTGCCTCTCCATCCCCAATCTCTCTCCTTCTCTGCAGTCTCATTTCCTTCTGCCTTCAGGACATCTCTACTCGGAGGTCCCACTGACCCCTCAAACTTAACTTGTTTGAAATGCAACTCCTGATTTTCCCAACCAAATCAGTCCTCCCCGCTAACTTTACCATCCCCATCACCCTCCCTGTTCCCCAAGCCCAAAATCTTGGCACTATTCTCAACTCATCTCAGTCCACATATTCAAGCTGTAGCCCAATTCTTCGATTCTACTTTCACAGCATTTCTAGAATCTACCCCTTCCTTTTCATCCAAATTGCTAACAGTTGATTCAAGCACTTGTCAAACTTGCAAACTTGCATCAAACTCCTTGCTGACCTCCCTGCCAAAGCCCTATTAAAATCATATCTCCTCCAAAAAGCCTTCCCTAACCTTCCATTTCCCCACCCTGCTTTCTCTCTCATCTGTGTTGCTCAAACACTTGGATCTGTACCACTTAAGGATCTTGATACTCACTCCACTCCCACTGCACTTATGTACAAATCCTTATATTCTACTTCCCCTAACTGTAATTGAGTTTATTGTCTGTCTCCACCACTAGACTGTAAGCTCCTTGAGGAAAGATCATGTCTACTAAATTTACTGAATGTAGCAGGATAGCCACGTGGAAAAAGCACTGGCCTAGGAGTCAGACAAAAGACTTGGGTTCCTAACCCAGCTCTGCCATTTGCCTGCTGTATGACTCTGGGCAAGTCACTTAACTTCTCGGTACCTCAGTTTCTTCAAAATGGGGATTCAAAACTTATACTGTGATCCCCGTGAAGGACAGGGCCTGTGTCCGACCTGAATAACTTGTATCTACCCCAGTGATTAGAATCATGCTTAACAAGAACGGTTACGCACAAGTGCTTAACATAGTAAGCACTTAACAAATACCATTAAAAAGTGTAATAATAATTACAATAATAATTATTTTGATAGTTAAGCACTTACAATGTGCCAAACACTGTCCTAAGCAGGGGAGTAAATACAAGATAATTAGGTTAGACACAGACCCTGTCTCACATAGGGCTCACAGTCTAAGTAGGAGGAAGAACAGATAAGGAATCTCCAGTTTACAGATAAGGAAACTGAGGCACAGAAAGTTAAATGATTTGCCCAAGTTCACATAGCAGGCAAGTGAGGAGTTGGGATTAGAACCTAGGTCCTCTGACTCCGAAGCGCTGCTTCTCAGATGTGTTCAGTAATTGCTCAATTAATTCCACTGACTGACTTAATGGCTGAGCTAATCTCTAAGCAGATGCCTCATAAATCTACCTCTCATGACCTGACCTCTCCCCTCTATACACTCCTGATTGTCTCCTCCCTGCAGGACATCTCCATGTGAATGCCCCGCTGGTACCTCGAAACCAACGTTTCCAAAGCTGAATGTCTCATCTTTCCTCCTAAGGGTCTCTCCATCTCCACAGACAACTTCAGCACCTTTGCTGAAACTCACATCCATAAAATTATCATTCTTGACTTCTTGTCATTCTGCCACCAAATCCAAACTACCACTAAATCTACCAAATTTTCCTCAAAAACATTTTAACTGCAGCCTCTCTTGTTCAGCCACTATCCTAGTTCAAGCACTCATCCTATCAAGACTGGACCACTGTGTCCACATCAGTCCACAACACCTTTCTGAATTGGCCTCTGGCCTCCAGGCTCCTGGCCTGGAATGCCCTCCCTCTTCATATCTGACGGACAATCACTCTCCCACCTTCAAAACCTTATTGGAGGCACATCTCCTCCAAGAGGCCTTCCCCGACTAGTCCTTCAATTCCTCTTCTTCTGTTCCTTTCTGTATTGCCCCTGAACTTGAATTTGCACCCTTTATTCTCCCTCAGCCCCACAGCAATTCTGTACATATCCATAATTTATTTATATTAATGTCGGTCCCCCTCCACTCTAGACTGTAAGTTCGCTGTGCGCAGGAAATACGTCAACCAACATACTGTACTCTCCCAAGCACTTAGTACAGTGATCTGCACAGTGGCGACTCAATAAATATTACTGACGACTCCCATAACTAGCTTTTGTGTGCTTTTTCCTCTTTTCCTTTTTAAAGGGAATGGAAGTAAACTAGTAGAAAATTTGAATCAGTGACTGCTTTGCCATGTACCTGCAGATAAGGGCAATGCCATTTTTGCAAACGGGTGACTGGCACTAACATGGCACTGTAATCTAGCTTAAAAGAATGCGAATTCTACCTGAAACCCAGGGGAAAAAGGGATGAAGTGTGTAAGAAAAGGTATAGTGATTTGAATTTCTGGTAAAGAGAGATGGAAGAGTTGTATTTCCAGGTTCACAACCATATTTTCATTGGAATGAACTGGGCTTTGGTGCCACAGCTCAAGTTACTGACAAATATATAAATTGCAATATTTTTAAGTTATTCCATTTTATTCTCAGAAAATGTTGTTGCTTTTAATGAAAAAGCCCTTAGACAAAAAAAAAACCATACTTACAATTTCAAGCACAGTGATTTTGTACAATTGCATGGCTTTCTGGGACGATTTGCAGACTCTGATGGGATTATCCTGGAAGAGAGATGTTTTCTACTTTACATCACTGTTCACATCAAGTTACGGTTTATCTAGAAGACAAAGCCTCCCTCAAAATCACCCTCCTTCCATACCCCTGTCCCAGTGTCTCATAAACTACTAAGTGCAGTTTGGGGAGCAGGGTAAGTTTTCAGGAAAAAAGCTCACCTTCATCTGTCACCTGGAGCTGCAGAGACGGTGGCAGGGGAGGAAGGAGGACTCGGGGGTACAGTGCAGATCTCTGGGGTGCAAGGGGCCACCGTGAAAGAAAACTATGAATAGGACCTCAGGCTTCCTAGGCCTAGACACCCTTCTTTGGTACTTTCCCTCACTTGATGATTTCCAAGGGCAGAAGAGTGTTCCCAAGCAAGGGCCCAGGAAGAAGAATCGGAGCTCCCTCAAGAGTCCATGATGTTTACAGTTATCACTTAGTTTTCATCTAGACTGACCCAGGACCCAATGGGAGAGCAGCAAGCCATGGAAGCCAGTTCTCTTCTAGGGTTTACCTGACCAGACTGATTGAGAAGAGAGGGAATTTGGGGAAGCCAGCTCCCCTTGCTTTAGCTTTCTGAATGGCATGGTACAGAGTGTGGGCTTTTATCTTGTTTCAGTGTTTTTAACTTTTTTTTTTACCTCATTTCTTCAGTAACTACAAGTACCACTTCCTCTCGCACCTCTTCTGACTGGAGTTCCGAGTGGCAACAAGAGGAGTAATCACCCTGAAAGGATGGCATCATTTGTGCTCCACGGGCCCAAGGCCAGGAGAAGAGTTGACAGCACAGTGCTGGTTGAGGCTGTATGATCTGTTAAGGGGAGGTTGGATGGGGGCTAGATGCGCCCTGTTTCAGAAGGGTCTTTTCTCACCAGAATGGGAATACTGGGTGGTAGTTTTATAGTCAAATGCAGTCAATCACCCATTGCCCAAGAAGGAGAAGTAACTGTCGGTAGATGCCACACTGCCCCTGAAATAGCCACTGTGCCCATACAACCCCAACTCTTGACGCTCCTGCTGTCTTTTGGGTCTTGTCAGTCGCATGGTGTAGAGGAAAGCTATATTTTTTTTGTTGCTATTTGTTTTCGTTCTTGTTCCTGGTTCTTTACTTTTTCCCCAGTTTCCATGGGAAAGTGGAAAAGACTCCAACTCAACCTAAGCCACTCTGATAAGAGATGGTCGACAATGAATGAATGACAAACTAGGTGATGGAACAGTTGTGTCAGAGAACTTCTTTTGGAACCAGACTGCACCTACTACCAATATGTGTCCCTGGGGATATGGGGACTGGGCCACAGAGGGTAGATGGCTCAGGGCAAACTGCATCACTCTGCAGGAACAACTCAAGGTCATGGTCTGCGAGCTGAGCAATACTCTCTCCAATGGTAAAAGGCCAGAAAAAATATACTAGGATCTTTGGAGGCAAGCCGTGCAAGGGACTCCCACAAGCCTTTGAATACAACTTCACCTTCAGCGACATTGTCAGAGGGTAAAACAGCTTTGCACAGCACCACTGTTCCAGAAAGAGTGGGCTGTACAAGAGAAATGCACCAGGAGGTGGCAGGGAAGTCTGTTGTCCCTGTCCTTGCTGCCCCAGAGAGGTGACCGAGATGAGTGGGGTCCGTGGGGGAGGGGAGAGATGACTCCAGAGACACTCCCCTCCCCTACTTTTCAGGGGACATGGTAATATGACTATTTCCAAAATAGAACCCATGGCGGTACAACTGGACCTAAAAGAGGAATAGTTTATTTCCAGCTCAATAATAATACTAATAATAATGTTGGTATTTGTTAAACGCTTACTATGTGCAGAGAACTGTTCTAAGCGCTGGGGTAGATACAGGGTAATCAGGTTGTCCCATGTGAGGCTCCCAGTCTTAATCCCCATTTTACAGATGAGGTAACTGAGGAACAGAGAAGTTAAGTGACTTGCCCACAGTCACACAGCTGACAAGTGGCAGAGCTGGAATTCGAACCCATGACCTCGGACTCCCAAGCCTGTGCTCTTTCCACTGAGCCACACTGCCAGCTACACAAATTGGCAAATGCCAAGTTTTTGTTTATGGGAAGCAGCGTGGCTCAGTGGAAAGAGACTGGGCTTCAGAGTCAGAGGTCATGAGTTCGACTCCCGGCTCTGCCACTTGTCAGCCGTGTGACTGTGGGCAAGTCACTTCACTTCTCTGTGCCTCAGTTACTTCATCTGTAAAATGGGGATTAACTGTGAGCCTCACGTGGGACAACCTGATTACCCTGTATCTCCCCCAGTGCTTAGAACAGTGCTCTGCGCATAGTAAGCGCTTAACAAATACCAACATTATTAAATGAGAATTTTTTTTTCCTTCACTGAACATGTTAACATATAATGGTTTCAATTAACAATGTTTTATCATGGTAAATGTTTACATTGCTACTTGATCTTATATAGTGTTATTTAATATTTAAAACATTTTAAAATTACATTAAAGAGATACATTTATATTGTTTTAGTCAATTTTTTGATCTTGGGGATTCATTAAGGCATTTCCCATTCTGCCATGGCTATTATTATTATTTTTATTATTATGGGATTTGTTAAATGCTTACTATGCATCAAATCCTATTCTAAGCCCTGGGGTAGACAAGTTAATCTGGTTGGACAAAGTCCCTGTCCCCCATGTCTCCCATTCCAAGTAGGAGGGAGAACAGGGATTGAATCTCCATTTTACAGTTGAGGAAACTGAGGCACAGAAGTTGACTGTCTTACCCATGATCACAAAGCAAGCAACTGGTAGAGCTGGGATTAGAACCCAGGTCCTCTGACTCCCAGGCCTGTGCTCTTTCCCCTAGATCTTGTTGTTTTTCATATTTGAAAGTGACCTTGGGGTAGATTCTGCCTTCTGTCTGCCTTCGTAGTAGAAGTTATTTTAGCTACAAGGGGATAGGGCTAGAAAGAACCGTTTAAAAATGATTGCCAGCTGATAGGAACAGAACTATCATAAGAAGCTTTATCCCCTTAGCCGGGATGTCCCAGGAGTAACAGTAGCTATTTTACAATAGGGACCAACTCTAATGATACTTCAAGTACTGAATAAAAATAGCATTTTGAAGCACTAAAACAAACTGCACTTTGAATCTAACTTTCTTGGCATAGCACAGGAGGGTATTCACCTTACAGAGCTAAGACGAGAACTCAGGATCCTGACTGCAGAGGTGGACTCTCTCCCCTGAACCAAAAAGCAGGACTAGAGTCTAACAGACACAAATCAACCAAATGACTACCTCATTACTCTAAAAATATTTTCAAAACACTCACCCATTAAATGGAAGCCTTGCTTGGGTCTGGATACTTGATGTTCCAGAAAAGCCAGTGTTGCTTGCAAGAGACACATATGAAGACTGCTGTAGCTATCAAAACAAGAGTATTTTATTTTTTTAACTGAATTTTCAAAAATTGGTTCCAGTGCCATGACACCTGTTCTCTAACAAACTGGCTAAACCTATGAAAATTAAATCATTCAAAGAAAAAAAAGTCAAAACAACCATGCCTGATAATAACGAGACTGCCTCCAGTCACCTCTGGAGATACTTCCAGGCTGATGGGACTCACAGTTTGAAACTGCTGCAGGAGCCAATACAGCACAGCAAATTCCACATTAATCCAGGCTCCAACCATCTGGACTTTAATGGATATGGATTTCTCGGGGTAGAGCACATAGCAAGAGATGAATAAGGGGGAGAGGGGAAACCAAGAGCAGTAGCCAGAAGAAGTGAATGTCTGTCTCCCCCCCTAGATTGTAAGTGCACTGAGGGCAGGGGATGAGTCTGTTATGGGAAATGTGCCTGCTTGAATTACAAAAACATCAAATTACAAATTATCAAAAAATCAGGTGTCTAATACATCTTATTTTGCATTTAATATTTTACTAAAAACACGAAAAACTCTCCTCAAGCGGTTCTCAAAATTCAAATCAATTCCCTTTAATGAAATCTTAATTTAATTCTTGACTGCTTGTTTTTAATTATTTTCTTTGCTACATTTTTTGCCATTGCTCTTGGCTTCTTGGCTATAATTGCTAATAATGGGAATATCACATTAACTTATCTATCCAGTTCAGACAGACACAAAAGAATCAAACATTTACACAAACTGTTCAAAGGGTGAGCCAACAACCTTCCAAATAAGGAAAAGAAACAGGAGCTAAAGAACTGAGCATGGAACTGGACTGCTCTTCTTCACAAGTAGGAGAATGTCTTCTCAATCCAATCCACAATAAAACCCTTTCCACATACCTGAGTGACATACTGAGCTGGAAGTACTGCATATCCCACATTCCCTGTTCCAGGTGCTGGGGCCAGGACAGTGCCTGGTGGAAGATTAGTGAGGTTTGGCTGAATCTGGGGTAGGGGCGTGGCTGGCATAATAAGCCGTTGTTGTGGCTGGCTGGTGGTCACTATTTGGGAGGCTGAGTTGATAGGTTTGGGAACCACCTATAATGGAAGATAGTGCCTCATTTTACAAAAGTCAATTTTAAAAGACATTCAATTTCAAACATTTCAAAAGAATCAGACTGAGTTGGCTTTGACCCTTATCACTCTCTTTCTTCCGAATTCAGGCAAAGGAAGGAAGGAAAAGAAAAATTCAGAACACTGACCTGCTTGACAGCCTGTGCTGCGACAATCGGAACAGACATTCGCACTGGGGTTGCATTGACCACCATCGGCTTTGCTGTTTAGAAAGAAAGAAAAAATCCACAAAGGTGAGATAACCCCTCTTATTCCTCTATAAAATGCTGCCAGGCTGAACACCTATGAATACTCAGGACTGTCACAAACACCTTTCATTACAGCCAAGACATCTAAATTACTAAGCATTGGGAAGAGAAAGTGATGCTTTTATAGAAAAAACAACCCACAAAAGGCAACACACATTTACAGAAATGTTCTTACCAAATTTACAAGATTATAAGAATCATTCTTCCCTCTCAATGACTTGTGATTTTGTTCACCCACTTACTAAAACATAAGTAAGCCAATATTCATTTTAGGAAATCAGGTACCTTATGCCCTCATTTGCCAAGGTGGTTTTTTACAAATGCTTATTACTATACTCTAAAAATCCCATTTGTTTTTAAAAATCAATATTATTTGAGCACTTACTGTGTTCAGAGCACTGTCCTAAGTACTTGGGAAAGTACAATACACTAGACTTGGTAGACACAATCCTTCTCCATAAGGAGCTTACAGTTTACAAGGGGAGACAGATTTTAAAATAAATTAGACAAGGAAAATAGAGCACAAGGTTATTCATGTAAGTGCTGTGGGGCTGGGGTGAGCAAAAATCTTAATGGAGTACACAGCTAAATACATAGGTGGGTGGTGGAAACGAGGGCTTAGTCTGGGAAGGCCTATTGGAGGAGATAAGATGTGAGGATATTTTGAAGGTGGGGAGAGCAGTGAATTGTCAGACATGAAGCACTCCATTACCTTGCCGCCTCCAATCTCATTTCTCTCCTTCTACAATCCAGCCCACATATTTTGCTCCTCTATTGCTAAGCTTCTCATTGTGCCTCGACCTCGCCCGTCTTGCCACCAACCCCCCGCCCACATCCTGCCTCTGGCCTGGAACACCCTCCCCCCTCAAATCCAACAGACAATTACTGTCCTTCCCTTCAAAGCCTTACTGACAGCATATCTTCCACCAAGAGGCCTTTTCAGACTTGTCCCACTTTTTCTCATCTCCCACTCCCCTCTGCATCGCCTTGACTTGCTCCCTTTGCTCCCCCCATCCCCAGCCCCACAGCACGTATGTATATTTCTGTAATTTCAATTATTTGTATTGATGTCTGTCTCCCCCATTCTAGACTGTGAGCTTGTTGTGGGTAGGGAATGTCTCTGTTTACTATTGTATTGTATTTTCCCAAGCTTAATACAGTGTTCTGCACACAGTAAGCATTTAATATGACTGAATGAACATGAAGGGGGCAGGGGTTCCAGGCCAGAAGACACGGGCAGGACAGACGAGACTGAGGTAGAGAGTATGTTGGCATTAGAGGAGCAGAGTGTGGGCTAGGTTATAGTAGAAGATAAATGAGGTACAGTAAGAGGGGGAGAGCTGAACTAAGTGCCTTAAAGTTGACAATAAGGACTTTCTATTTCGCGGAGGTAGATGGGCAACCTAAAAAAAAGGAAAAATAGGAATGAATTCCCATGGCTCAAAAATCCCCACCAATCAAGGGTTCTCCTCCTGAACTTTACAACCCTCCCTCAGTGTCAGAAACAGCAGTGCCTGGACTCCCTGTACTGAGAGATCTACCATGCCCTGTTTCAGATGTATCGATAGGTGTGGATCAGCCCATGGGAAAGTCAAACCTTCTAGACTGTGAGCCTGTTGTTGGGTAGGGATTGTCTCTGTTGCCGAATTGTACTTTCCAAGTGCTTAGTTCAGTGCTCTGCACAATAAATACGATTGAATGAATGAATCTTTTTATATTCTGCTGGCAACTCACCAGTTCTCTGCTTAGGCTGTTTAGGGTTAGTGAGGGGGCCTGGGCAGTGCCAATTTGCCACAAGCTGCGGGCACAGCAAGCAAGTCTCCGCAGCCCACAAGGTGCTGTCAAACAAGCACATGGGCCTGGATGAGGCGCAGAAGCAAACCTGGGAATTACAGTCTTGGTGAGGTTGATTTTAAGCTGACACCAATCTGATAAAACTGCTGCATATCCTACAGGAGTCACGGGATTAGCATGGCAGGGGCAACTCCCATGTATTTAAGAGTCAGGGAACAGGAATGAATATTTTCAGCTGTTAAATTATTTTTCAACCCTGGGTCCAAATTTGGTGGCAGGAGTCTCATCTGTCCTGCCCATGTCTTTCGTCAACATCTTACACCCTTGACTAACTTGCTCTTTGAGTAATATGGTAAGGTTAAAGTTGAACTAATGAAAAGAAAACCCCAAGTTCAATGATATTTAGGAACATCTAACATTATCTCTGGACAGAAAAAAAACAAAATATTAGAGATGAAAACTTAGTATACCTTGTTCCCCTGCCACTTAGCACTTAGCATATGTGTATCTATTCCAATTTAGTCACTCTTTGCTTACCTTTGTTAAAACATTTTTATTTATATCAATAGTATTTACTGACTACTTATTCTGTGCAGAGTACTATGCCAAGCTATTGGACAGTACAACTAGAGAAGTAGTGTGGCCTAGTGGAAAGAGCACGGGCTTAGGAGTCAGAGGTGATGGGTTCTAATTGGTTCTGCTGTCAGCTGTGTGACTTTGGACAAGTCACTGATTTGCCACGGACTTGCAGTCACTTGTCACGGAATCCCATCTCCGCTCCCCGCTCTGCTCTGATAGCCGTGCTATCAGATTGCAATGACCTGCCCCTGGGCTTATGGTCAGCTCCCCAACCCAGACTTCTGCACCCCCACCCAAGGACTCTGACACTGAGGATCCCCGCCCCCCCACAGCCACCAGATCCACCAGTAGCTCCCAGCCCTCCCCTCAACTTTCCCTAACCCTCGTAGCCCGTCCTGGTAGCAAACCCCAACCGCAGGACTCTGTTCTCCCCAGCACCAGTCCCCCCTACCCCAGAGTCGTGGGACATTGTGCTCCCCTGCCGCCCCGGGCCGTGGGACATTACATCCCCAACCGCCCTCCCCGCCCCGCCCAGAAGTGGCCATCTTTTGGGAAGCCCTCACTCTCTCCTCCCCTGTGAGGTGATAGATTTCTCCCGCCCCTCTTCCCTACCCCCATCCCTGGGCAACAATGCCCTTGTTCTCACTGTGTTACCTCAGATGCCACCTGCGCCCGCAACCCACATCGGACATCCTCAGGGCTCCCTCTGCCACCTCAGAGACATTTGGACCCCGAGCCCTAGGACTCTCCTTGCCACTAGCCTTTTGATTTTGATCAGATCGACCCCTAGTGAAGTCAACACCCGACCCTGGTCATCACCCACTTATTAATAATTATTGATAATATCTTACTGTATCATGTTACTATATTACCACTTTCGCATGTTATTGTTAATTGTTCTCAGTGCTGCCACCTACCTCTCTGACCTCACCATGTCCTTCCATCCCCCCTCCTCTCATCTGTCCCTCCCAGTCCTCACTTTCCCCTTCCCTTCTCTCGCCCAGCTCTTTCCCACTCTCTCCTCTGCCTCCTCCCCATCTCCCTTCCCACGCCCTAGAACCCCACTTTACCAGCACCACTCCTCTTCCTCCTCCCCCTCCCCAAACACCCTCCCCTTCCCTCTTCCCCACCCACCCCCCATCCCAGTCCTCCTGTCCCACCGCCACTCCTTATCCCCCGCTCCCTGTCCAGGGCCCCGCTATCTCATTCTCATCCAAACCCTCCCCTCCCCCTGCTCCCTTCCCCCTCCCTCCCTTGCACCCACAGCTACTTTCAAGTGTGGCCTTTGGAATCCCCGCTCCATTACAGGTAAACTACCTTTCATCCTTGACCTTTTCCTTTCCCACTCTCTCCTCCTCGCCCTTACAGAGACCTGGCTCACTTTTGAAAGAGGCTCTTCTCTTCCACGGCTCTCTCCAGCGGAGGCCTCTCCTTCTACTCCCCCAGGCTCACCGGAAAGGGAGGAGGCGTCGGCTTCCTTCTCTCACCCCGTTGCCGCTTCTGCACTATCTTTCCTCCCCCTTCCCTCTCCTTCCCCTCCTTTGAAGCCCATAGCATTCGCCTCTACCATCCCCTCCAGATTCTTGTAGCTGTCATCTACTGCCCTCCTGGTCCCACCACTGCCTTCTTCAACCATCATGACCCCGTTCTCACCTTCCTTCTCTCTTTCTCTCTGCCCACTCTGATCCTCGGAGACTTCAACATCCACATGGATGTACCCGGTGACTCCTCTGCCGCCCGACCGCTATCGCTCCTCGACTCTGCCAACCTCCTGCTCCACCACACCTCGCCCACTCACCGACTCGGTCACACCCTCGATCTCGTCATCTCCTACCGCTGCACTATCTCCTCCCTCACCAACTCTGAAATCCCTCTCTCTGACCATAACCTTCTCACCTGCCTCCTCTCTCACACTCTCTCCCCCTGCAAATCTGTATTACTCCTCCACAGAGACCTCCGCTCTCTTGATCCCTTCCATCTCTCCAAAAGCACCTCTCCCCACCTTGCCTCCCTATCCTCTCTTCCCACTCTGGATGATCAGGTTACCGCTCTCAACTCCACCCTCTCTACTCATCTCAACTCACTCTCCCCCCTTTCCCTCCGCTGCTCTCACTCCACTAACCCACAGCCCTGGGTCTCTGCCTCTGTCCGCCTCTTTTGCTCTTATGCTTGAGCTGCTGAGCGCTGCTGGCAAAGGTCCAAGCACCAAGCCAACCTTATCCATTTCAATTTTATCCTTTTCTGCCTTAACTCTGTCCTCCCCTCCGCCAGGCAAAACAACTTTTCTTTCCTCGTTGACGCCCATGCCTGTCACCCTCACCAATTGTTCCGGACTTTTAATTCTCTCCTCAGGCTCCCTGTTCCTCCCCCTCCCCCATCCCTCACCCCCAACGATCTGGCCACTTACTTCATCATGAAAATTAACACAATCAGGTCTGAGCTCCCTAAAGTCATCCCTCCCCCTTCTGCCTCCCCCCACCACAATCCCGCTCCCCTACTTTCCCATCCTTCCCTGAAGTATCCTCAGAAGAGATCTCCTCTCTCCTCGCAAGTGCCACCCCCTCCACCTGTGCTTCGGACCCCATTCCCGCTCACCTTAGAAAAATCATCTCCCCTTCCCTCCTCCCCTCCTTAACTTCTATCTTTAACCGCTCACTCTCCAATGACTTCTTCCCCTCTGCCTTGAAACATGCCCATATCTCCATCTTAAAAAAAACCCCTCTCTCAACCCCAGTCCCCTTCCAGTTATCGCCCTATCTTCCTCCTACCCTTCCTTTCCAAACTCCTAGAACGAGTCGTCTACATTCGCTGCCTAGAATTCCTTAACTCCAACTCTCCCCTGAACCCCTTCCAATCTGGCTTCCGTCCCCTCCACTCTACCAAGACTGCTCTCTCAAAGGTCACCCATGACCTCCTTCTTGCCAAATCCAATGGTTCCTACTCTATCCTAATCCTCTTTGTCCTCTCAGCTGCCTTTGACACTGTCGACCATCCCCTTCTCCTCCACACCTTATCTCACCTTGGCTTCACAGACTCCATCCTCTCCTGGTTCTCCTCTTATCTTTCTGGCCTTTCATTCTCGGTCTCCTTCGCAGGCTCCTCCTCCCCCTCCCATCCTCTAAATGTAGGGGTTCCTCAAGGGTTCCCCACGAGAAGCAGCGTGGCTCAGTGGAAAGAGCATGGGCTTTGGAGTCAGGACTCATGAGTTTGAATCCCAGCTCTGCCACTTGTCGGCTGTGTGACTGTGGGCAAGTCACTTAACTTCTCTGTGCCTCAGTTCCCTCATCTGTAAAATGGTGATTAAGACTGTGAGCCCCACGTGGGACAACCTGATTCCCCTATGTCTACCCCAGCGCTTAGAACAGTGCTCGGCACATAGTAAGCGCTTAACAAATACCAACATTATTATTATTATTATTAAGGGTCATTTCTTGGCCCTCTTCTGTTCTCCATCTACACTCACTCCCTTGGTGAACTCATTCACTCCCACAGCTTCAACTATCATCTCTACGCAGATGACACCCAAATCTACATCTCCTCCCCTGTTCTCTCCCCCTCCCTTCTGACTCGTATCTCCTCCTGCCTCCAGGACGTCTCTTCCTGGATGTCTGCCCGCCACCTAAAACTCAACGTGTCCAGAACTGAGCTCCTTATCTTTCCTCTCCACCTAAATGGCTATTTTACTGGTACAGGCTCTCATAATATCCCGGCTGGATTATTGTGTCAGCCTTCTCTCTGATCTCCCTTCCTCCTGTCTCTCCCCACTCCAGTCTATTTTTCGTTCTGCTGCCCGGCTCATCTTCCTGCAGAAACGCTTTGGGCATGTCACTCCCCTTCTTAAAAACCCCCACTGGTTGCCTATCAACCTCCGCATGAAACAAAAACTTCACTCTGGGCTTCAAGGCTCTCCATCACCTTGCCCCCTCCTACTTCTCCTCCCTTCTCTCTTTCTACTGCCCACTCCTCTGCCGCCCACCTCCTCACCGTCCCCCGTTCTCGCCTATCCCGCTGCCGACCCCTGGCCCACATCCTCCTGCTGTCCTGGAATGCCCTCCCTCCTCACCTCCGCCAAACTAACTCTCTTACCCTCTTCAAAGCCCTACTGAGAGCTCACCTCCTCCAAGAGGCCTTTCCAGACAGAGCTTCCCCTTTCCCTCTGCTCTCTCTGGCCCCCCCTTCACCTCCCCCAGCTAAGCCCCCTTTCCACCCTTTCCCTCTGCTCCTCCCCCTCTCCCTTCCCCTCAGCACTGTGCTCATTTGTATATATTTTTATTACCCTATTTATTTTGTTAATGAGGTGTACATCCCCTTGATTCTATTTATTGCGATTAAGTTGTCTTGTTTTTGTCTGCCTGTCTCCCCCAATTAGACTGTAAGCCCATTAATGGGCAGGGATTGGCTCTATCTGTTACCGAATTGTACATTCCAAGAGCTTAGTACAGTGCTCTGCCCATAGTAAGTGCTCAATAAATACTATTGAATGAATGAATGAATGACTTCTTGGTGCCTCAGTTACTTCATCTGTAAAATGGGGATTAAGACTATGAGCCTCAGGTGGGACAACCTGATTACCCTTTATCTACCGCAGCACTTAGAATAGTGCTCGGCATATAGTAAGTACTTAAAAAATACCAACGTTATTATTAACTGGGAGTCAAGAGACCTGTATACTAATTCCAGCTCCACAACTTGTCTGCTGGGTGTGTTTGAGAATGTCACAACTTCTCTCAAAGGGGGATTAAATACTTGTTTCCCCTCTCTTTTAGACTATGAGCTCCATGAGGGACAGGGACTGTGTCTGACCTGACTGCATTCTTCTGACTGTATTTTCCCCAGCACTTGGCACAGGGCTTGAAAAATAATGTTTAACAAATATAATTATTACTAATGTCAGTAGACAGGATTCCTGCCATCAGGGAGTTAATAATCTAACAGGGAAGACAAACATTATGATGTATTATAAGGAGGGGGTGGGCTGAGGCAAACCAGGGCACCCATCTCAAGGTCAAAACGCTACCCGTAGCCAGTAAGGTGGAACTAGGAAGCAAGGTGGAACTAGGAGCCCAAACCAACACCACTTGACATTCCCTTGGCAGCGCCCCACAAGTGAAACCGCTAGACAACACCACAGCCAGGAAAGTCGCAGTTGTGTTCCCTCACCTCTGTGCCAACCCAATAACATATGGAGGAGCTGTGGAGGAGGGAGGAAGAAAGGGTGAGGGAGAAGACGTAGACTGGACAAATGGAAACAGAAAGCCTGAATGGCCCAGAAGGACAGGTAATAAATACCTGCCACTTATGATGTTCTGTGCAGTGGATCGACTTGCGGCAGCCAGCTGCGAGTCACCTCTGCCCAGAGAGTGGCATGCCCACTGTCTGTACCAAGTGAGGAGCCATGGGACAGGTGACTGTCCTGACAAGCGCTCATGGGGTTGGAAGACAGGTGTTTCGCCATGTGAATGTAATGCATTAAGTAATGCATTAGAGAAGCAGCTTGGTGTAGTGGGTCGAGCGAGAGTCTTTCGAGTGAGAAGATCATGAGTTCTAATTCTACTTTACCACTTGTGTGCTGTGGGACCCTGGGCAAGTCACTTCACTTCTCTGTGCCTCAGTTACCTCATCTGTAAAATGGAGATTGAGCTTTTGAGCCCCACATGAGACAGGGACTGTGTCCAACTTGACTTGCTTGTATCCACCCCAGCGCTTAGTATAGTATCTGGCACATAGCAGGTATTTAAACACCATCATTTATTATTATTATTATTATTACTAAGTGAATTCCTCCCAAGTGGAAAGCATTCTTGGGTGGGAGTTAGGTGCTTCACCATATGCGAGTAACACAAATATTGTATTTTGTATGAATTCCTCCTGAGAGAGAAGTTCAATTCGCCTTATGTAAATTACTAAAAAACAAATTTTTTTGTTTTTTGGAGGATAAATTTTGCATGGCTCGGCCTGACTCTAGTCTCTCACTATTACTCTCACTATCAATCCTCAAACCTGTCCCTGCGCAAGAAGTAACAGGAAGAAGCAATAAACTATAAAGACAGGTACATAGATGCATCGGGGCTGTTTGCATATCCAAGGGCTTAAGAGATCCAAAAGTGCTGAGGTGAGGGAAGGTGGGGTAGAGATGCTCGCCACCCAGAACCAGCTCCAGCAAGAAGCCATAATAATAACTGTGGTATTGGTTAAGTGCTTACTGTGTGCCCGGCACTGTACTAAGCGCTGGGGTGGATCCGAGCAATGGATCCGAGCAAATCCAGTTGGGCATAGTCCCTATCCCACACGGGGCTCACAGTATTTACAGATGATTTACCGTTTTACAGATGAGGTAACTGAGGCACAGAGAAGTGAAGTGACTTCCCCAAGGTCACACATCAGTCAAGTGGCAGACCTAGGATTAGAACTCAAAGACTTCTGACTCACAGGCCTGTGTTCTATCCACCAGGTCAACTCACTCCTCATCCCATCCTGATTTCCACCACCCTGCAGGAGACATCGCTGTAGACTCTGAATCAAGAGGAGAAATTCTGCTCCTCTAGTCACAGCTCCCTAATGACTTATATTTCGATTTTGGGTCCTATGTATTAGTCCTTGTCCTTTCCGCTGTTTTAATGTTTTAGTGTTTCATTACTCCCAGTGTGTTTGTCTCCTCCACGCCCCCCGCCACTTATAGTCAGTTTGTGAGCCCCCTGAGGGAAAAGGGGCTATGTCCAATTTCCACATGTAGACTCTAACCCAGCATTTAGTACAGTGCTCCACACACAAAAGTGTTTAATACATTCTATTACTACTGCTAATATGGAAAGAAGATTAAAGGGCCTAAAGTTGGGGCATATAGGGGGAGAATGAGGAAAAGGACTACGGAAAGAGAGACAAATACAAGGCACAGAGAAGAGGATAGCTTGAGAAGTCCCTAAGTTGTGAGCTCGGAGAGAGTGGGAGAGGAGCCATTGGGAAAAAAAGAGGTTGAGTTGGTTGCTACGGATTAGGGAAGTGGTAACAAGTGTTTCTGGAAGGTTTGAAGAGATTGAGGCCCGGGCACAGGTAGCAGGGGTAGATTTTGAAAGCAAGTTGAAACGTTGTGAGACAGCTGGGAAGGATCAGAAAGTAGGTGAAAATTTTCAATAGCTGCCTATTCTTTCCCACTCAAGGAAGAAACTCCTGACCTCCAATGGCCTTCACGTCACCTACAGCACTCCATCAGACCTACTTATCCACTCTTCTCCCACTATACCCTAGCTTACCTCTTTGTTCCCCTCATACTAACCTACCAATTGTGCTTCACATCTGCCTCACCCACCTCTGACCCTTTGCTCACACCCTTCTTCCTGCCTGGAACTCTCTTTCCTTTATTCTTTAACACACTAGTTCTTCAAGCTTTAAAGCTAATGGTCAGGAGTTTCTTCCTGGGATGGGAAAGAACAGGCAACTACTGAAAGTTTTCACCTACTTTCTGATCCTTCCCAGCTCTCTCACAAGGTTTCAACTTGCTTTCAAAGCGCTTCTGAAATCACATCTCCTCCAGGAGGCCTTTCTCCTCTTATGGCCGATTTCCACTCCTAAAAACCCTCCAATGGTTGTCCATCCCTCTCATCAAGCAAAAAACCCCTAACCACTGGAGAGCCAGTCAGCTGTCTCTCCTCACTATACACCCTTGTTCCTCTCCCACTACAACCCAATCTGTACACTTTGCTCCTCTAATACCAATCTACTCACTGTGCCTTCTCCTAGTCTCACTCATCATTAACTTACTTACTCTGTTAGCCCCAAGTGGGACAGGAACTGTGTCCAACCTGATTATTTTGTATCAACACCAAGGCATGGCTCAAACGTGCTTAAAAAATACCACAATTATTATTACTCATCTCCCTTGTAATTTCCCCCTACGGCGCCACCTCTTAACTTGAATCCAGGCTTTCTAGGCCCAACTAAATGAAGGCTGGAATGAAGACTGATAATCAGTGGTATTTATTGAGCACCTACTGTGTGCAGAGCACTGTACTAAGCATTTGGGAGAGTACAATACCAGATTTGGAAGACACGCTCCCTGCCTATAATAAGCGTACAGTTGAGAGCTTGCACTCTAGATACTTAATAAACCTACTTTAATGTAACTAACAAAATCTTTCCAAATACTTGATGTTGCTCTTTCTGGACAGGCCAAAACAGTGAAGGCCATCTACATTGCCCTGATGAGACTGGAAGCACGAAATAAAATGGCTTTTCTTAACCAACCCCATGATAAAAAACATCACAAACACAATGAAAAATTTTGTCAAAGCAAGAGAGAGGGGAATAAAATGATAATGAAAACTGTGCCTCATTGGTTCTTGTTTCCATAGTTACTCCTTAAATATGCTTATTCCACTTGGCTTTTTAAAAATACAGCAAGTATGTTCACAGTTACTGATCATCCTCCATTTTGCCTGGCCAAAAACTTTACTAAGAAAGGGACCTAAATTGCTGGACAGTAGTCCATCATCCCCATGAGCAAAGCTTTCACAAACCTGGCTGAAGAGGCTGTGTGTTCGTAGTTGGGTTCTGGGTGGCTGGCTGGCTCGAGGTGTTGGCTGTTGTAGCAGTAACAAGTCGGACATAATGAAATTTGCTTCCTGGCACTTGAATCTGCTGGACATTTGGAGCAGTTGCCAGTGGAATGATCGTCTTAAACTGCGGGGCAGTCACTCCTCCAACAGCAATGGTCGGTACCGCTGATTTCCCTGCCTATTGGAACACCAGAATGTGTTTATCAATTAAAGCAGAAGGTACTTATCTTTCTTTGACTTGAGATTATTTACACCATTGTCTAACCAATTTTCCTCTTCTACTTAAAGCAGTCTAAATAAAAGTACTGGCAAAGAAAGGAAATGAATACTAAGATAAGGACACAGTCAAGCATAGCTTCCATTCTGCCCCAGGGGAGAACAAGGACATTATCATTATTATTATTATTGTATTTGTTAAGCACTTACTATGTGTCAAGCACCTGTTCTAAATGCTGGGGAAGATACAAGATAATCAGGTCAGAATGACACTGCCTCTGCCCTACAAAGGGTTCACAGTCTAAGCAGGAGGGAGACCAGATAGTGAATTCCCATTTTACAGATGAGGTAGCTGAGGCAAAGACAAATTAAGTGACTTGCCCAAGGTCACGCAGGAGGTACAGAGGCATGTGGCAGAGTCAGGATTAGAATTCATATCCTGGCTCCCAGGCCTAGGCTCTTTCCACTAGGCCACACTGACAAGAACCACTTAAGGAGTAAGAACCCCTTAAGGAGTGAGAACCCACCATAGGCAATTTCTACTCATCATTTGGGAATACATGGTTGTGCAAACCAAATAATGGTTATGCCCTCAGAGAATGACACAAACATATAAACATTCAACACTAAATTTAAAAGTGAATTGTCAACATGAAGCAAGAACAAGAAATGAAAACCACTGGAGGTCAGAAAGCATGGCCTAGTAGAAAGAGCATGGGATTGGCAATCAGCAGATACAGTTTCTGTAGAGCTCAGACACATGGCCTAGTAGAAAAAGCATGGGATTGGGAATCAGCAGGTACAATTTCTAGGCCCAGCTCCACCATTTGCCTGTTGGACGTGACCATGAGTGACAAGATGGGCCCACGGCTAGACAGAAATGCCTAATTAACATGTGGAAAGATGGCCATTTGGATTTAGAGCAGGTAGGTTAAATTCAATCTTCCACAAAACTTAAGTGAACAGACAACAGAAAATGAAAATTGGGATAAGGCTAGATATTATTTTCTTAAGGAAACAGTGGGAAGAGACATTGGTTCAAGATTAGAGGGAGGGTGAAATATAAAAAAGGCATGGTGGAGCAGAGTCTGAGCCCAGGTGGGACAGAACTCCCGTACACTCTATTGGGCAGTTCCTGAGGTAGGAACAGATCTGAGGGGAAGCTGGGACGAAACCAAGATGATTGGCATATCTTTCACCCACTTTTGGAATATACGCTCATGAATGAAGTGCAAAATCCTTAATCTGCTGCTGTTTAGGATGAGGCTGATTAGGGATCGGTGTCAAAAGACTTTCTATTACACAAAAGAGTAGCGCTTAGGGGAGCCAAGACAATGCTGCTAACTACCGAGTCCACCTGCAAGCTAAGAGAATCCAGCGGGACAGAGTTTGTCAGGTTGAATGGCAGAAATGTTCAGTGAAAGGCCCTTTATTTTTATTGGTGCTGGGAAATGAAGTAGTAATAATACTAATAATGGTATTTGTTGAGGGCCAAGCACTGGGATGGATACAAGATAATTAGATAGTACTAGAACAAGGTAGGATGGAAGGCACAAAGGTAATGATCGGAGGCGGAGAGGAGAAAGCATTTTAGAATTTAAGTGTACTTACTGAAGAATTTAAGAATTCATTTTAGAATTTAAGTATACAGTGATTCTACCACCATTCACTCGGAGTACTTACTGAACTACTGTTGGCAGAGCACCACATTACGAATTTGGGATAGTTGAAAATGCCCAAAACACATCTCATCTTCCCACCCAAAACCTATCCTCCCTTGGTTTTTCCATCACTGTAGACTGAACCACCATCCTCAAAGTCACAAGCCCATAACCTTGGCATTAACTCCAATACAGAAGCAGTGTGGCTCTGTGGAAAGAGCAGGGGTTTGGGAGTCAGATGCCATGGGTTCGAATCCTGGCTCTGCCACTTGTCAGCTGTGTGACTGTGGGGAAGTCACTTAACTTCAGTTACCTCATCTGTAAAATGGGGATTAAGACTGTGAGCCTCATGTGGGACAACCTGATTACCCTGTATCTACCCCAGTGCTTAGAACAGCGCTCCGCACATAGTAAGCACTTAAATACCAACATTATTAACTCATCTCTTATTCAACCCACATATTCAATCTGCCATCAAATCGTGTCAGTTCAATCTTCACGACATCACTAAAATCCACCTTTCTCTCACCATACAGAGATATGTTAATCCAAGCACTTACCCTATCCCACTTTATTGCATCAGCCTCCTTACAGACCTCTCTGCCTCCAGTAGCTCCCTACTCCTGTCCCTACTTTGTTCTGCTGCCTGGATCGTTTTTCTACAAAATTGTTCAGCTCATGTTCCCCCACTCCTCAAGAATCTCCAATGGTTGCTCACCCATTTCCTCATCAAACAAAAACTCCTTTCCATTGGATTTAAAGTACTCAATCACCTTGCCCCTCCTATCTTATCTCTCTGATTTTTTTCTACAACACAGCTTGCACACTTTGCTCCTCTAATGCCAACCTACTTACTGTACCTCGTTCTCATCTACCACCCCACAGACCCTTCGCCCACTCCCTCCCTCTTTATATCAGACAGTCAATCCCTCTCCCCACCTTGAAAGCCTTATTTAAAGCACATCTCCTCCAAGATATCTTCCTCTTCTCCCACTCCCTTCTACTTGGATTTACACCCTTTATTTATCCCATGCTCAACCCCACAGTACTTGTGTTCATATCCGTAATTGATTTATATTAGACTGGATGCTCACTGAGGGCAGGGAATGTGTCTACAAACTCTGTTACAGTGTACTTTCCCAAGCATTCAGTACAGTGTTCTATATGGTAAACCCTCAATAAATGTGACTGATCAAGTCAAGAGAATGAGTAGGCATGATTACTGCCCTCAAAGAGCTTACAATTTACATTAGTTAGGATGGAGCAATACAACAGATATATACATAAGTGTTATGGTGGGGGAGGGAAGGTGAATCCACAATTCCTTAGATGATATGAAAGTACTGAAATGGCAGTTGTAAGATGGGGTATAAAATGGGAAGAGGAGAGATTAATTAGGGAAGGCCTTCTGGAGATGTAATTCCAAAAGAGTTTTGAAGATGTACTCTTCCTGTCAGCTGGATCTAAGGTGGGGGGTCAGGGGAGGCATTTCAGGCAGAACAGAAGCTGTGACTATGAAGTCAGCTGCAGGAAGAGTTGAAAACGAGCTACAGGGTATAGGTTGGCTTGAAAGAAGCAATACATGCAAACTGGGATGTTGTGGGAGAAGATCAAAGCTAGTTAGGAGGAAGAAAGCAGTTTGATTGTTTTAAAGCGAGAGATCAGGCATTTGATGCAGAGAAGAATGGGTAACCAATGGAGGTTTTTGAGGAAAGGGGAGATGTGTGCAGAGCAATGTTTTGGAAAAATGATCCAGGTGGCGGAGACAAAAATGGATTGTAGTGATCAGCTGAGATGATGCAGGAGTCAATTCGGGATATGACAAGTGCCTGGAGCAATGTGGTGACATTTGGATGAAGATGAAGGTGTGAATTTTGGAACTGTCATGGAGGAAGAACCAACAAGATTTGGTGACAGACTCAATTACGGGAGCTGAAAGAGAAGAAGGAATTGAAGATAATGACAAAGTTTTGAGCTTGAAAGACAGGAAAGGCTGTAGCATGTTTGACCCTGATATGAAAGTTAGGTGGACGAATGGACTTCAGAAGAAGATGAGAAGTTCAGATTGGAACATGCTGAGCGTGAGGTGCCAGTGGGGCATCCACGAAAAGACATCCTGGAGGCAATATATGATTGAGGAGAAGTGAGGTCAGGGTTAGGGAGGTAAGATTTAGGAGCCATCAGAACAGATATAGTAGTTGAAGTCGTGGGAGTGGATGAACTCCCCAAAGGAATGGGTGTAGATGGGAAATACAAGAGGAATTAATTAATCATTCATATTTATTGAATGCTTACTATGTGCAGAGCACTGGACTAAGCGCTATAGTATTTATTGAGTGCTTACTATGTGCAGAGCACTGTACTAAGCGTTTCGAATGTATAATTACAATTCAGCAACTTATAGAGACAATCCCTGCCCAACAACGGGCTCACAGTCTAAACGGGGGAGATAGACAACAAAACAAGTAGTCAGGTGTCAATACCATCAAAAAAACCCACAACATAGACACATCATTAATAAAATAGAGTAACGAATAATATATACAAATATGCACAAGTGCTGTAGGGAGGGGAAGGGGAAGAGCAGAGGGAGGGAGTAGGGGCAATAAGGAGGGAGGAGGGGCAGAGGGAAAGGGAGGGCTCAGTCTAGGAAGGCCTCCTGGATTAGGTGAGCTCTCAGTAGGGCTTTGAAGAGGGGAAGAGAGTTAGTTTGGTGGATGTGAGGAGGGAGGGCATTCCAGGACAGTGGTAGGACGTGTGCCAGGGATCGACGGCAGGACAGACATGAACGAGGGACTGTGAGGAGGTTAGCGGCAGAGGAGCGGAGTGAACGGGGTGGGCTGGAGAAGGAGAGAAGAGAGGTGAGATAGGAGGAGGCAAGGTGATTGAAAGCTTTGAAGCCAAGAGTGAGCTTTTGTTTCATGCGAAGGATGATAGGCAAACACTGGAGGTTTTTGAGGAGGGGAGTGACATGCCCAGAGCGTTTCTGTAGAAAGATGATCCAGGCAGCGGAACGAAGAATAGACTGGAGCGGGGAGAGACAGGAGGATGGGAGATCAGAGAGGAAGGTAATGCAATAATCCAGGAGGGCTATTATGAGAGCTTGTACCAGCATGATAGCAGTTTGGATGGAGAGGAAAGGGAAGATCTTGGCGATACTGAGAAGGCGAGACTGGTAGGTGTTGGTGACGGATTGCATATGTGGGGTGAATGAGAGAACAGAGTCAAGGATGATACCAAGGTTGCGGGCCTCTGAGTCTGGAAGGATGGTAGTGTAGTACACAGTGACAGGGAAGTCAGGGAGAGGAAAGGGTTTGGGAGGGAAGATAAGGAGCTCAGTCGTGGACATGATGAGTTTTAGGACGTGGGCAGACATCCAGATGGAGATGACCTGAAGGCAGGAGGAGAAACAAGCCTGGAGGGAGGGGGAGAGATGGGGAGTAGATGTAGATTTGGGTGTCATCTCCGTAGAGATGACAGTTGAAGCCATGGGAGCGAATGAGATCACCAAGGGAGTGAGTATAGATGGAGAACAGAAGGGGGCCAAGGAAAGGGGGCCAAGAATTGACCCTTGAGGAACCCGTGAAGGAGACCAAGAATGAAGGGCCAGAGAGATAAGAGGAGAACCAGGAGAGGATGGAATCAGTGAAGCCAAGATTGGATAAAGTGTTGAGGAGAAGGGGATGGTCGACAGTGTCAAAGGCAGTTGAGAAGTCAAGGATTAGGATAGAGTAGGAGCCATTGGATTTGGCAAGAAGGAGGTCATTGGTGACCTTTGAGAGGGCAGTTTTGGTGGCGTGGAGGGGACGGAAGCCAGAGTGGAGGGGGTCCAGGAGACAGTTGGAGTTGAGGAATTCAAGGCAGCGAGGAATCAGAACTGAGTCTTGAAGGACCTGCCAAGTTAGGGAATGGGAGGCAAAGGAAGAGACAACAAGAGAGACTGAGAAGGAGAGACCAGAGAGGTAGGAGAACCAGGAGAGGACAGTCAGTGAAACCAAGGTTTGATAGTGTTTCTAGGAGAAGGTGTGTCCATAGTACCAAAGGCAACTGAGAGGTCAGGGAGGATTTTGCAAGGATATCACTGGTGACCTTGGTGTTAGAGTGAAGCAGCTTTCTCTAGTGAATAGAGCATGGGTCTACAACAAGCAGCATGGCCTAGAAGAGCGAGCACAGGTCTGGGAGTCAGAGGACCTGAGTTCTAATCCCAGCTCTGCCACCTGTCTGCTGTGCGACCTCGAGCAAGCAGCTTAACTTCTCTGAGTGTCACATGGGACAGGGACTATGTCCAACCTGTCTACTCCAGTGTTGAGAACAGTGCTTGACATACAGCAAGAACTTAACCAAACTCTATTATTATTATTACTAAGGACCTGGGTTTTAATCCTAGCTCTGCCACTTGTCTATTGTGACATTGGGCAAGTCATTTCATTTCTCTGGGATTCAGTTACTTTATCTGTAAAATGGGAATTAAGATACTGGGACTTTGCAACCTGACTAGCTTGTATCTACCCCAGCACTTAATACACATAGTAAGCACTTAAAAAATCATAAAAAAGCAAAGAGAACAAAAGCCCAATTATAGAGGGTTAAGGAGGGGAGTTATAGGAGAGAAAGCAGTAGAGGCAGCAAGTGTGTACAATTTGAGTTTGGACAGGAATGAAAGGAGGAAGATGGGGCAATAAACTACTGACCAATTTCTAGGCACTCCATCAGCTCTCCCTTAGACCTATTTGCTCTCTTCTCCTATTACACCCCAATAAGTCTCTTCACTCCTCCTGGGGACCTAACTGTCCTTAATTCACCTCTCTCTGGTCTCTGACCCACTGCTCATACATTTCCCCAGATCTAGAACACCCTCACCCATTACACCTTTAACAAACCACATCCCTTCACTCCTATCTCCTTCAGGCGGCATTCTCTGATTAGTCCCCCACTTTCCAAAACATGCCAATCTGTGTCACCTCAGCACTCTTTGAGCATTTATCTACCTATTGTTATTAATTTGTTGTACTGTACTCTCCCCAGTGCTCTGAACACAGGAAATACTCGATAAATAATACTGATTGACTGGTTAACTTACATTCATTTGAATTTATTTTCCTTCACACTCTTAATACTATTACAAACACTTATTCCTTACTTAGGGGGGGCAAATGTGGCCCAGTGGAAAGAGCACAGGCCTGGGAGTCAGAAGACCCAGTTCTAGACCCAGCTCTGCCACTTGCCTGCTGTTTGACCTGGGGCAAGTCATTTAGCTTCTCTGTGCCTCAGTCTCCTCATCTGTACAATGGGGATGAAATAGCAGTTTAACCTCCATCTTAAATAGTGATCTTATATGGGATAGGGTCGGTGTCCAATTTGATCATCATTTATTATTAGCACTTACCTCTGTGTTTGGCCCATAGTAAACACCAATAAGTACTATCAGTAGTAGTAATAGCTGCTAATCCTCCTATCTCAATGCAGGGCTTTCTGAAAGCTACTCTCTCATTCTGAGAGAATGCTACAAAGTTTACTCTGGCTTACAAGGTTTACATCTTCCTTTCTCTCTTCTCAACCTCTGAAGTATTTTGACTGACTTGAATGGAATAATTAGATCCAGCTTAATGGCATATCTTCTTTTGGGTGGCATTTAAGCGCTTACTCTGTGCCAAGCACTGTGCTGGGGTAGATGCAAGCTAATCTGGTTGGACACAGTCCATGTGCCTCATAGGGTTCACAGCCTTAATCCCCATTTTACAGAGGAAGTAATCGACGCACCGAGAAGTGAAATGAATTGCCCAAGGTCACCCAACAGACAACTGGCATATCCTGGGTTAGAATCCAGGTCTTTCTAACTCCCAAGTCCATGCTCTATCCACTATACCATGCTGCTTCTCATAGCTAATACTAGGTCCCTAGTTCGTTAACCCAAGAGACGGAACAAGCCACCTCCTCGCTCACCACTGGGAGTCCCTACTTCAAGCAAGTTCCATGCGTGCTGGGTAGGGGATAAAAATAGTTCCTGTGCCTTCTTGGACCCTGTCCCAAGGTGAACTGGGGCACCCACCATCTCAAGGTCAAACACTATCTTGTGACTGCCCGAGCCAGCAAAGTGGAACTCAGAAGCATGGGCGGGACATTGCCCCTGCAAACGAAACTGCTAGACAGACATTCCAGGCCAGGAATACCAGAAGGTGTCCCTCATCCCTGTACCACCCAAATAAGCTATGGGGGGAGGAAGGGGGTGGATGAGGACAGGGAAGGAGACTGGACAAGCAGAAATTGGAAGCCACAATGGCCTGGTAAGGAAGGTGATAAATACCTGCCACCTCCGACATTCTTGCAGCACAGAGAGGCTTGCAGAAGCTGGCTGCATGTCACCTCTGCCCAGAGCATGGGATGCCCAGTCTGCCTGCCCCAACTGAGGAGCCATGGGACAGAGGAGCGTCCCGCTGAACGCTCGTGGGGCTGGAAGCTAGGGTGCTTCAGCAAGTCTGAGCAACGCATATGTGTATTCCTCCCGAAAGAGAAGTTCAATTCGCCATGTAGAATAAATTTTGCACAGCTCAGCCTTTTTGACCCCAGTCTCTCCCTCTTCCTGTGCCAATCCTCGAACCCTCTGTCACAACTGAGAAAAGCGCCATGGTAACCGCCACCTTCCCTCCTGCCACCGAGTGCTCTCATTTCTGGAATGCTTCATGAACACAGGGACGGGAATAAAAGCTGCTCCCATTTGCTCTCTGAGACTCCTCCGTTGCTGCCAAGAAAAGCACCATAGTAATGCCACCTACCCACCTGCCCCAAAGGGTTCCTGCTTCAGGCCTAGTCCAATCCCACCGATACACTGAGTTTATTCTGCACACTTGTCTTGTACTTCAATGTTTCATCACTCCCGATGTCTGTCTCCAATCCTTTTTCCCCCATTTAACACCTAGGTTGTGAGCCTTGAGGGACAGAGACCATGTCTAATTCCCACTTGTGTATTTTCTCTCAGCACTTAGTTCAGCACTCTGTACATAGTATGTGCTTAATACTATTACTACTACAAGGTGCCTTTGGTTGAACAGAACCGAAGGATAAAACTTTAACCAGCATTTACTCAAAATATTGTATAATAATATATTATTATAATTGTATAATTGTATATACTTACGCTACTTTTGTATATAAGTATAATTGTATATACTTACGCTACTTTTGGAGCAGGGATCTGATTCGTAGCATTTTTATCCCTGTTTGTAAATATATTGTTTTGGTCAATTTTGGGGGTCTTGGGAAAGTGGTAATCAATTTTAATTACCATTGGAAACTATCCTTCATTTAGCACTGTTTCACTTAATTGGTTTCATAAACATATATGAGACTAATCGGGGGAGGGGGGTGGTGTAGGGTATGGTATTTGTTAAGCTCTATGTACCAAGCACTGTTCTAAGCTCTGGAGTATATATAAGCTCATCAGGTTGGATATAGTCCAAGAAGAATAAAATATGGTCCATGCCTTTCAAGAAAATCACAACCTAATTTGGGCAATAAGCCTACATGGGCCTGGGAGTCATAAGGTCACAAGTTTCAATCCCACCTCTACCACTTGTCTGCTGTGTGACCTTGGGCAATTCACTTCACTTCTCTATGCTTCAGTTACCTCATCTCTAAAATGGGGATTACGACTGTGAGCCCCATGTGGGCAGGGGCTGTGTGCAACCTGATTTGCTTGTATCCACCCCAGCACTTAGTACAGTGCCTAGCACGTAGTAAATGTTAAACAAATATTGCAACTAATTAATTACATAAGTGGTGTGGGGCTGAGGGAGGGGTGAATATCAATTACTTAAAGAGTAAAAATCCAAGTGCGTAGGTGATGAAGACAGGAAAAGGAGTAGGGTAAATGTGGGCTTAATCAGGAAAGATGTCTTGGAGGTAGTGTGACCTTAATAAGGTTTTGAAGATGGGGAGAGTGGTGATCCGTTGAATATGTAGGGAGAAGCAGTTCTAGGCCAGAGGGAGTGTGTGGGCAAGGAGTCGGTGGCAAGATAGATGGGAAGCAGCGTGGCTCAGTGGAAAGAGCCTGGGCTTCAGAGTCAGAGGTCATGGGTTCGACTCCCAGCTCTGCCACTTGTCAGCTGTGTGACTGTGGGCAGGTCACTTGACTTCTCTGTGCCTCAGTTACCTCATCTGTAAAATGGGGATTAACTGTGAGCCTCATGTGGGACAACCTGATTACCCTGTATCTCCCCCAGCGCTTAGAACAGTGCTCTGCACATAGTAAGCGCTTAACAAATACCAACATTATTATACTAGGGTTTATCCTAAGTAAAGAAATATTCAAAGGAAAAAAAAAGACAGCACAAAGTATACAAGCATAAACAAAGCAGCGTGGTTCAGTGGAAAGAGCAGGGGCTTTGGAGTCGGGGCTCATGAGTTCGAATCCCAGCTCTGCCACTTGTCGGCTGTGTGACTGTGGGCAAGTCACTTAACTTCTCTGTGCCTCAGTTCCCTCATCTGTAAAATGGGGATTAAGACTGTGAGCACCACGTGGGACAACCTGATTCCCCTATGTCTACCCCAGCGCTTAGAACAGTGCTCGGCACATAGGAAGCGCTTAACAAATACCAACATTATTATTACTTAACAAAAGAAATAAAAGAACATTCTGCAAGCAGTAAGTCCTAAGGGTACACAAAGTGATTGTCTACACTATAGTCATTTGGGCTTAATCTATGCACAAATACAATATAGTCCCATGCGCCAGAGGGAGGCACCCCAGACCATTCTGATTTCTCAACCAATTTCTGGCTCTGTTTTGCCATCTCTACTTGTACCACTGCTTCAGGTTTCTCTTTGGGAAACAGCAAAGCATGCTTCCATGTGGTGATTAGAATGTTGCTCCTTTTGGGCTACCTCTCTCCCAGGCACTCAGTACCTTGCACACATTAAACACTCAATAAGTACCACCGATTGACTGATTTCAGATCTCGGGTAGAGATGTGGCCACAATGGAACTTCTACCATGGGTTTAAGATATAGGATACAACCAACCACCCTCTCAGTGGTGCAGGACCACAATAAAAAGGCTGCTGATGCAACATATGTTCCCCCAAGAAAATCTTACCTGCACATTAGTTATCATGGTAATAAAAAGAATTAGTGAATTTTTCTCCACATCTGTATAATTAAAATGTTAACCTCACACAGAAATGGTTAGAATAAGGTCAAGTGCATAACGAGGCTTTGAATAAATGACCCTGGTGCCTCCACTCTGCCAATCCTCCTACTGCCTCATTCACTTACTTTTAAGTGAAGATAATTTGCTTTTTGGCTGAGGGCCAAATGTCCACAACTACCATCTGTAAAGCAAACTACCCAATTTCTTTAAAACTGCAGGATTAGAAACCTCAGTTATTTTGAGGCTGCTTTAAGCACCTAAGAAGAGAAAGGCAGTCACAGCAGTAAGGGGCATTAAAGGGAAGTGAGGGAGAAGAAAGTTAAGAAGAACGACGAATGTTGACAGCCCAAGAGTTAAGGAGGGTTGAGAAAGCGTGGCTGAAACACCATTCTGGGACTAGTTTTATTTTTACATTTTCACCAGTATTGAAAGTACCCATTACAATGCCCAGTATGTACTAATCGCCTAAACAATATTTTTTACCTTATTTGGAGACTTCAAAGGTGAGATGGCTATTTTATTTGGGGTCTGTGTGGTAGAACTCAAAGTGGATCCAATAACACCACTTTCAGAGATTGTTATTGTTTTCGGTGGAGTCCCTGGAGTAGACTGTGAGAGAACCCTGCCTGCAAATGAGATACAATTGTCAATTTTACTTTCAGTTTGTAAACACAGTGTACCGAAAAATTACAAAATACATTAACACTATCTAGATTTTCATTTCATATCATTAACCATTTAGCCTCGACTCATCTCTCTCCTTCAACTTACATATTCAATCTGTCACCAAATCATGTCAGTTGAACCTTCACAGCATCACTAAAACCCACCCTTTCCTTTCTATCCAAACTGCTACCATTTTAATCCAAGCATTTATCCTATCCCGCCTTGACTACTGTATCAGTCTCCTTGCTGACCTCCCTACCTACAAGAGTCTCTCCTGGCTCCTGTCCATACTTCACTCTGCTTCCTGGATCACTTTTCAACAAAAAGGTTCAGTCCATGTTTCCCTACTCCCCATCCACCTCCTCACCAACCCCTTACTATCAGCTTTGAAACACTCAATCACCTTGCCCCCACCTCACTTCACTACCCTACTATAACCCAGCCCGCAAACTTTCTCCCTCAAATGCCAAACTACTCATTGTATCTTGATCCTATCTTGCCGTTGACCTCTCACTCCCGACCTGACTCAGGCCTGGAATGCTTTCCCTCTGCATATCTAACAATTACTCTCCCCACCTTCAAAGCCTTACTGAAGGCACATCTCCTCCAAGAGGCCTTCCCAGACTAAGTCCTCATTTCCTCTTCTCCTACTCCCTTCTACATTGCTCTTGCATTGATTTGCTCCTTTAGCAAAACCCTCAGCCCCACAGTACTTATGTACATACCTGTACTTTATATCAAGCTTGTCTACCCCTCAAGAGTATAAACTCATTGTGGGCAGGGAATGTGTCTGTTATATTGTACTCTAAGTGCTTAGTACACTGCTCTGCACACAGTAAGCGTTCAATAAATACAACTGATTAACCAAGAAATGCCATGAATTTGACTGGGCTCTACCAGATCTTCCGAATCATCTATTGCTAATTTTAGTGAATTTTCAATGGGCAAAATTAAGGACCCCATTTTCATTTCTCAGTTTGTCAACACCTGAAGTCACACCCATAGAAGTGAACATTTTGTTACATAAATGTTTGAAACCAGTTTTAATAATAACAATAATAACAATAACAATAATTGTTAAGTGCTTACTACATGCCAAGTACTATACTAAGCACTAGGGCAAGTACAAGATCAGGTCAGACCCAGTTGCTGTCACATATGGAGCTTACAGTCCAAGGGGGAGGGAAAATAGGTGTTTAATCACTATTTTACAGATGCAAAAATGGAGGCTCAGAGAAATTAAGTGACTTGCCAAAGGTCACACAGGAAGGACAGAGCCCAGATCCCATGTTTTCCAGATCCATGCTCTGGCAACTAGGCTCCATTGCTTCTCCTCAAATGGCAAAGGAAGAAATTTAAGCAGGCCTTTATGACCAAAGCCCAGGTCATGATGGACTGAGCCAAGCAAGTGAGGAGGGGCACACAAAGTCTTGATAATGGAGGACTGAGGGCAGAAGGAAGATTCAGAGCCACCAAGACCACTATGACTTAGTGAAAACCAAAAGGTGTCATACCAATTTGATTTCTTCTCTGATCATATTCTTCTTTGTCTCTGTGGATTGTCCCTTTATCTAGACTTTACTAACGCTTCAGATTATGTTCTACAAGACACTTGCTTCAATGATTAGGGAAAGTACAGCCTGGAACAATGTTTCCCTACTGTTATCTGTTCCAGAGCACATGAAGACATGAGTGGAGGTTGGTGAGTAACCCTAATTCTATTACTCAGGGTGGGTGAGGGAAGAGAGAAGATAGTATTTTTGTTTTAAGGATTGCAATTAAGAGCTAATTATCAATGGATCAGCCTAAGGATAGGCTTTCTCAACCCAGAGATAGGTCCTAGGGCTCAGTTCTTTTCAATGTTTTTATTGATGAACTTTAGGTTGGGATGTGTTTAATTTTGCATAGTACATTAAACTGGGTAGAGTTAGCAGCCTCTCAAAAAATAAAATCTGAAGTAAACAAATTATAAAAGTGATCCCACAAAAACAGGATAAAGTAAGATAAAATGCAAAGGAGTGCATTAAGCCATGAAAAACAACTGTCACAAATACAAGAAGGGGAAAGTCTGGCAAAGCATAGCACAGCAAGATCTGGGAGGGAGAATTGTGGGGGAGAAGAGGAAACTTGATAGCAATTATTAGTCAGCAATGCAGAATCCTTTTCTTGAAAGTCACAAAGTACTGCAATCATCTGAGTTGCGCAGATCTTTGGCATACTGGGTCCACAATGAAATGAGATGTTCTGGTATTGTTAATCTGATTAGAAAGACTCCTTTCAAGATTGAAGGATTTTATAGGGAAATTGCTGACCACTGACAGATATCTAAACGAGAGGAAACGGTTTCAGTTTAAAGCAAAGTTAGACTAAATATTGGTTGTGCTCTATTGGTTCACCTCCATCTCTGTGGAGTTTAAAGCAAACAAACAAAAAAAGGCATCAGCTGCCCTGGATGACTTAAAGCTTTCATCTGAAGGCATGAAGATAGTGATTGCTAAAGATCCTTTCAACCTTTATGGATCACAATTTGAATGTTTTATACCAAACTGGACACTACTGATTTATTTTTTTCCTCAATATACAAAATGGGATGCCTTTTTTAAGTACATAAATGTTTAAAATTCAGAGATTAAAATGCAGTTTTCCTGAATTTTTTCTATTCTTCAATTCAGCTTTCCCTAAGTTACTATGAATCAATAAAAGCAACTACACATACTTTTGTCTAGGTTACAATGAAATAGATATTTTAGATTATATTTTTGTGCCTCCTTCAACCTTTGCCCAATTCATCTTTTCCATTTTTACATTTTATTTACAGAATTTCTAACAAGGATCCTACTTTAAAGATGATCAATAACCTACTAATTGTTTATGAGTCCCTGTGGCAGAAACACCCAGATATTTCCCAGCTCTAGAAGTCTCAACATAAAATGATGAACATCTTAAACAAAGGAACGCGGTCTGCATGTGGTATGAACTGACAAAAAGAAAAATGGTAGTTGAGTAGTCTCATCTGTCTAACCCAGCACAATGGGGCATTCTATTTAGTCTTTTATATACTTGCATTACAGTTTTGATGATGGATGTTTTCAACATAGCCTATAAAAGCCTACACTTTCAACAGCCTTTGGACCTGTTATCTTTGGACATTTGATATTCACCCCACTCCCCAACCCCACAACACTTATGTACATACCTTCAAATTATATATTATAAATTATTTATTTATATTAATGTGTGTTTCCCCCTCTAGATTGCGAGCTCATTATGGGCAAGGAACACATCCACTTATTCTGTTGTATTGTTCTCTCCCAAGCACTTAGTACAGTGCTCTGCACAGAGTTAGCGCTCAATAAATACCAAGTAGGTCAAACCAAGCAATAGTTTGTAGAAGTATAGAACTAGGTTGGGGAGGGGAGGGGGTGAAGGTTTAATTCTTAATGTAGAATTCTTACATACCTCAGCCTGATTTCTCTTAGGTTCAGTCTAATTTCTTTCAGGTCTTTTACTGAATTCCATGGCTATTTAATGTGCATTTTAGATACAAAGGCAGTCTGGTTCTTTAACTGTGGCTAAGGTAACAGAATAAATAAGTTACATCCACTATCATCTCAAAAACACACATTTGATGGCAGCTTGTCAATGGCAAACAATGAGAGCCCTTTTTTTTGACAACTGCTAAAACAGGGACATGGATATGAATTAGGCAGTGGTGCCAAATAAAGTGATTTTCTAGACTGACTGGTTTTCACTGTAGAAAAAAGCACACCTCAAACTGCTTAAGATTTACGGTATTAACAGAGACAAAGTCATTACTGAGTCAAAAGGATAATCCATTCAATCCAGAATTCCAACTCCAATGGCTGCAACAAAGAAAACCTAAAGTAAATACATGAATTTCTGGACAGGAAATTTAGGGGGGAGGGGGAAAAACATGAGTTCCCAGCCTTTAATTTTTGCCATACAATGTTTTGTGTGCAGACCATGATCAAAATGGCCAATCCTGCCCCAGATTTTGGTAGGCACCCTCATATTCTAGATTTGGCTGGTAAATTATTGATAAAGGAACCCATAAACTAAATAATGAACTAATGTTTTTGCCCTACAAGTTGTACTACAAATTATTTGAATAAAAATCTGATCTAAAGACATAGACCCTCCCTGCCCCCAACACATACAACTCTCAAAAAAATTACCTCACCTGGGATCTTCTTTAGTTATCGACAGTTTTTAGTTAGAACTGTGCTAAATGCTGAGGTAGAGCTACGTTGTTCAGATAGATTATAATCTCTGCCCCACATGGGGCTCACAAGCTTTACATTATCTAGCTTCTATATCTTGAAAGAGCAACTGCTGGGGGGCACAAATGGGACCACAAGCACCCATATTGCTCATTTAGGAATCCCTTAATAAATACACACCCCAAACTGCAAAGACCCAGAGTTGATATAAAGACAGGCACACTCTAGGTATATCCAATCTGGGGCACAACTTGCCTTAAGAGTTCAAGTCAAATTTACTCAGACAAACTTCCAGAATCTTCAAGTAATTGATCTTCCTGTTACTGACTTGGAAAAGAAGGTGAAGAAAAAGGAACTCAAATGAGAATGCATGGGGACCTAATATACATGCCTAAAAGAGGATTATAAGGATTCACGTCAGCAGGGTGTTGACAAATGGGGAGTCAGAAAATCCCAGGTGAAGGCAGACTGGTGGAAGACATAAGATAAAATCCATGATTTACCCAATTTAAAGGAGGTTCCCTGCTGGGTTATTATTCTAGGTTACTTTGGAGATTTTGGTCACCCCACAGAGGAAGAGGAATTGCTAGTCTGATGAAGGACTCCAAGTTGTAGCCTCTCAGCCAAAAGTAGCCAGCCAAGAGGGGAACTCCCTTCCTGAACAAATTTTGGGGACACTCACAGAGTGGGTAAAGGCACAAAGACATACTGCAAAGATAAGGAATCCCCATGGAGGGGCAGATTCTATTTAATAGAATATATCTATTCTATATATTCTATAAGATAGAAATATTTAACAGTCAATATTGAATGAATTCTCCATAGCACTAATTTAGAACTTCCTTTCCTTGGATTCCTCTGAATTCCCAGGGGCTACCTTGCCCAGCTGAATAGGTGGATGGATGCTTCCCAAGAGAGACTCAAAGTGCAAAAACATCCCAGTACCCCTTTGGCTTGCTGCTGTGGAAACAGTATTGGAAGGGAACAAGGATATATATCTTGGGAGATATATAGGATTTCTTAGGATTTCTCCTTTGGAGTTTCACGCCAAAGAGGATTCAGAGCATTCAAAGTCAGAGCAATCAGCAGATCAGTAAGACAGACAGAAGCAGAGAAAAACAGAAAGCTGATGGATAATTGCAGCTAAAGCTAAGCCCAGGCTCAGTTTCTAAGAGTACACATGCCACTGAAAGTAAAGAGCTAAATGGGAAGGGAAATAGACAGCATTTAATCTTTTCTATTGTCTGTGATTTTTGTGGCGCCTTAGAATCAGGGCCATAACTACAAAATAATGAGGATACTTCTAGTATATAGGATACTCCATCTACTCCCAATAGCAACATTTTACTGTGGCAGCTCAGTTCATTCTAAATCCTCATAAAATGAGAATACAACACTTGAAATAATCATCAAGAAATACAACCTGCAATGACAGGTGATACTTGAGTTGTCTGTCCAGTAACTGCTTTACTATTACGTGGCTTTGCAAAGATGAGCTTGGTGATTACTGGACCAGAAGTTGGTGTTCGAGTCTTCTTAGCAATCTGAAATATGCATAAAGAATTGAGATAAATCTCAAAATAAAAGATTTATAACATAACTGCTTATGCAAATATTCTTGCCTACATCAGACAACTGATTTTAACACAAGAAATGGTGTACCAACTGTAGAAAATCCAGTCATGACCAAAATGCAAATTGTTGAGCAGCAGGGACCATTTATGGTGGCATATTATAGGAGAAAGGTTAGTCATGAATTGGCAAAGTCTGAATGTGCCTCTGTTGAAAATATTCCAATTCAACAGCCCTGAAAAATACCATCTCTCGAACTTTCAGATATCACAAAAGAAATCACATGCTTTAAAAATGATGTGGGTATGTGTGTGTGTACACACATGAACTAATCTCATCCATTTTTCATATTTCCGGGACACCTCATGTGAACAACTTTCAAAGAATTAACAGACAATGCTAAATAGCACATGAGTACATGAATGAAAAGTGGGGCGTTAAAGGAAAAGAGGAAGGTACAAAATGATTGAATATTACATCAAAATTTGAAGATACTTTGGTGTAACTGTACTCTCCCAAGCAGTACGGGGCTCTGCACAAAATAAGCGCTCAATAAATAAACTGACTGACTGCAATTCTTCCTAGACAAATTCAATATTGTAGTCTTATTTAACATACATCCACTCCCTACCAAAATCTCAAGGACATATGAATTAAACATGCATTACATTTATACTGTATGATGCGTTTATGGCTGGCAGGTATGACAGAGTGAGTCGTGCAGCACAAACCTCTAACATTCTATTTAAATCCTTCATACAGGTACGGGATCCCAAAGTCTGTGTGACTGGACTGAAGCTCGTCTGCCACTGATGATGGGAGACACCATTAAATTCATAATTTTAAAAAGTAGTGCATAGACATGCCTGTGGAAGAGACCTATATAGCTGGCTGACTGAACGACTTCTGCATTATGTCCTCCTAAAAGCAATCAAAGCAAACGGGAATTGCAAAGGCCCTGTTTCAATCCCTAAATGCTTAATTTTGGGAAACACTGGCAGTGTGCCTTGCTAAATCTCAAACTGCTTTATTACCACCCATTTAAGGAAATGGGCCAAACTGTTCCTGAAGAACATTCAGGTAACAACAAATGCACTAGGTGCTGTACAGAACACAAAAGGAGAAAACGCAGCAGATTCAGATTTTAAATTGAATCATACACCTTTATCTTCAGACAAGGAATTCAAAATTAATGTAATTTACAATTTTGAGACATTGTTCTCTTATTCTAGTTTATAAAATATCTACTCAGCACATTCTTGGATTTTTCCCTTTGAAGTGTCAAAGTTATTATTCATAGCATGATCCGTCAACATTTTTCTCTAAGTTTCTTTCACAGCCTGCTTTTCATTATGGTTCCAGTCCATGAAAATACCTATCTCCCTACTATCGTATCATTCCAAACAATTTCAGTTCCACAGAAATCTACTCCCAGGCACAGAAACACTGCTCAAAATTTTCCTATCACAGCAGTCCAAATTAGCATTTTAGATCTGCCCAACTTTCATTCTGTATTATTGGCTGACCTCTTATCAATGTGGGAAACTATCTCCCTGGCATTTCTCATGGACTTCAATCTATTCGATCTTGCCATTTAAGCATTACCAAGTCCTCAAGAATGGTGACGGCCAAATAAAGAACTATGTAAGACACATCCAGAAAATTTATACTTATGACCCCAAAATTAATGAAGTTCAGTGCGCCACAATATGGTCTCCTATCATTACAGGAACAGAACTTCAAACAAACAGGAGTTCCTTCTGTTTGAGAATCAATGGCAGGAAGTGTTCTCGCATCTATGAAGACTACCATCTTTGGACAGCAGTTACATGCAAATAATCTCTCATCTAAAAAAAAAAAATCAGTTCTTGTCTCTGTGATAATTTCAGTAATTCTCATTTACATTTTTATAAGCATAAATCTACGCTTCCAAATGCAATATAAATTTAAACGTCACCACTAATATCCTCCTGCACATCATTCAATCTTTCAATGGTATGGACATTTACATAGCTCTTGATTGAAGGTTAGATTCAAAAGGCTTCCAGCTCCATTAAGGAACTCCCCCCCAAAAGGAAAATCATTTGTTTCCTTGGAAATTTGTCATGTGAGCATTAAGAGGAAATTTGCTTAACTTTTAATAAGAGAGTTGGCTCCAAAAATCGTCAGTCAGAAAATATGCAAAACTGTCAGACCTGGCAGCCTGTCAGACCAAAAATATGTTGCACCCATCACTGTGCCCAGCACTATTAAAAGCCACAGAGCTACAGACCACCTCAAATGCTAGAGGGTGATGTACAATAATAAACCTCTTGGCCAACAGGGAAACTAATGGCTTTCATGTCTCAATCCTACCATGTAAAAATTGAATCAGGCTCAGTGGAATGAGGACGGGCTTGGGAGTCTGAGGTCATGGGTTCGTATCCCAGCTTGTCAGCTGTGTGACTGTGGGCAAGTCACATAACTTCTATGGGGATTAAGACTGTGAGCCCCACGTGGAACAACCTGATTATCCTATATCTACCCCAGCGCTTAGAACAGTGCTCTGCACATAGTAAGCGCTTAACAAATACCAACATTATTATTATTATTTTCTCAGACATAGCTAGTCTTCACTGACAACTGCTGTAGGCAGCATTCTTTTTGAAATTTCAACTCAGCAACTGAGGCCCCACTTAAATTCAGAATTTCCAAGTGAGCCTCAAGTAAAATCCCAGTGCTTTAAGACAGTAATTCTGGATTCCAAGGACAGTAAATGGATCCCTATCTTCTGAATTAGTGTTCAATACACTGACAGGAGGAACGGGAAAAGGCACTGGACAAATGGAAGGGAAAATCAGCAGCTAATGGAACCCCTGGTGTCACAGCTGAACAGGGCCCTCTGGGGCAGGAATTAAAAGCTTTGAATCCCTTCTTCCCAAGCAAGGAGATGACAATCAACGGAATTTATTTATCGCCTACTGTGTGTAGAACACTGTACTATGCTCTTACAATCTCAAGAGGAAGACACAATGCCAGAGACATTTCAAAATGCTTAGGCTTCTACAGGGAAATAACGAGATTGAGGGTGCCCCCTCGCAGGACCTGAAACAGACCCCCAAATCCCCAGTAAAATACCTGACTCCCCCAATGATGGTGCCTTTCTTGACCTTTCTGTGTTTTCAAAGTTATCCATTCCCTTACTTGGATAATAATGTTGGTATTTGTTAAGTGCTTACTATGTGCCGAGCACTGTTCTAAGCACTGGGGTAGACAAAGGGGAATCAGGTTGTCCCACGTGGGGCTCACAATCTTGATCCCCATTTTACAGATGAGGTAACTGAGGCACTGAGAAGTTAAGTGACTTGCCCAAAGTCACACAGCTGGATATACGCCTTGGGGCTACAAAAGGTTCAGCTGGGAGTACATTTTGGAAGTAATTATTCTCATTCAATCTACTCAAACTAAAAAGGCACTCTCTTACCAACACTCCTGGGCAGGGATTGTATGCTTTGAAACAATGACCAGTCAAGCTGCCTGAGGTTAAAAAAAATTATTTGTAATTATGATATCCCAGCTGGCCAGGCTGCCTATGCTTAGTTAATTAATATCCAAATTTTAAACTGCACACTACCTTTATTGGTATTGAATTTTTCACCCACTTCCGCTAATACCAGAAAAAGCTCTATTTCCATTATAATCCTAAAATGCTCACGGTACTTCTTACATCAGATGCCATCTCAGAGTCTTTCTCCTCCCTGCTCAGAGCACATAAATTGAATTTTAAGTGTTCAGGTTAGAACTCAGATACCCAACCTTCCTCAAACAGTATATAGGATTTTACAGCCAGAAACAAGTATTCTTATAGCCTGGGCAAATTCCAGCAATTAAGACAAGTCCCACTCCAGCAACTAAAGGAACTAAGCCAAGTCCCATATCTAACGAACTTTTTAGGTACTTTTCACCTTTCCCTCCTGGGACCTGACTGGAGAATACCTAGAGCATGAAGGAAGGTGCTCCAAGAGGGAACACTGTTCTTTGGACTCATTCTGGACCAACAATTTCTGTGCTTTTGAGGTGACACTCAGAGTCTCTACTCCACTTCTGCTCTATATTAGACACTCAGGCAGACACAAAATTGGTGAAATTGGGTGAAGCAGCCTAAAGCTCCTGCCAGGTGCAAAAATACAATGATTAGTGCCTTGTTGAAATTGCTACTTGTCCTGATCTTCAAGTATGTGGATAAAAATGGATGTGATGAATGGATATCAGTGCTCATGTGGAGAAAACAAAACTGTTTCAATCTACCTCTTTCCCTTACTGGCGGGATCTTGCCAGTGAACTGAAGAGTGAAAAACGGAGTAGAGAAACAAGGATACAAGTAAGAAAGGGTGGGTTAGTTAGTAGGCAATTTTGTGACATTTTGTGAAGTTCCAAAACCTGATAAGTTTGTACCTACCCCAGCACTTAGTACAACACCTGACACATAGGAAGTGTTTGACAACCATAAAAAAGTAAATAAAATAAACACTACCAAGCAACATCCCAAGTTGTTCTTGAAAATAAAGAAACCCTCTTCATGACAAAGAATCCTGATGGCTCTCAAATGTTAAAATAAGCAGTAGTGATAAAGGGCAATTTAAAAACAAATGCACACACCAAAAGCAACCATGTGTCAGGTACACACTCATTCTTACAAAAGAACGCACCAAAAGCCACCCTCAGTTCATTACCCTTTTACCTGCACTGCTTTTAATTGCTGGGTCTGTAATACAGAAGACTGTGATGGAGTATTAATCAGCTGATTTCCTGGGGTCAAAGCTGAGACACCAATGACAGGTTTCACCTCAGGTCTCCCTCCAATGGTAACTACTTTGATTTGCTGCGATGGCAATTTAGAGTCTCCTAACGGAGTCTGAGACGTGGTTTTCGGAGTCTGGGGTAGTTGATTATGGGGCAGTGCTAAAACAATTGGCTGGCCAGACTTGCCCAAAGTCGTTACAATTAATTTTTGTCCATCTTGCTTAATAGCTGGATTGCCGAATTTAAGATCAGTTGTCTGTGACACTTTGTTTAGAATAATCTGATTGGCTGACACAGTCACGGGAGTCTGAGCACCGAGTTTTGGAAGGCCACCTGGAAAAGCAGATATCACTGTGGGGTTGGGATCAGTTTTAGAAACTGTGGTGTTCGCTGGAAGTTGGCTAGTATGGTTGCTGGACACTGTGACAGGTTCTGCAGCACTGGGCATAATAACTGTAGTTGTGGAGAAACTGGTGGTGCTTATGTTGACAATTTCTTCCAGTTCTGTTTCCATGGGAATTGAATCTCCCATAGGGGATGAAACAATGACAGCCTCAATACTATCATCTTCCACTAGAGCGATACCAGTGTCCATGATCTCCTCTGGAAGTAAGCTGTTCACCTCAGCTGACACCACCTCCATGATATAGCTACCGATTAGAAGTTGAGTATCGGGAACTGCAAAGAAAATTGAAAAAAAGGAATCAATTAAGAGGGGAAGTTTCTCAACAAAAAATTCACATTTGCCCAGCACAAAATTACCGTGGAAAACCATCTGGATTTAATCTTATCCATCATTTAATAGTAACAATCTGATCTGTAAAGTAGTCTTGCTCTTCGATGAATTAGAACAAATCTATAAATGGTATGTTACTACCTCAAAAGTATTACCAATTCACACCCACCCTTCAACCCTTGCTCCATTTTCCCAGGGCAGAGATTGTAGCTAACAGAACATGACTATCCTTTGGTACTTCACCCATCAGGGGAGCCACAGACATCATCAAGTTAACTCGAGACTGTAAACCCATTATGGGCAGGGAATGCGCCTGTTGTATTGTACTTTCCCAAGTGCTTAGTGCAGTGCTCCGTACAAAGTAAACACTCAATAAATACAATTGACTGGGTGACTGGTCATCGTAGGGGATGAGGGCTAATACTAACATTTAAAAGTATCATCCAATGCCTCATATTCATCACAAGCAGCATGGCAGAGTGGATACAGCACAGCCCTGGGAGTCAGAAGGTCATGGGTTCTAATCCTGGCTCCACCACTTGTCTGTTCTGTGACCTTGGGCAAGTCCCTTAACTTCTCTGTGCTTCAGCACCATGGCTCAGTGGAAAAAGCAAGGGCTGGGAGTCAGAGGTCACGGGTTCGAATCCTGGCTCTGCCACTTGTCAGCTGTGTGACTCTGGGCAAGTCACTTAACTTCTCTGTGTCTCAGTTACCTCATCTGTAAAATGGGGATTAAGACTGTGAGCCCCCATGTGGGACAACCTGATTACCCCGTATCTACCCCAGCACTTAGAACAGTGCTCTGCACAAAGTAAGTGCTTAACAAATACCAACATTATTATTATTATTATTAAAATGGGGATTGAGACTGTGAGTCCCATTTAGGACAGGGACTGTGTCCATCCCGATTGGCTTGTATCCACCCCAGTGCTTAGTACAGTGCCTGACACAGAGTAAGCGCTTGACAAATACCATAATTATTATCACAGCACCTGGTAGAGTGCCCTTTGGTTCAAACACAGTGCTGTTGACAAAAACAGGGATGAATGTAACAAACAGTATTCTGCCCAAAGTATTTTAAGGGAAATTCCCCAGCTAGTACCTACTAAGAGATTCAATAAAAACAGAACACCAGAAAAGCCAAAGAGTACTACATGAAGGCGATTTTCCCACCTAGCCCATACAGACAGAGTTCTCTTTCATCCCACACAGAACCAACTCCTGACAAGTTTTCCACCTACCCGGTTGGACTCCTCAGGGGATTGTGGCCCAGTTCTTCTTGACTGTGGCTTTCCAACCAAAAGCCTCTCAACCCGTTTACCTCCTGACTGACCTACCCCACAGAGCCAGGAATCACAGTTGTCGACTGCTCCACTAAGTAAACCAGGGATCGAAGCCGGGGCAGTATTGCACAGTGAGAGAGTCGTAAGAAATATTGGCCTTACAAGAGAAGAGCACCATTTCAAAAGTGTTAAAACTGCTAGAGCAGGAAATCCCTCTAACCTAAGTAGCTTTTAGATTGTGAGCCCCATAAGGAAGAGACCATGTTTAATTCCCAACTGTGTATTCTCTTCCAGAGCTTGGCAAACAATGAATGCTTAATAATAACCAATATAATGATGGTATTTGTTAAGTTTGTTTGTTTGTTTGTTAAGTGCTGAGGTAGAAACAAGGTTATCAGGTGTGGTCACATGGGGCTCACAATCTTAATCCCCATTTACAGATGAGGTAATTGAGGCTCAGAAGTGAAGTGACTTCACTACTATACTGGTGAGATATGAGTGTGATTATATATATAATCTAATATATATATACACTTTTCCTATGCACTAGAAGGGACCATTATGTGCACTGGGAACCTAAAAAGTCTGTTCTTTTTCAAGTTGCCAGTTCTGCCTCCTTGTCTCTCATTCCCGGTGAAGCGTCTGTTCCAAGGCAGCCACTCCTTGATTTTCATCCTGGCCTAAAACACTGCCTGAGGTTGTGTTTACTACATCCCTAAAACCTCCTTTTTTCTTCTTGCCTTCAGTTTCACAATTCAGCTCACCCTAGGGCAGCGGTTTGGGTATCCTGCTATCTGGTCTGGAGTCTGATACACACAGCCACTCCCCTCTGATAGTCTTCCAAAATCTTCCCAAACAGAGTGAAAGTACCTCATAGGCAGAGAATGTCTACACCAACTCTGTTCCAATGGGCTCTCCCAAGTTCTTAAAGTACAGTGCTCTGCACCTGGGAAGCACTCAGTAAATATGATTGATGGGTTCCAAAAGATGGGCTGGACTTCTTAATTGGGTTTTCTATGTCCTTGCCTATCATCGCATCATTGGCCAAGGGCTGCCTAAGTACAAGAATCCTGTGACAGGACTTAGCTCTGTGTTGCAAATATATGTTTTTGGTTGTGCACATGACTTCCCTGGTTGCAGGCTAGGACATCACCTCCATTCTTGAAACTGATTACCAGATCTTAAAAGTCTTTCTGCTATATTACTATGTAGTCAATAAAATGTCACTTTAGTTTAGTTTCCAGAAAAGCCGCGGGGTCTAATGGAAAGAGAAGGGGCTGGGAATCAGAGGATCTGGGTTCTGCATCCTGTGAGACCGTGGGGCAGTCACTTAACATCTCTTTACCTCAGTTTCCTCCCCTATAGAGAACAAAACCTGTTCTCCCACCTATTTATAATGTTGGTATTTGTTAAGCGCTTACTATGTGCCGAGCACTGTTCTAAGCGCTGGGGTAGACAAAGGGGAATCAGGATGTCCCACGTGGGGCTCACACTCTTAATCCCCATTTTACAGATGAGGTAACTGAGGCACAGAGAAGTTAAGTGACTTGCCCACAGTCACACAGCTGACAAGTGGCAGAGCTGGGATTCGAACTCATGACCTATTTAGACTGTGAAGCCTGAGTGTGGGAGGGATTTATGTCCGATTTGATCATCTGTACCTAGTCCAGTATAGTACTTGGCATGATGTAAGCACTAAACATATTACTATTATTTCTTTTGTCTGACAGGCTAAAGATGATGTTTATACTCAAGGGATGGTATTTGGTACATTCATAGCAAGAATAGGCCTTTGCCAATTCCACGCAGCTCATGACAGCATCTCTGCTAATTCAATTATGTCCATCCTCGACAAAATTTTTGGAGTCCACAACTTCTATGGAATTTTTTATGAGCTTACTATGTGACAGGCACTGTTCTAAACACAGAGATATAGATACAAGCTAATCAGGTTGGACACAGTTCATGTTCCACATGGGGCTCACAGTTTTAACCCCCATTTTAGAGATGAGGTAACCAAGGCACCGAGACATTGTGACTTGCTTAAGCATGCACTTTGCACTTCTCGTAAACACCGTGTTAAATTTAATGCCCTTCGCATATCGCTTGCTGTGACCGCTGGTGAGCCAGAAAGGTTGGCTCTGAGGGAAGACTTGAACGTTGACACACCTGCAGGGGTCCAGGGGAGATGACTTCTAAGAGGAGAATGCAATGGAACTGTAATTGGTAGATCAGGGCCATTAGTCAATGTAACAGGCAATGTAAAGGTTGGGGGAAATGCCTGTCCCTGCTGCTCTGTTATCCAAAAGGACAACCGAGAGCCAGGGCAGAGTGGACCTTCCTACGGGAATGCCCAAGCCTGTATTTGGCTGCTCACTCTCCTCCAAAGGGAAGTCAGAGACAGCCCGGGCTCGAGGGGACGCCTGGGCCACACCAGCCCATTAAGGACCTGAACACCGGACGGGACCTATCGTCCCGTGGTAGGAAACTCTATCCCCCGGGTTGACGGCTTAATGTCAGAAATCTCATCGCCTCTGAGTTGGAGGCTTAACAGAAGCAGAATCCTTTACTATTAATATGTTTTCTTTATAAATGTTTTCTTACTGTGATACTGAATATCTTGGATTATTCCATCGGTAAAGCTGAGTCATGAACTCCCCCCACCCCCCTAACTGACCCTACTGTGAGGTAACACTTGTCCAAGGTCACAGAGCAGACAAGTGGTGAAGCCAGGATTAAAATCCAGGTTCTTCTGACACCCAGGCCAGTGCTCTATTCACTAGACCATTCTGCTTCGCTGCACTGAGCAAGCAGCATGGCTTAATGGAAAGCGCACGGGCTTGGGATTCGGAGGATGTGGGTTCTAATCCTGACCTCACCACTTGTCAGCTGGGTGACTTTAGGAAAGTCACTTAACTTCTCTGTGCCTCAGATACCTCATCTGTAAAATGGGGATCAAGATTGTGAGCCCCACATGGGACAACCTGATTATCTTGTATCCTCCCCAGCTATTAGAACATTGCTTGGCACATAGTAAGCGCTTAACAAATACCATCATCATCACTGCAACTTGCGCACAATGCCAAACCTGTTCTTGAAGTTGCAAGTCACCTCACTCAATATTCCATTAACCAATAAAAACATTAACAGGAACATAGTATTAAATGTCCGCATAAACATGTTGCTATGGCTAGCTCCCTCCAGCGTCACTTAAGTTTTCCCAACAGCTAGGCACAGGCCACTGATATAGGGATATTGGTCAGAAATCCTCCAATATTTGGGTCGTTAGTTAAGAAATACTCCAGAGATTAATGTTAAGATTTGCTATGAAGAGCCTAAGAAAAAAGTCATGAAATGTGCTGATATAACAATGGCCACAAAAATACAAATTGTTAATTCTATGGTGCTTCCAGTGAGAATGTATGGATCTGAAAACTGAACAGTGAAAAAACAGGATAGAAAGAGCATCGATTCTTTCAAAACATGGTGATGGAGAAGGCTTTTATGGATACCATGGACTGCCCGAAAAACAAACAAATGGGTTTTGGAGCAAATTAAGCCGATTTGGTCTTCGGGAGGACAGATGACTTGATTTATATTAGCATATTTTGGACACATCATCAGGAGGACTGATTCTTTGAAGAAGAGACTAAATGCTAGGAAAAGTGCAGGGAAAATGTGGAAGATGCAGACCAGAGGCCAGAAGGATAGAAACCGTAACAACGACAACGGAAAAACCACTAGCAAGGTTGCAGATTATGGCAGAAGATGGGATATTCTGGAGAAAATACATCCATAGAGTCCCTATGAATCAGAGACAACTCGATGGCATTTGATAATGATAAGGATTAATTTACCCCCACCCAATTCAGCAGAAAGCTTGGGCCAGAGACATTTTGCTTGTGAGGATAGTGCAGCTGATCAAAACATCTCTTACCTAAATATAGGCACAGAATGCTATCCAACTAATAGCTAATTCTGGCTACAAGAACCATTAGTTTGGGGCAAATTTAGATGCTTAAATTTTAAACATCAGTTTAAGGAAATGACAGCACCTTCATGATAAAAAGAAATTCCCTTAAATGAAACTTACAAATGTTGTTCAAGTACTCTTTGTCATGACCAATACAGAACTCTTTTATATTCCCAAACAAACCCTGTCTTCCACCTGACTTTCCTGTCTTAGTAGACAGCAGCACCATCCTCTCTCAAGTCCGTAATCTTGGCATAGTTATCTTCATCTCCCTCATTCAACCCAACTAGTATATGCCATCAAATCCTTTTGGCTGAACCTTCACAACATTGTCCTTTTTACCCATCCAAACTGCTACCATATTAATCCAAACACTTATTTTATCCATCCTTGATTACTATATCAGCTTCCTTGCTGACCTCCCTGCGTCCTCTCCCTCCCCACTTCAATCCATACTACACTCTGCTGCCTGGATCATTTTTCTAGAAAATCGGTCCACATTTCCCCACTCCTCAAGACCCTCCAGTGACTGCCCATTCACTTCCACAAACAGAAATTCCTTACAATCAGCTTTAAAGTGTTCAATCACTGTGACCCCTCCTACCTTATCTCCCTGATTTCATGCTACAACCCAGTCCGCACACATGGTTCCTCTAATGCCAACGTATTCACTGTAGCTCCATTTTATGTATCGCGTCACCAACCTCTTGCCCATGTCCTGCTTGTCTGGAATGCCCTCCCTCTTCATATCCGACAATCACTCTCCCCACCTTCAAAGCCTTATTAAAAGCACAACTCCAAGAGGTCTTCCCTAAGCCCTCATTTTCTCTTCTCCCATTCATTTCTGTGTTGCCCTTGCGCTCGGATTTACTGGGTTTTTTTTTAACCCCTCCTTCAGTCCCACAGAACCTATGTACATATCTACAATTTATTTTTATTAATGCCTGCATCCCCTCTAGACTGTAACCTAGTTGTGGACAGGGAACATGTCTACCAACTCTTATGTTGTACTTTCTACAGAACTCTTTTAATGACTGATTATTCTTTATCAAGGTCTGGACAGAGAATGAGTGGCAGGGAGGCAGCTGAGCAGTGCCAGCCAGGCTCTGGTCAGCAAAGGGAGAGGAAACATGACCAAGCGGGAAGGACACACTCTTGGGAGTTAGAGGATCTGCATTTTAATCCCAGGCCTGCCACATGTCAGTTGTGTGTCTTTGAGCAAGTCACTTAACATCTCTACATTAGTTACCTCATCTGTAAAATGAGTACAAAATAAAATACAAAAGAGAGAGGGGATCTCTTGCCCACAAGACCAGCACAAAGTTGTCTGGTAAAAGCAAAGGAAGTGCTGCTGTGCCTAATCTGTTGGATTAAGAGTCAAAAAATCATTTTTATGCAAATAATTTGACTCCAGCATGTAATTTCTCCACTCCAACTACTGAAGAGGAAATTACTGATTCTTTAATTAATGACCCAAGCTCAGTTCTGGGTCTCTTCCTGTTCCCCATCAACACCCACTCCTTTGGAGAACTCATTTGCTTCCATGACTTCAACTACTACCTGCATATGGATGATTCCCAAATCTACCTCTCCAGCCCTGACCTCCCTCCTCCTCTGCAGTCTCTCTTTTCTTTCTGCCTTCAGGTCTCCTGTACTTGAATGTCCTGCTGACGACCCAAATTTAGCAGAACTAATCTTCACACCCAAACCCTGTCCTCCCTTGAACTTTCTCAACTCTGTAGCCAGCACCACCATCCTCCCTGTTTCACAAGACAAAACAGTTTCACAAGGTTATGACCTTGCCATTATCCTCACCTCATCTCTTTCATACAACTCATAATTTCAATGTCACCAAATCTTGTTGGCTTGACCTTAACAACATCACTAAAATCCATCTTTTCCTCTCCATACAGACTAACACATTAATCCAGGCATCTACCCTATCCCACCATGGTTACTGCATCAGCCTCCTTGCAGACCTCCCTGCCTCCTGTCTCTCCCAACTTGTCTATACTGCACTCTTCCGCTTGGATCATTTTTCTATAGAAGTGTTCAGTTCATGTTTCCCCACTCCTCAGGAACCTGCAGTGGTTGCCCATCAACCTCTGTAACAAACAGGAACTCCTTACCATTGGCTTTAAAGCATTCGACCACTTTACCCTCTAGAAGCAGCATGGCTCAGTGGAAAGAACCCAGGCTTGGGAGTCAGAGGTCATGGGTTCAAATCCCGGCTCTGCCACTTGTCTGCTGTGTGCCTGTGGGCAAGTCACTTCACTTCTCTGTGCCTCAGTTACCTCATCTGTAAAATGGGGATTAACTGTGAGCCTCACGTGGGACAATCTGATTACCCTGTATCTACCCCAGCGCTTAGAACAGTGCTCTGCACATAGTAAGCGCTTAACAAAAACCAACATTATTATTACCTTACCTTCCTGGGTTCCTACTACAACCCAGTCCACACTTTGTTCCTCTAATGCCAACCTATTCACTGTACCTCGTCTATGATATCGCCAACCCCTCGCCTACTTGTCAACTGTGTGACTGTGGGCAAGGTACTTAACTTCTCTGTGCCTCAGTTACCTCATCTGTAAAATGGGGGTCAAGACTGTGAGCCTCACGTAGGACAAGCTGATTACCCCGTATCTACCCCCGTGCTTAGAACAGTGCTCTGCACATAGTAAGAACTTAAATACCAACTTTATTATTACATCCTGCTTCTGGTCTGGAACTCCCTCCCCCTTCATATCCAACAGACTCTCCCCACCTTCAAAGCCTTATTGAAGGCACATCTCCCCCAAGAGGCCCTCCTCCACTAGGCCCTTTTTCCCCTTCTCCCACTCCCTTCTGCATCACCTTTGCACCCTTTACTCACCCCTCTTTCAGCCCCAGAACACTTACATACATAGCCGTAATTTATTTATATTGTCTGTCTCTCCCTCTAGACTACAGGCTCACTGTGGGCATTCATTTATTCGTATTTCCCGAGCGCTTACTGTGTGCAAAGCACTGTACTAAGCGCTTGGGAGAGTACAACAGAACAATCAAAAGACTCTGCTGCTTTCCCTATCCGTCATTTTGATGTTTGTCTCCCCTCTCTAGTTTGGAGCAAACTAGACAGCAGGTTTGACAGCAGGCATCACGTCTACCACCTCTACTGTAGTGTACTCTACCAAACATTTAGTAGAGTGCTCTGCACACAATAAGCACTCAATAAATACCACTGATTGATCTGAATGCCATCAAATTCAACAACTGAGTGCAATGAAAAAAAACTATCTTCTTTGGAAAATGTACTAGAGAAGCCAAATCTTGATTTCCCCAAGAATTTTCAGGAAATAACCCAGAAAACTAAACCCAAACCTTAGCTTTCACAATCTCAAAAACTGTTGGGAAACCATTTGGTATCCTTAAACACAAATGAAAAAAAAAACTTCAAAGGACCCCTGGAAATCAAGTACAATGGAGATTCTTCCCAAATTTTTGCTTTACACCACATGTAAATTCAATACTGTGCTCTCCTATAAAAGTGAGGGTTACATCCCCAACAAGCCCTACATTAAGAAAAATGTGTGTTACACACATACACCTTGATGGATGCATAACTGATTCTTCTAACAATACAGCCTGGCCTAGTAAAAAGAGTCATTCATTCAATAGTATTTATTGAGCGCTTACTATGTGCAGAGCACTGTACTAAGCACTGGGAATGTACAAATCGGTAACAGATAGAGACAGTCCCTGCCCTTCGATGGGCTTACAGTCTAATCGGGGGAGACAGACAAGAACAATAGCAATAAATAGAATCAAGATGTGCATAGGCACTACAGATTTGGAGTGAGCGGATACCTAAATTCTTTGAAGGGGCATACTCAAGGGGCTGTCTGAAGTGTCACTCAGCATGAGAACGTGAATCAAACGGTCAAGCAGTAGTTTTTAATAATGATGATGGTATTTAAGCGCTTACTATGTGCCAAGCATTGTTCTAAGCACTGGGAGACATACAAGGTTATCAGGTTGTCCCATGTGGGACTCAAGTCTTAATCCCCGTTTTGCAGATGTGGCAACTGAGGCACGGAAAAGCTGGGTGACTTGCCCAGGGTCATACAGCTGACAAGTGGCAGAGTAGCTATTAGAACACACAACCTCTGATTCCCAAGCCCGTGGTCTTTCCACTAAGCCACGCTGCTTCACTTCCAGGCCTGAGAGTCAGAAGGACCTGGGTTCTAATCCCAACTCTGCCACTTGTCTGCTGTGTGACTTTGGGAAAGTCTCTTGATTTCTCTGGGCCTCATTTACCTCATTAGTAAAATGGAGATTAAGACTGAGCCCCATGACAGACATGGACTGTGTCCCACCTGCTCAGCTTGCATATACTCCAGTGTTTAGTACAGTGCCTGGCACATAGTAAACACTTAAATACTATTTAAAAAACAAAAACAAAGAAAAAAAACATCCAAAACATCTCAGGGAATGTGTCTACCAACTCTGCTATATTAAATTTGCCCACGTAAAGTGCTTTGCACACAGTAAGCACTAAAATACTACTGATTGATTTACTTGTCCAAATTATCTCAGGAGATTTCCTATCTTTTCTAAGTATACTCCCCTCTCCTATTTCCCCAATCCCATCCCTTTGCATCTTATCAAACATTTGTCTCCTTCCTCCCTGACCACCATCTTCAACCACTCATTTTCCAATGGTTTCTTCCCCTCAGCTTTCAAACATATTCATGTATTCCCTATCCTTAAAAAAAAAACCAAACCCTCTCATGGCCCCATCTCTCCTTTCAACCATTCCCTTGCAAACACCTTGAGAGAGTTGTCTACACTTCCTCCAGTTTAGCTTCCACTCCCTTCGCTCCACGGAAACTTCCTTAAGGTCACTAATGCCCTCCTTTGTCTTCTACTCCACTCTAATCCTCCTCGATCTCCCAGCACCTTCAACACTGTGGACCAACCCCTTCTTCTTCAAACACTCTCTAATCCTGGCTTGAATTACACTGTCTTCTCCTGGTTCTTCTCCTATCTCTCGGTCCTCTCCTTAAGTCTCTTTTGCAGGCTTCTCCTGTCTTCCACTCTCTGAACTGCGGGAGTCCCGAAAGGACATTACTGGAACTCCTTCCATTCTCCATCTCCATCTTGGAGAGCTCATTCAACCTCAACTACCATCTCTTATGAGGATGATTACCCAAACTACCTCTCCAGTCCTGACATCTCTCCTCTGCAGCAACTCCTAATCACCTACTTCAAAGCATTCACCATCCCCATACCTCACTGATTTCCTACTACAACCAAGTCTGCATACTTTGTTCCTCTAATGTCAACTTACTCACTGTACTTCGATCTCATCTGTCTCTCCGCGAACCGCTTGCCCACATCCTCCCTCTGTCCTGGAACTCCCTAACCCTTCATATACAATAAGCCACCACTCTACTCACCTTCAAAGCTTTACTAAAATCATACCTCCTCCGAGAGACCTCCCCTGACTAAGCCCTTATTTCTCCTACTCTCTTCTGTGTCATCTCTGCACTGGAACTGATATTTGCACCTTACAGTCATCCCAACCTCCTCCCTATAGTATTTATGTATATATCTGTAATTTATTTTAATGCCTGCCTCCCCCTCTAAACTGTGAGCTCCTTATAGACAGGGAACATGTCTACCAACTCTACTACACTATACCCTCCCAAGTGCTTAGTACAGTGTCTGATCTGCAGACTTGTATTTCCTCCTGCTTTCAGGACATCTCTACTTGGATACTCTGCCAACACCTCAAATTTAGTGCATCCAAAACAGAACTCCTCTTCCCACTCAAACCTCATCCTCCCCATCTTTCCCCCACACTATCCTCCCTGTCTCACAAGCCCAGAACCTCTGCATCATCCTTGACTCATCTCTCTCATTCAACTCACATATTCAATCTGTCCCCAAATCCTGTTGGTCCCATCTTAACAATCCTGCTAAAGTCTGCCCTTTCTTCTCCATCTAAACAGCAACCATAGTGATCCAAACACTTATACCATCCCACCTTGACTACTGAGTCAACCTCCTTATTAACCTCCCAGCCTCCTGTCTCTCCCCACTCCAGTCCTTACTTCACCCTGTTGCCTGGGTCACTTTTCTTTTTTTTTTTTTTTAAAAAAAATAATACACAGTCAAAAAATGTTCAGTTCACATTTCCCCACTCCTAAAGACTCTTCAGTGGTTGCCCACCCACTTTCATATTAAACAGAAATTCTTTTCCCCTGGCTTTAAGGCAGTTAATTATCTCTCCCCTTCCTATCTTACCTTGCTGACCAACTACAACCCAACCTACACCCTTCAATGCTATAAGGTCAAATCTACTCAGTGTAACTCAATCTCATCTATGTTGCTACCAACGCCTTGCCTGTGTCTTCCCTCTTCACATAGGACAGAACACCACTCTCCCTACCTTCAAAGCCTTATTAAAATCATATCTCCTCCAAGAGGCCTTCCCTAACCCCTTATCTCCCCTACTACCTCTTCTGCATCGCCTATGCACTTGATATTCACCCCACCTCAGCACCGTAGCACTTACAAGCATATTTGTTACTTTTATGCCTGACTCCCCCTCTAGATTGTAATCTCCTGTGGGCAGGGAATGTGTCTGCCATCTCTTCTGTACTGTATTCTCCCAGGTGGCTTAGTATAGTCCTCTACCCACAGTAAGCACTCAATAAATACCACTGATTGAAGCAGCAGGAAAGAGGGTGCAATGGCTCCAGATGTATCCTTATTGCCTGGTGAGGATGAACTGAATTGTGATAGGGCAACAAGGAAGGAAAATTCTTTCCCTGATATTGCTTTGGGCCTGATGGAGGAGGAGGCAGCTACAACGCAGCAGGGAGAAGGAATTCATTCACTTAGATGGGTGCTGAGAGACAGCATGAACCCAGAGAAGACGAGTTAATTCACTGTGCAACACCTGGGAAAACAAAATAGTAGAGATATTCATACATTCTCAAGTCCCTTCCTCTTCAACTAACTTCCCTCCTTTTCTCCTCGTTACTACACGTCATTCTTATATGATCACATAATCACCTCGCCCATGCTTTAATATAACAGAATTTGAGGGGGAAAAAGTAGGGCAATTACAATAAAAAAATACAATTTTTAATAAAGGTACAACAACAAAAAATACTAGCTAAGAGATAAGAAACAAAGGATAAAGACGAACAATCTCTCAGCTAATCAGATTAGACAGTCCATGTTCCACGTGTGGTTCCTTAGTTTTAATCCCCATTTTACAGAAGAGGTAACTAAGGCACAGAGAAGTGAAGTGTCTTGCCCAAGGTCACACAGCAGACATGTGATGGAGCTGGGATTAGAAATCACGTCCTCCTGCCCACCCAGGCCTGTGCTCTACTCTCTAGGACATGCTCCTTCTCTAAGTACATAAGTGCTGTGGCACTAATACATACCTCAATCTCGTTTATCTTGCTGAGGACCCTTCACCCATGTCCTGTCTTTGGCCTGGAACTCCTTTCCCCTTCATATCGGACAGACCACTTCCCCCACTTTTTTTTTTAAATATCTAAGCACTTACTATGTTCATTCATTCAATCGTATTTGAGTGCTTACTGTGTTCAGAGCATTGAACTAAGCGCTTGGAAAGTACAATTCGGCAACTGAGACAATCCCTACCCAAAAACGGGCTCACAGTCTAGAAGGGGGAGACAGACGACAAAACAAAACAAATAGACAGGGATCAATACCATCAAAATAGATAAATAAAATCATAGATATATACATATCATTAGTAAAAAAGAGAAATAAATATCTACAAATATATACAAATACTGTGGAGAGGGAAAGGGGGTAAAGCAGAGGGAGGGAGTAGGGGCAATGGGGAGATGAGGAGGAACAGAGGGAAAGGGAGGGCTCAATCTGGGAAGGCCTCTTGGAGGAGGCAAGCCCTTAGTAGGGCTTTGAAGAGGGGAAGAGAGTTAGTTTGGTCAGAGGTAGGAGGAAGTGGGCCAGGGGTCGATGGCGGGACAGGCAAAAATGAAGCACAGTGAGGAGGTTAGCAGCAGGGGAGCAGAGGGTGCAGGGTGGACTATAGACGGAGAGAAGGGAGATGAGGTAGGAGGGGGCAAGGTGATGGAGAGCTTTGAAGCCAATAGTGAGGAGTTTTGCTTCATGTGAAGGTTGATAGGAGAGAAGGGAGATGAGGTAGGAGGGGGCAAGGTGATGGAGAGCTTTGAAGCCAATAGTGAGGAGTTTTGCTTCATGTGAAGGTTGATAGGAGAGAAGGGAGATGAGGTAGGAGGGGGCAAGGTGATGGAGAGCTTTGAAGCCAATAGTGAGGAGTTTTGCTTCATGTGAAGGTTGATAGGCAACCACTGAAGAATGGCAACCACTGAAGATTTTTGGGAGGAGAGTGACAGGCCCAGTGCGTTTCTGAGGAAAGATAATCCGGGCAGCAGAGAGAAGAACAGACTGAAGCGGGGAGAGACAGGAGGATGGGAGATCAGAGAGGAGGCTAATGCAATAATCCAGTTGGGATATTATGAGAGATTGTACCAGCAAGGTAGCAGTTTGGATGGAGAGGAAAGGGCGGATCTTAGCAACATTGTGAAGGTGAGACCGGCAGGTTTTGGTGACGGATTGGATGTGTGGGGCTAATGAGAGAGTACAGTCAAGGATGACACCGAGTTTGCGGGCCTGTGAGACGGGAAGGATGGTAGTGCCGTCCACAGTGATGGGAAAGTCAGGGAGAGAACAGGGTTTGGGAGGGAAGATAAGGAGCTCAGTCTTGGACATGTTGAGCTTTAAGTGGCAGGCGGACATTCGGGTGGAGATGTCCTGAAGGCAGGAGGAGATACGAGCTTGGAAGGAGGGAGAGAGAACAGGGATGACAGGCCCTGTACTGAGCACTGGGGTAGATACTCAAGAATCAGGTTGGACACAGTCCCTGCTCCACCTGGGGAAGTTAAGTGACTTGCCCAAGGTCACACAGCAGACAAGTGGCAGAGCCAGGATTAAAACCAGATCCTTCTGACTCCCAGGCTTGTGCTCTATCCTCTATCCTGCTTCTCAATAAATATGATTGATTAAAATTGAGTATTTGGGTGGTAGCCATCCCTATTTCGAGTCTATACTGATCCAGAAGTGGAAAGGGAAGCGCAGCAGCTGCCAGCAAAAACAGATGCTGCCCAGCCAGTGAAGCTGCCAATGTTCAGGGTCAGGCATGGAAGGCAAAGGCTGGGGTGGCCAGGCCTGGAAGGCAAAGGCTGGGGTGGCAGAAAAACACATATTGGTGTTTTTCCCTGTGAGGCCCAAAAGCTCAGAGGCCTAACTGATCTCACTGTTGGGTGGAGCTACACAACAGGGCTCCAGATAAAAAAAACAACCACCCTTCAGGCCTTATGTGGAGCTGGACCTCAGGATTTGGTCTGGGGCACGACCTACCAATGAGAATTCATTGCTCAGGAAACATGGAGTTACTTGCATTATAAGGTGAGGCAGAATGACCTGTTCAATTATGTGGCTAATTTATATTTTAAAATGTCTTAGTAATTTGTACATTCAAATCGATATAGGTTAACCTACCTGCTCTAAATCCAAATGTCCATCTTTTGTTACTTGGGCATTTCTCCTAGCTGTGGGCCAATCCTGTCACTCATGGTCACACCCAACAAGCAAATGGGCCTAGAATCTGCACCTGCTGACTCCCAATCCCATGATCTACTAAACCACACTAGCTGACTCATAGTGGCATTCATTTCTTGTTCTTGTTTTACATTGACAATTCACTTTTAAATTTAAAGTGTTGAATTTTGATATGCTTGTGTCCCTCTCTGAGGGCATAACCATTATTATTTGTATTCTCAAATGATAAGCAGAGTAGAAATTGCTTATGGTAGGTTCTCACTCCTTAAATGGTCCTTGTCAGTGTGGCCTAGTGGAAAGAGCCTAGGCCTGGGAGTCAGAGGACATGGGTTCTAATCCTGGACTGCTACATGTCTCTGTACCTGCTGTGTGACCTTGGGCAAGTCACTTAACTTTTCTGTGTCTCAGTTACCTCACTTGTAAAATGGGGATTCCATATCTGATCTCCCTCTTTCTTAGACTGTGAGCCCTGAGTGGGACAGGGACTGTGTCTGGCCTGATTAACTTGTCTTTTCCCCAGGGCTTAGAACAGTGCTTGACACATAGTAAGAGCTTAACAATACCACGATAATAATAACGACACCAACAAGGGATTGGCCAGGTGTGGCATCGCTATCATCCATACAGGGGGAGGATAAATGGTCTGAGAAGGATGGTTTACGACGATGGGATCTGGAATCACCATATTTTCAAGAGGTCTTTCTGCATTAGAAGGTTGCAGGCTGTAGGCTCCATCTGATCAGGAATCATATCTACCAATTCTGCCCTACTTAGCTCATCATAATGCTCTGCACACAATCATTCATTCAGTCACATTTATTGAACGCTTACTAGTGCAGAGCACTGTACTAAACACTTGGGAAAGTACAATACAGCAATAAAGAGCAACAATCCCAAACACACAACGAGCTCAATGAGAAGCAGCATGGCCTAGTGGAAAGAACATGGGGCCGGGAGTCAAAGGACCTGTACTCTAATCCTGGCTCTGCCAACTGCTTGCTAGGTGACCTTGCTCATGTTGCACTTAACTTTTCCATGCCTCAGTTTCCTCAATTGTAAAATGGGGATTAAATCCTACTCTCTGCTACTTAAGACTGCGGACCCCGTGTGGGATAAACTTGTACCTACCCCAAGAGCTTATGACAGTGTTTGACACAAAGTAAGCACTTAAACGCCATAAAAAATAAGTAATATGTATCATTGATTAGTCTGGTCCTCTGAACATGGGAAGCACTTAACAAATACGATTGAATGAACTGATTGATGGATTAGAGGGGTAACTGATGGGCGGATGGTTTTGTCAACCTGAGTGCCAATGACCACTTGCGAATGGGCGTCTACTGTTGTTAAGGTGCCATCAACTGTCCACACAGAGAGTGCCTGCTCTCGCCACCAGCCATCTCGCAATACAAACCGCTGAGCATAGGGAGCCAACATGGTTGAGTGTGGGTGGCTCGGAGCAAGTCTCACTGAAAAAGCAAATCACCTGGCCATTCTACTGGCAGGAGGCCATATCCATCAGCTCTCCTTCTTAACCATCGCTAGCCGAGAAACGCTCACCGGACTATTTTCCTGAACAGAGCGTGCAACTGATGCTCTCTCAAATGCAATCACCCCCATGGATGCAGTCTCACCGTCGGCAGAAACAGCTCCAAATCAAACAAAGAATCTACAAAGCCAGAACTTTCTCGCCTGCAGTGGATCAGCAGTAAGAAAGGATCAGGCCATCAGTCCAGATGGTCCTCAGCTTCTACCCATAATTCAGCAGAGCAGGACTTCAGATCCCACAATAGTTCGTGGGAAGAGGGAAGAGGCTACAACTAGCAGGCCTCTCTGGCTTCAAAATCCAGCTGATCTTGAAGTCCCTTCCAACTCCATGTCAGTCCAAAATACCCTCCAGAGCACCTGAAGTATATTGTACAGAACTCAAAACACAGAGAAAAGTTCCACAGCACTAAACACAATCATGTTGCACTTAAGATGATCCACTGCAATCACTTCTAAAACAAAATTATTCTAAATTGGACTTCCTATTAATTCAGGCAGCACCAGAGAATTGTCTCACGGGTCCCATTCAGGTGATTGAAAGAATAAAGCATGTCACAATACCTGCAGGAAACATATCTAATGATAACAGTAGTAGTAGATAGTAAGACGCAGCGTGGCATAGTGACAAGAGCACAGGCTTGGGAGTCAGAGGATGCGGGTTCTAATCCCGGCCCTGCCACTTGTCTGCTGTGTGACCTTGGACAACTCACTTAACTTCTCTGTGCCTCAGTCACCTCATCTGCAAAATGAGGATTATTCATTCATTCATTCATTCAATAGTATTTATTGAGCGCTTACTATGTGCAGAGCACTGTACTAAGCGCTTGGGATGAACAAGTCGGCAACAGATAGAGACAGTCCCTGCCGTTTGACGGGCTTACAGTCTAATCGGGGGAGACAGACAGACAAGAACAATGGCAATAAACAGCGTCAAGGGGAAGAACATCTCGTAAAAACAATGGCAACTAAATAGAATCAAGGCGATGTACAATTCATTAACAAAATAGGGTAACGAAAATATATACAGTTGAGCGGACGAGTACAGTGCTGTGGGGATGGGAAGGGAGAGGTGGAGGAGCGGAGGGAAAAGGGGAAAATGAGGCTTTAGCTGCGGAGAGGTAAAGGGGGGATGGCAGAAGGAGTCGAGGGGGAAGAGGAGTTCAGTCTGGGAACGCCTCTTGGAGGAGGTGATTTTTAAGTAGGGCTTTGAAGAGGGAAAGAGAATCAGTTTGGCGGAGGTGAGGAGGGAGGGTGTTCCAGGGCCGCGGGAGGACGTGACCCGGGGTCGACGGCGGGATAGGCGAGACCGAGGGACGGTGAGGAGGTGGGCGGCAGAGGAGCGGAGCGTGCGGGGTGGGCGGTAGAAAGAGAGAAGGGAGGAGAGGTAGGAAGGGGCAAGGTGATGGAGAGCCTCGAAGTCTAGAGTGAGGAGTTTTTGTTTGGAGCGGAGGTCGATAGGCAACCACTGGAGTTGTTTAAGAAGGGGAGTGACATGCCCAGATCGTTTCTGCAGGAAGATGAGCCGGGCAGCGGAGTGAAGAATAGACCGGAGCAGGGCGAGAGAGGAGGAAGGGAGGTCAGAGAGAAGGCTGACACAGTAGTCTAGCCGGGATATAACGAGAGCCCGTAATAGTAAGGTAGCCGTTTGGGTGGAGAGGAAAGGGCGGATCTTGGCGATATTGTAAAGGTGAAACCGGCAGGTCTCGGTAACGGATAGGATGTGTGGGGTGAACGAGAGGGACGAGTCAAGGATGACACCGAGATTGCGGGCCTGAGAGACGGGAAGGATGGTCGTGCCATCCACGATGATAGAGAAGTCTGGGAGAGGACCGGGTTTGGGAGGGAAGATGAGGAGCTCAGTCTTGCTCATGTTGAGTTTTAGGTGGCGGGCCGACATCCAGGTGGAGACGTCCCGGAGGCAGGAGGAGATGCGAGCCTGAAGGGAGGGGGAGGATTATGACTGTGAGCCCCATGTGGGGCAACCTGATTACCTTATATCTACCCCAGCGTTTAGAACAGTGCTTGGTACATGGGAAGTGCTTAACAAATACCATCATTATTACTATTAGTATAATTATATAGCAACAATAGTAGCTCTTAAGCACTCACTATGTGCCAAGCACTGGGGTGAAAGGTAATTCATTGGGGAAGGCTTGTTGGAGATGGGATTTTAGGACTTTGGAATATGGTAAAAACTGAGTCTGTCATATTTGGGAAGAGAGGGAGTTCCAAGCCTGGGGAGTAGCATGAGTAAGGGGGTGGAAGTGGGGGAGTCAAGAGCAGGGTACACAGCTCAGAAGGATGGCTTGGGAGGAATGAAGACAGTCGGGTATAGCGGTGAAGAGAGTAGATCAGTAAGGTGGGGTGAGTTGCTGTAAAGCCTGGAAACCATTTATGAGCTCTATGTCACTGGAGGAGGGTTTTGAGGAGAGAGGTGATGTGGGTTGAGTGATGCTTCAAGAAGACAATCTACTGGGAGGTACAGGTTGGAGGAAGAAGAGACTGGAGAGGGCATCAAGAGACGAGGACACCAACGCGCCAATCTAGCCACAAAACGGCCAGAGCTTATACCAGGGTGGAGAGGCAGGGGCGGATGCAAGAGATGTTGAGAAGGAATAACCAGCATGATTTAAGAGTAGATTGAAAGGCTGAGAAGGGTCAGGATGGAGCACTGTCTTTTGGACTTGGCTGGAAGGCCATTTGTAACCCTAGATAGCTCAAGCTTGGAGGAGGGACTCAAAAGCCAGACTACAGAGGGTCAAGAAGAGAATTGGTTGGAGGAAAAAATAAAGGCTGCAGGTGTACACAACCACCCATTGTCAGCATTTGGAAAGAATGGGGGCAGAGAGACTGGAAGATAATTGGAGAGGGTTATAGGATTGAGAGATGACTAAGAATGGGGAGATGACTTTCTCAGAATGGAAGGATCAAAGGCACCATGGGAGAGTAAAAGGTTGAATGTTAGAAAGGAGAAAAGAGTAAGAGCAAATGATTTTAGATGGGCAGAGGGAATAGGGTCAGAAAGGGTCAGTTAGAAAGGGTGGATTTTTAGAGTGGGAAAGAAATCTCTTGAGGAACAGTTATGATACAAGAGGAGGAGGAGTTAAAATCCACAGGCAAAAAAGCAGGGAGAACCTAAAAAATCTTGGCCTGCTCTTGCTATTGGCTCAGAGGCTCCCAACACCCTCTCCTCATTTGCTTCACCAGGAGTGTTAGGGACCGTGTTCTCCCAAGTGGTTAGCACAGTGTCCCTGTCCAGAGTGAGTACTCAATAAATATTATTCATGTATTGGGCTTTTATTTGAACCTTCTTTTCCAGGCCCTGTTTTTTATCTAACCCTCTATATTTTGAGCCTATTCAATGGAACAAATGAACAACTTCTCCATCTTTTACAATTAAAAATATGATAAACCTATACTGAAGTCACTCCTGACATCCATGTAAAGATGTGGAATGAGATACTCCTCTAAAAATTTGTGGATACGCAAAAATTTACAATACCATCAAAAGTGTGTATAGCTGCCAGAAGAATCCAAAAATGGTACTTTGATCTGAAATTGCTCCCATCAACAATCATATTTAAGCACTTACTTTGTGCAGAGCACTGCAGTAAGCACTTGGGAGCATACAACAGAAGCACAGGAAAAGAAACAATTCCTTGATCAATCATATTTGTTGGGAGCTTACTGTGTGTAGCACATGGTACTGAGAGCTTGGGAGAGTACAATATTACAGAGTTGATCGACATGTTCCCTGCCCACATTGAGCTTACAGTCTAGAGAAAGACGGGACTATAAATAATATATTACAGATATGTACGTAAGTGCAGTGGGGCTGAGGTGGGGTAAATAAAGGCTGCAAGTCCAAGTTCGGAATGACACAGCAGGGAGCCAGAGAAGAGGAAATGAGGGCTTAGCCGAGGAAGGTTTCTTGGAGGAGATGTGCTTTTAATAAGACTTTGAAGGTGGGGAGGTGACTGCCAGATCCGAAGAGAGACAGAAGCACCACATAGGCGAAGGGTCTGTGGCAAGAAAGAGGAGTGAAGTGTGAGGGCTGGGTTGCAGAAGCAGAGCAACAAGGTAAGGTAGGAGGGGGCAAGGTGATTGAGAGCCTCAAAATTCTCCAGTGGCTGTCAACCTTTGTATCAAGCAAAAATTTCTCACCCTTGGCTACAAAGCTGTCCATCCCCTTGTCCCCTCCTACCTCACCTCCCTTCTCTTCTTCTACAGCCCAGTCCGCATACTCCTCTCCTCTGCTGCTAACCTCCTCACTGTGCCTTGTTCTCGCCTGTCCCACCATCAACCGCTGGCCTGGAATGCCCTCCCTCCTCACATCTGCCCAACTAGCACACTTCCCCCCTTCAAAGCCCTCCTGAAAGCTCACCTCCTCCAGGAGACCTTCCCAGACTGAGCCCCACTTTTCTTCTGCTCCTCCTCCCCTTCCCATTGCCCCAACTCCCTCCCTCTGCTCTACTCCCCTCCCTGCCCCACAGCACTTGTGTATATAAGTACATATTTATTATTCTATTTATTTTATTAATGATGTGTAAATATCTATAATTATATTTATTTATATTGATGCTATTGATGCCTGTATACTTGTTTTGCTTTGCTTTTTTGTCTTTCTCCCCCTTTCTAGACTGTGAGCCCGTTGTTGGGTAATGATTGTCTCTATCTGTTGCTGAACTGTACTTTCCAAGCGCTTAGTTCAGTGCTCTGCACACAATAAGTGCTCAATAACTACAAATGAATGAATGAATGATTGCTTTAAAGCCCATGGTAAGGAGTTTCCGTTTGATGCAGTGGTGGATGGACAACCAGTGAAGTTTCTTGAGTAGTGGGGAAACGGACTGAACAGTTTTGTTGAAAAATGATTCCTTTAAACCCTCGCCCCCCAGAAATTTCTTATGAAATAATCAATAGGCAGGTGAAATCACCAAAGTCCAAAGCCTCCAAATAGTACAATAGGAATTTGTAAAGCCCTACAGTGAACCTGAGTGTCTGTGCTTCTGCCTCTAGCAGGAAACACACAGTAGCCCAAATCCCCAGGGACTAGTGCTCAACCTGATCCAAACTCCTAACCCAAGCTAGGGCCCAATACCTCAAGTCTGAAAGAGGTCTTGTGGTCATTCTAGGCCTTGGCTGCAACTCCGAGAGTGGTGGCCGCAGCAGCTGCAGGTCCTTTTTACTTCCCAGGATGATAAGTGTTTTCAGCCCCGCTAGACTGGAAGCTCCTTGTTGGCAGAGAACAGGTCTACCAACTCGATTATATTGTAATCTCCCAAGCACTCAGTACGATGCTCTGCACATAGTAAGCACTCGATAAATACCAATGATTGACTGATTCGGTCTTTCACTCTGTCTAGTCAGGACGCTCCTTTTTTAACTCACAAAAAATATTCAAGATATTGGCCAGTGGCTCCAGCTGTTTGGCCCTCTGAAGAGGCCCAGTTTGATTTCGGGAGGGCACCCAGCCAGAGGCCCAGTTTGGCAGGGAGGGCTCCAGGGACTCTCAAGGATCCAGTCCAGTCTGCCAAAGCCTGGCCAGCTCCACTGTGTTGCCTCCCTGGTCCAGCCATGAGGGTGGAAGCTGAGATGTGGTGGAAGCCACTAGCACCTCAGGTATGTCGGGAGCTGGGGGAGTTGCATTTCGAAAGATCTGTTGTTTTTAGCTCATCATCCCGATCGAAGTTCAGCAACAACTTCCCAGTCACTGTTGTAGCCGCTCTTCACCCCTCTTCTGGCCCCAGAGCACAGATGAAGTAGGAAGAAGGGAGAAGGAGAGAGAGGAGAATAAGAGGGGAGAAAGAGGAGACCGCCATAGGTTCATGCCAACTTTCAAATATCTAGAAGAAGCCACACTCCTCAAAATCCCCCAGTGGTTGCCCAACCATCTCCACATCAAATAGAAACATCTCACACAGCTCTCTCCTTCCTACCCAGCCACACGCCTCTCCCACTACAAGCCAGAAAGCACACTAAACTCCTCTCACAGCAAGCTACTTACTGGGCCTTGATTTCATCTCTTTTGCCATCATCCCCTTGTTCATATCCTCCCATCTGGCTGGAACCCTCCCGCTTCATATCCGACAAAGAAAAATTCAATTAATCGTATTTATTGAGGGCTTACTGTGTGCAGGGCGTTGTACTAAGTGCTTGGGAGAGTTCAACAATATAACAAGATACATTCCCTGCCCACAACGAGTTTACAATCTACTTATCTTTGAAGCCCTACTAAAATCGTATCTCCTCCAAGAAGCCTTCCCTGACTAACCTCTCATCTCCCCACCCATTTTCCTTCTTTGGTGCCACCAATACACAAAAAGTCCATAGCTTAACCCTAAAGCACTTATGTACATATCCTTATACTCTGTTGCATCTACCGTTGGTAATTTATTTTATTCATTCATTCATTCAATAGTATTTATTGAGCGCTTACTATATTTTAATGTCACCCCCCCACCCCCCGGTCAACTGCAAGCTCATCGTGGGGAAGGATGGTCTCTGCCAACTCTTTCGAATTGTACTCTCCCGAGCACTTAATACAGTACACAGTACACAGTAAGCGCTCAATAAATACGATTGAATGAATGAAATAAATACCACTTATTGACAGTTTGAAAAGTTCAGGCAATAGGCAAAGGCCGGTCCCCCATCTGCCCAATCAGATCGATGGGGCCAGGGATTTGGGGTTTCCATACAAACCAAGCTGCAACTAATTTTGGATAATCCAAACTTGGGTTAAGATTTACTTATGTTCTTGGACAGATCGAGGTGACCTGTAAAATGGAACAGCACTATGAATCCCAAACCAAATTCTGGACTCCAAGGAGGAGCATTTATTTTCATATAGTAGACATTCTCAAATGATTTATATTAATCTATTTTAATTCTGGTTGTGAAATATCTGGGGATACTGATTAAGCTAATAAGAACCTCCCACCTTGTAATTATAGGAGCATTGCTGAATTTAGTATTTTGAGCTATTCTGAAAAGGAGCTTCTGCCTTCAAAACGTTAAAAAAAGGATGTTCAAGTTGCAGCATGGCCTAGTGTCCTGGGAGTGTGCTGTGTGACCTTGGACAAGCCCCTGGACTTCGCTGTGCCTCAGTTATCTCACCTGTAAAATGGGGATTAAGACTGCTAACCCCTTGAGGGGCTGTGTCAAGCTTGTGTCGATCCCAGTGCTTAGTATAGTAGCTGGATCATAGTAAGCGCTTAACATATCGCATAAAAAAATACATGTGGATTCAATCCATGCATGGAAAAACACTAAAATGTATTCCTGGTCACTATTTCAGATGTGTTTTGAATACTCGTTGCTGTATTAAGTCCTCATAGGCTAGAGAGCAAATCTTTAAATTTAAGACAACTGGCTCCCCCAAAATGCATCAAATTGAAATGAAAACAGGAACAACGTTATGAGTGAGGGACAGATCCTGGAACAAAGTCTGAGCCCCACTTTTACCAAAATTACCCTGAATCATGTACTCGATTATAAATGAGTAAGGGAGTTATATTAATATATGTACACTGTATCATAGACCATCTAAGTGTTCAGACACTACTGATGGACTGATCAACAGCCCAGGCTTGGGAGTCAGAGGTCGTGGGTTCTAATCCCGGCTCTGCCACTTGCCAGCTGGGTGACTTTGGGCGAGTCACTTAACTTTTCTGTGCCTCATTTACCTCATCTGTAAAATGGGGATTAAAACTGTGAGCCTCACGTGGGACAACCTGATCACCTTGTATCCCCCCAGCACTTAGAACAGGGCTTTGCACATAGTTAAGCGCTTAACAAATGCCGCCATTATTATCATCAGATAACGTACTTTTATTTCAATCCTCAGTAAAATCGATACGCTTACACTCCCTGGTCTGGCAATCAACAGGCCCTGGCCTTCTCCTGCTCAGAGTGCCCACCTGGTTTTTCCCTCTTCTTCCCACATCGCAGCTTTCAAAATCCTTTCCTCCTGATCCCAGGTCCCCCCGCAGCCCCGAGGCCCAGAAACTCGTACCAAAAAGGAGTCCAGTGCTGCAAAGACGGAATCGATATGCTGTAAAAGCTGAATTGGGGAATAAATTTAGAGGCACAATCGAGGACTTGGCAAGTGGAGGGATTTCCTGTACTGTAAAGGCACTGGGGTAATGATGCGTTTAAGACTTCTTAAATGTCAAATATATTAACAGTAGATTCGGAACTTGTTTCGGTCCAAGTGTTGAATCTGCCAGAAGGTAGACCTTCATTTTTCAAAATTATTCATTCACTCGTATTTACCGAGTGCTGACTGTGTGCAGAGCACTAGACTAAGCGCCTGGAATGTGCAATTCGGCAACAGACGGCGACAATCCCTGCTCAACAACGGGCTCACAAGTCTAAAATTATAGCAGGAGGTCCTTCTCCTGCCTGTAACGACTTCAGACTGAGCATGAAGCCTAGCGAGAAAAAGGGTCAACGGTAAACAGACCCTGACTCGTGGCATGGCAGGTGCAACCACGAGCACGGTGGAGTTGCTGTCCTAAGCGGCTCGGCGTGAGGACCCGAAAACGCAAATTTATGTTAAGACGGGTCGTCCGAAGGGATCGCTTGGAAAGGTGGCCGCCGATGGCCGGGGATTTTTCCCAGGGAAAAGGCCAAGCCGCCCTGGAAGCCGTGGGCAGGGGGGACCGCCGGTGGGGCAGGCAATGCACTCGCTCGCCCGCCGGTCCTTTCGGCGACCGCTGCTTCGCAAGGGTGGCCCCGGTCCCCCGCAGCCGGTAGGATGCGGCTGCCGCCCTCCCCCTTTCCGCGCCTCTGGCGAGGGGACCCGTCGGCGAGGCCCCGGATTTTCGCCCCGAACAGCCGAGCCCCACCGGCCCCCGGGGGTCCGGCCTAGTCGTCAGGCCCGCCCGTCGGCCGGCGGGCCCCGACTCCCCGGGGGCCCGAGACCCTGCGGCGGCCGGAACAAGGGGCCGACGGTGACACAGCAGCCAAACCGGTTCCTGGAAACCCGGCGCCGCCAGCTGGCTCCCGGGCCGGCCGGTCCTTCCCGCGGGGAGGTTATCCCCTCGGCGCCGGGGCCCGGGCCTTTGTGTCCGGGGCCCGGGCTCCGTCCCCGGTGGCTCCTGCCCCGCTCTGCCGGCCTCCTCCCCCTCCCCCACCCCCACCTCCACGGCGGCCCTGGGCCCCGGCGGGGCTGACACTCACCCGCTGCCGCCGCCGCTTCCTCGTCGGCCCGCGCTCCGTCTCCGGCAGCCGCGGCGGCGGCGGCGGCGGCGCCTCCGAGAGCCGGACCGGGCTCGTTCAAAATCACGCGCCCCGCGCCATTTCCCCGCCGCATCCCATAATATGCCGAGGCCGCCGCCGCTCCCTCCCTCCCTCCCCTTCCGTTCCCCTTCCTCCCCTGCTTTCCCTGCCCTGGCAACCGGGGATTTGCGTCACAACCTACGCTCCACGCAGCCGGCGCGCGCCTCCGCCCCCCCCGCCCCCTCCCCCGGCCCACGTGACGCCCGAGCATGCGCCCTGCCCAAGCCTGCAGGCAGCCGGGCCAGTGGGGGATTTGGCGGGACGGAACCCCTGCCGCGTGGCCCGCGCGACAGACTCCTTCAGGCCGTGGCTCAGTGGAAAGAGGCCGGCCTTGGGAGTCAGAGGTCATGGGTTCGAACCCCGGCTCCGCCCCTGTGGGCCAGTCCCTTCTCTGGGCCTCAGTGACCTCATCTGTAGAATGGAGATAATAATAATGTTGGTATTTGTTAAGCGCTTACTATGTGCCGAGCACTGTTCTAAGCGCTGGGAGAGATACAGCGTGAGGCTCTTAATCCCCGTTTTACAGATGAGGGAACTGAGGCACGGAGAAGTGACTTGCCCACAGTCACACAGCTGACAAGTGGCAGATGAAGACTGTGAGCCTCATGGGGGACAACCTGATGACCCTGTATCTACCCCCGCGCTTAGAACAGTGCTCTGCACATAGTAAGCGCTTAACAAATACCAACATTCTTCTTCTTATTTAGTCAGACAGTCCTATTTCTTGAGCGCTCACCAGTGCTGGGGGAGAGTGCGGTGTAACAGTAAACAGACACATGCCCTGCCCACAACGAGTTTACAGTCTAGAGGGGGAGATGGGCATTAATGTAAATACATAAATAAATTCATTCATTCAGTAGTATTTATTGAGCGCTTACTCTATGCAGACCACTGTACTAAGCGCTTGGAATGTACAATTCGGCAACAGATAGACACAATCCCTGCCCGTTAACGGGCTTACAGTCTAATCGGGGGAGACAGACAAAAACAATAGCAATAAGTAGAATCAAGGGGATGTACATCTCATTAACAAAATAAATAGGGTAATAAAAATATATGCAAATGAGCGGACGAGCAGAGTGCTGAGGGGAGGGGAAGGAAGAGGGGGAGGAGCAGAGGGAAGGGGGGGAAAGGGGGCTTAGCTGCGGAGAGGTGAAGGGGGGGCAGAGAGACAGCAGAGGGAAAAGGGGAAGCTCAGTTTGGGAAGGCCTCTTGGAGGAGGTGAGCTCTCAGTAGGGCTTTGAAGAGGGGAAGAGAGTTAGTTTGGTGGAGGAGAGGAGGGAGGGCATTCCGGGACAGCGGGAGGACATGGCCCAGGGGTCGATGGCAGGATAGACGAGAACGGGGGACAGTGAGGAGGTGGGCAGCAGAGGAGCGGAGCCTATGGGGTGGGCAGTAGAAAGAGAGAAGGGAGGAGAGGTAGGAGGGGGCAAGGTGATGGACAGCCTTGAAGCCCAGAGTGAGAAGTTTTTGTTTCATGCGGAGGTCGATAGGCCACCACTGGAGGTTTTTAAGAAGGGGAGTGACGTGCCCAGAGCGTTTCTACAGGAAGATGAGCCAGGCAGCGGAATGAAGAATAGACTGGAGCGGGGAGAGACAAGAGGAAGGGAGATGGGAGAGAAGGCTGACACAACAATCCATCTGGGATATTATGAGAGCCAGTACCAGTAAGATAGCCATTTGGGTGGAGAGGAAAGGGCGGATCTTGGCAATATTATAAAGGTGAGACTGGCAGGTCTCGGTGACGGACTGGATGTGTGGGGTGAATGAGAGAGCCGAGTCAAGGATGACACCGAGGTTGCGGGCTTGAGAGACGGGAAGGATGGTCGTACCATCCACAGTGATAGGGAAGTCAGGAAGAGGACATGGCTTGGGAGGGAAGATAAGGAGCTCAGCTTTGGACATGTTGAGTTTTAGGTGGCGGGCAGACATCCAGGAAGAGACTTCCTGGAGGCAGGAGAAGATACGAGCCTGCAGGGAAGGGGAGAGGACAGGGGCAGAGATGTAGATTTTAGTGTCATCTGCATAGAGATGATAGTTAAAGCCGTGAGAGCGAATGAGTTCTCCGAGGAAGTAAGTGTAGATGGAGAACAGAAGAGGGCCGAGAACTGACCCTTGAGGAGCTCCTACAGTTAGAGGATGGGAGGAGGAGGAGGAGCCTGCGAAGGAGACCGAGAATGAAAGGCCAGAAAGATAAGTGGAGAACCAGGAGAGGACCTTTGAAAGACCAGTCTCGGTAGAGTGGAGGGGATGGAAGCCAGATTGGAGGGGGTCCAGGAGAGAATTGGAGTTAAGGAATTCTGGGCAGCGAGTGTAGACGACTTGTTCTAGAAGCTTGAAAAGGAAGGGTAGTAGTTTTAGGGAGATAACTGGAAGGGAATGTGGGATCGAGAGAGGTTTTTTTTTTAGGATGGAGGAGACATGGGCATCTTTGAAGGCAGAGGGGAAGAAGTCATTGGAGAGTGAGCGGTTAAAGATAGAAATTAAGGAGCGGAGGAGGGAAGGGGCGATGTTTTTTATAAGGTGAGCGGGAATGGGGTCCGAAGCACAGGTGGAGGGGGTGGCACTTGCGAAGAGGGAGGAGATCTCCTCTGAGGATACTGCAGGAAAAGAAGGGAAAGTAGGGGAGAGGGTTGGTGGGTGGGGGGGAGGGGGAGGAAATCAGGTCTCTCCTCAGACCTGATTGTGTTAATTTTCGTGATGAAGTAAGTGGCCAGATTGTTGGGGGTGAGGGATGGGGGAGGGGGAGGAACAGGGGGCCTGAGGAGAGAATTAAAGGTCTGGAACAATTGGCGGGGGTGACGGGCATGGGTGTCATTGAGGGAAGAAAAGTTGTTTTGCCTGACAGAGGAGAGGGCAGAGTTAAGGGAGGAAAGGATAAAATTGAAATGGATAAGGTTGGCTTGGTGCTTGGACCTTGGCCAGCAGCACTTAGCAGCTTGAGCATAAGAGTGAAGGCGGCGGACAGAGGCAGTGATCCAGGGCTGTGGGTTAGTGGAGCGAGAGCGGTGGAGGGAAAGGGGGGAGAGTGAGTTGAGATGAGTAGAGAGGGTGGAGTTGAGAGCGGTGACCCGATTACTGAGAGTGGGAAGAGAAGACGGGGGGCAAGGTGGGGAGAGATGCTTTTGGAGAGACGGATGGGATCAAGAGAGCGGAGGTCTCTGTGGGGGAGTAGTACAGATTTGCAGGGGGAGAGAGTGTGAGAAGAGGCAGGTGAGAAGGTTATGGTCTAAGAGAGGGATTTCAGAGTTGGTGAGGGAGGAGATAGTGCAGCGGTAGGAGATGACGAGATCGAGGGTGTGACCAGGTCGGTGAGTGGGCGAGGTGTGGTGGAGCAGGAGGTTGGCAGAGTCGAGGAGCGATAGCGGGCGGGCGGCAGAGGAGTCACCGGGTACATCCATGTGGACGTTGAAGTCTCCGAGGATCAGAGTGGGCAGAAAGAAAGAGAGAAGGAAGGTGAGAAAGAGGTCAAGGTGGTTGAAGAAGTCGGTGGTGTGACCAGGAGGGTGGTAAATGATGGCTACAAGTGTCTGAAGGGGGTGGTAAAGGTGAATGATATGGGCTTCAAAGGAGGGGAAGGAGAGGGAAAGGGGGGAGGGATAGTGCGGAAGCGGCATTGGGGTGAGAGAAGGAAGCTGACGCCTCCTCCCTTTCCGGTGAGTCTGGGGGAGTGGGAGAAGGAGAGGTCTCCGCTGGAGAGAGCAGCGGTGGAGACCTGTCTTCAGGAGTGAGCCAGGTCTCCGTAAGGGCAAGGAGGAGGAAACAGTGGGAAAGGAAAAGGTCAAGGATTAAAGGTAGTTTACCTGTAATGGAGCGGGGATTCCAGAGGCCACACTTGAAAGTAGCTGTGGGTGCGGGGGCGGGGAGGGAGAGCAGGGGGAGGGGAGGGTTTGGCTGGGAACGAGGTGGCGGGGCCCTGGACGGGGAGAGGGGGAAGAGGGGTGGCGGTGGGTCAGGAGGACTAGGATGGGGCATGGGTGGGGAAGAGGAAAGGGGGGAGGGTGGGAGGAGGGGGTTTGGTGGGGAGGAGTGTAGGGGGAGGGGGAAGAGGAGTGGCGCTGGTAAAGTGGAGTTCCAGGGCAGGGGAGAGGAGGCGGGGAGGAGATCTGGGCGAGAGAGGGGAAGGGGAAGGAGAGGATTGGGAGGGGCAGATGGGAGGAGGGGGGTGGAAAGACATGGTGAGGCCAGAGAGATAGGTGGTAGCACTGAGAACAATTGATGATAACATGCAAAAGTGGTAATATAGTAACATGATATAATAAGATATTATTAATAAGTGGGTGATGACCAGGGTCAGGTGTTGACTTGACTAAGGGTCGACCTGATCAAAATCAAAGTCAAAAGACTAGCGGCAAGGAGAGTCCTGGGGCTCATGGTCCAAATGTCTCTGAGGCAGCGGAGGGAGCACTGAGGATGTCCGATGTGGGTTGCGGGAGTAAGTGGAGGCTAAGGTAAGGTAACACAGTGAGAACAAGGGCATTGTTGCCCGGGGATGGGGGAGGAGAGAGGGATGGGGGAAATCAATCACCTCAAGGGGGAGGAGGGAGGGAGGGTTTCCCAAAGATGGCCACTTACGGCCGGAGTGGAGGGAGGGCAGTTGGGGAGCACAATGTCCCAAGGCCCGGGGTGGGAGGAGCAGGGGAGCACAATGTCCCAAGGCCCAAGCAGGGGAGCACAATGTCCCAAGGACCGAGCAGGAGAGCACATGTTCCAGGATATGGGCGAGAGGTCAGCGGTGAGATAGATGAAATCGAAGTTCAGTGAGAAGTTTGGCACTAGAGGAGCAAAGTGTGCAGGCTGGGTTGTAGTAAGAAAGGAGCAAGGTTAGATAGGAGGTGGCAAGGTGATTGAGTGCTAGTACAGTATCTGACACATAGTAAGCACTTAACTAATACCATTAAAAAAAGGGTACAGGGGAAATCATACACAAAATAAATAACAGAGAGGAAGAAGTAGAAATTGATGGATATGGATATGTGTATGTGCAGTTTTAGTAGGTACCAAAGTAGGTACCAAAGTTGGTTGTGAGTGCATATGTTTGGAGGTGATGCAAAAGTGCTGAGGAGGCAGTTGGGAGGAGAAGAAAAATTACTTGGGGAAAATCTCTCAGAAAAGGTGGGATTTCAGGAAGGCTGAAGATGGAAAGAAGTGTCATCTGGTAGATTTGAAGAGAGAGAGAATTTTAGTCAGGAGGAAGGATGTGAGCAAGGACTTGGAGTTGATAGAATCAAGAATGAGGTTGCAACCAATAGGGTATTTTGAGAGGAATGAAGAATGAAGGCTGGGGTATAGTGAGTGGAGAGTGGATAGTTGAGAGAGAGGTAGTGATCAGAAAGGAATAGAGGCATTTGAGGTTTTGAAGATGTGGAGAGGTGTGTGTGGAAAGATGCTTGAGAAAAATGAACCAGGCAGTGGAGTGAAGTATGTAATTTATTTTAATTTCTAGTCAGTTAAGTTTCCTCTTGACAGTTAAGTTCCTGTGGGCAGGGAATGTGTCTACCAGTCAGTTGTATTGTACTCTCCCAAGTGCTTAATGCAGTGCTCTGCCTACAGTTAATGCTCAATAAATTCCTTTGATTGATTGAGTGATTGATCAAGGTGCCAGCTGGACAGCCTTGTGGAGATGTCTTACAGGCAGGAGGAAATGCGAGATTGCAGAGGTGGTGGGAGATCAGAAGTAATAATAATGTTGGTATTTGTTAAGCGCTTACTATGTGCAGAGCACTGTTCTAAGCGCTGGGGTAGACACAGGGTCATCAGGTTGTCCCACGTGGGGCTCACAGTCTTAATCCCCATTTTACAGATGAGGGAACTGAGGCACAGAGAAGTTAAGTGACTTGCCCACAGTCACGCAGCTGACAAGTGGCAGAGCCAGGATTCGAACCCATGACCTCTGACTCCAAAGCCCGTGCTCTTTCCACTGAGCCACGCTGCTTCTTAGAAGTAGTGAAATAGATCTGGGAGTCATCTGTATAGAGGAGGTTACTGATACCATAGATCCATCTGAGCTCCCAAAAATGAGTATTTTATTTTAAGGTCTGTCTCCCACTCTAGTCTGGATGCTCCTTGAGGGCTGGGACCTCTATGTCTACCAACTTTGTTGTACTGTGCTCTCCTCAGTGCTTGGTGCTGTGATCAATAAATCAGTGCTTGGTGCTCAATAAATACCATTGATCAACAGACTGAGTAAAGAAGGAAGTCCAGAACTGAGCCTTGCAAGGATGACTATGGTGAAAAGCCAAAAACAATCCAGCAGTAGAGACTGAGGAGCAGTCAGAGAAGTAAGAGGAGGACTAGGACACAACTGAGTTGGTAGAATCACTGTTAGATAGAAGGGAGTTGACTGCAGAAACAAAGGCAACTGAGAGGTACAGGACTACTAAGGGAGAGTAGAGTCCATTAGATTTGGCAAGAAGGACGTAACTGGTGACTTCGGGGAGTGTAGTCTCAGGAGTGAAGGAACCGAAACCAGAAGGGAATTTGAAGTGAAGTGTGGAACTCTTTTGAGGCATTTGGACAAGAATGGTAGCAGGTTAATGGATGATATAGATGGAGGTGGCAGTAGGATCCAGAAATAGCTTTTTTTTTGGACAGGGAATGTCTCTGTTACGTTGTTATATTGTATTCTCCCCAAGCATTTGGTGCAATGCTCTGCACACAGTAAAGTGCTCAATAAATATGATTGACTGACTGACTCACAGAGGAAAGGAACCATCAGGGAATAAGGGTTTAAAGAAGATGTTTAGGGAGGGAAGAAAAGCAAAGCAAGTGTGTATAGAAGTTGAAAGGGGAGGGATCGAGGACATAGATGATAGATTTTGAGAGCAGGCAGAAAATTTTGTCTTCAGAGATGGCTTGAAAGGAAGAGAAAACAGATACTGGTCTGGGTAGTAGTTAGGTGAGGGGGAGCTTTGGGAGTCTCACACCTAATGGTTTCAGTTTTGTAATGCAGTAGTTGTGTAATGAAGTAGTCGGTGAGGTCATGGCACCAAAAGTGTGGAGAGGAGAGGGCACTGGGGTTTCAGAAGGCAGTAGAGGGAATAGACTTTGAACGCACATGGGAGATCTCTCCAAGAAGCAGCTGGGAAGAATGAGAGAATGAATGTAGGATGGCAGGAAAGTTGGAGAGACGAAAAGTATACTTTGGGGAGCTCACATCCAATTCACCTTTTGTTTCAAAATATTTTCAAATAACTCAGTCAGTTGAGTGGAGGCTCTGAAGACAGTACAGAGAATATGATATGATTTCATTTATGGCCCTTGACATTTTTGCAAACTGACCTGCATCATGGTTTTGAGTAAATAATTCTGATATTTGGGTTGTTTTTGACAGGCGGCTCGGGATGACAAACGAAAAGGGATTTCTTTTGCTAGTGAATATAAGGAATTGACCAAGTAAGGAGCCGTGGGAGGTGGTGCCCCAATACCAATTTACAGCTCCAGATCATCAGGAAGAGAAACCAATATGCAGCCCATCAGTAATGAGGCAGAATCTCACCCGTAAATGTACTCAACCTGGTCAGGAAGTGCTTGGCAGGGATGTATACCATCCACTACCTCATACCAAATTAGATAACCTTCTTCAAGATCTTGTTCCAGTCTGCCTACCCTGGTGACTTTCCAAGTGCAGCAGGAAAGAATAGGTTAGAAAGGTTAGAAATAGGTTAGAATACCAGCTTTATCCATAAACCAATCATGAGCAAGAACCTGGTTCTTGTCCATCAACCTAATCGGCCATCCAGACAGCTGAGCCCAGATCCAAAGCTGAACTGGAAGTGCCTGAGGGCCAGACTGGAAAATTGTGTGTTTTTGCGTGTGTGAATGTGTGTTTGCATGTATGTGTGTGTTGGTGGGATATGTTTGAGGAGTGGAAGTTCCTAAACTGCAACTACTTTCTGCTCATCTGACTCTCCTATTTGACTCAGAGGTAAAAATCTTGTTAGAGTGAAATGGCTTTGGCTTGGAGCCAGGTAGGAGTGTGATGACATGGTCCACTGGAAATAAAGTAAAGGACCATTAAGTGCCACATGGCTGACTGACACAACTCATTCCAATTTCAGCATGCACATGCCCACTGAGGCCTCAGAGAAACAAGCCTGGGGCAGTCACTTTGTCATGCCAAGTTTAATCTGGCCCTCAGTATGCATTCAGTCTGTGTTTACCTGTCTCCCCTATTAGATTAGAAGCTTCTTAAGGGCATTAAACTGACTGTTTTTCTTTCGTGTACTCCCAAGCATGCAGTGCCTTTAGTGGCTGACCAGGTTTCTGCCAAAATAGGTGTCCAATACAGTACTCTGCCTCTCCGCTTTGGCCTCCAACTCTAAAGTTATTTGTAATAATGACTGGATAAAAATACCATCAAGAACTAGACTAAGTCCAGGAAATCATCTCTTACAGGAAATCATCTCTTACAGACAAGCTCGTGTCTAGACTGTAAGCTTATTGTGGGCAGGGAACATGTCTGTTTATTGTTTTATTGCACTCTCCCAAGAGCTTAGTACAGTGTTCTATCTAGAGCCACCAAGATTCAAGAGAAACCAAACAGTGCCTGAGGCTATGGTGACTGTAGGACAGGCAGAGAAATGGCTCTAGGAATTGCCCAAGTTCTTGCATTTCCAAGTGATAACAAACTCATGCAGAAGCCCAAATGCCTATTCTTAGTACAATTAAACAAAGCTCTCACAGACAACAGAAGACTGTCAGGTAAGCAACATATTCTGGCTATTTTCATCAATGGGATTTGTTGGTGCCCTCTCCATGCAGAGCACTCTGCAATCTGCCTCCTGTTTCCAGGAAAACTGAATTGAGTGCCTACTTTTAGTGAAATGCTGTACTGGGCACTCGTTTATAAAGCCGTGTCCTGAATGTCTACGTGTGTTGAGCACTGTCCTAAGTACCTAATAGGAGTATTAGAAGAAGCAATAGTAGCAGGAGGAGTCATAGTAGTTTCCAACTCAATCACCTTGTTCCTACCCCAGTGCTTAGAACAGTGTCTAGCACATAGTAAGTGCTTAACAGATGCCACAACTTTTTACTATTAGTAGTAGTAGTAACAGTATCTATCAAGTACTGAGGTTTAAGTGCTTAGGAGAGGTCAACAGAAGAACAAGACATATTCCCTATGTACAAAGAATTTATGCTCTATCGGCAGGGGAGACTGGCATAAAAATATTTACAAATCATGCAAGCAGAATAAATAACTGAATGCACATCTCAGGTTCTCCTTTTTATTCACTCATTCATTCATTCATTGGATGATATTTATCAGTTGCTGGGATACAAAGATGAGAATTGGGTAGGGTAGGGTCCCTGGCCCTCAGAGAGCTCACAGTCTAACAATGCAAAGAGAGAAATGGCAACAGATGCACAACAGAGGATTCAAATGATAAAAATACCTTAAAAATGAAAAGAATAAGAGCAAAAGTAGAATTGTGGTTCAATTTTCTAGGCTTCTCAGTGTTCCAACAGCCCCGCCCTTCCCAACATTTTAAATAAGTGATGACAGGCGGGGCCCATTCAGAGGCTTGGGGGATCATGGGCAGTTGAAAATTCCAGTGGAAAGGGAATCGGGGATGAGTAGCTTCCCTTTCTGCGGATGCAGCAGGTTCCAAGGAAGTGTATAAACCCATGGAACCTCAATAAAATCCTTAAGGCTTGCCTTCATTTTCTTACAAATTTCAACTCTTCTTTGTGTTCAATTCCAGATGCTTGCAGAGTCCAAAGAATGCAGCCTGAGTGAAGAGAACCAGAACGTATGATGGAAATAGATTCTGTCACCTCTTTTCTTATGAGAGGCCTTTCATTTTTCTTCATTAGAATTGCCTAGGGGATTTCGGAAATGCAGTGTTCTTTTGCAGGCATGTGGCAGGTGTTTTGGGGGACAGTTAAACTGGGTAGTATTAGGTTGGCCCTTGAAGGTCAAAGAAACCTGGGCCTCTGCCCTAGATTTGAGTAAAGACGGCTCTTTGAATAAGCAGGCCTGTTTGGCCACACTGTGATATTAAGAAGGGAAGTCTCTTTGTCAACAAGTCTTTTATTAGGAGAAATAACTGTGATTAATTCCATCTGAAAGAGAGTCTGTGGGGATTCCATTTGCCGGCTGTACTCTTTTAAAGGGAGAGTGTAAATCCCTATAGTATATTTCAATGGGTATAAGTCACAGAATGCTCAATTTCTTCCTATCCAGATTGATTCAAATCATAGAGAGAAGAACATTAATAGCTAATTGAACTGAGTAATATCTGTTGATAAGAAACTCGTTTTTTTCTGAAGCAGATTAGTGTTTCAAGTTTGAGCTTTAAAGTAAAATAATTGATTCAATGTAATAATATATTGATCAGACCTTTCTTTTAAAATGTAGATTTCTTTCTTTTGTGGAAGTTGTATTATGTGAGGTTGGAAATCATTTCATCAAAAAGTGTTCTCTGAATACCTAAACTGGCCAGGACTTTAAATCTGGATGTTTCCATTTTAAAACCTTACTTTTGATAAATCAGCCAATCTATTTCGCCACCTTTCAGATCTGCCTATTTCAAAATTGGATCCATGCAATTCTACTCATTTTTCAACTCCACCCTTTTTACTGCAAGGGCCTACTACAGGCCGCTCTGCATGGGCTAGAATCACCAAGATTCAAGAGAAACCAAGCAGCGACTGAGGCTATGGTGACTATAGGACAGGCCGAGAGATGGCTCTAGGAATTGCCCAGGTTCTTGCATTTCCAAGTGATAATGAATTTATGCAGAAGCCCAAATGCCTATTCATGGCCACATACATTATCTGATTCCAATCAGACACTAGTATTCATTGAACATCTACTCTGTGCAGATCACTGCAATAAGTGCTTATGGGAGTAGAGGAGGATTTTTAGAACTTAGATCCAGTAGAACTGAGTTCTGCATTTCCTGCTTTCACTCCTAGTCGAGCCCTCGTTACTCGAAATTTTCAAATTAATTTTCATTTGATGACCCTGTGCTGCATGTCCTACTCAAGAGAGTGCTGTTTGATGATATTATTTCTGAAGTCCAGAATAGGAAGTGTTCTGTTTATCCACTGGCTAAACAGTCTGTATATAGGCTGTTGATTGAAAGGTGGGCACATCCAGATTCTGGACTGAGGACAGGAAACCTTTTCCTGTTTTCCTGTCAGAGAATCTGTAGTTTGGTGGGGAAGGCATTCCCATACATGTAAAGAACATTAAATTCTCTTCTGCTCTTTCCTCCAATGTAAAAGTGGCTCTTTCTGAACAGTGGGCTTTGTGCTCACCACCCCTCTGCTTTGATTTGACACTGCAGCCCAGGTTGCTGCACAGCCATTTTCATTATCACATCTGTAAAAGCAGGCCTGGATTCTCCCCCTCCATATATTCTTCCAGTTGTCCTGCTTGTCAGTGCAGGACAGGCTTGATGACCTGAACTGCCATTCCTAGGGCTCTGAGTCAAGTTAAACGAAAAGAAACCGCACGGTCTTGCCCACTCTTGGTAGTAGCTTTTAAAGAGAGACTAAATCAAGCAATCTCAGGGTGCCCTTTTAAACATGAGCTAATAGATGAAATTTTACATTTCAAAGCTCTTCATCAGGCCTGATAGGCAGGCAGATATGCAGCCATTTTGGCCGGCCTGGGGAGGATGCTGGAGGGAGGGAGACCTAGTTAGCCCCTTTGGCAGGTTGAGCAGGGTGATCTGTTATTTTCTGGTTTTTCTGGATATGGAGAAGCAGCATGCCCTAGTGGATAGAGTGTAGGTCTTGAAAGTCAGAAGTCTGAGAGTCATTCCAATCCCTGTGTGTCCTTGGCCACTTCTTTGGCCAGTGCCTCAGTTGTTGTATCTGTTAAAATGGGGATTGAGAGTGTGAGCCCCATGTGGGACATAGACTCTGTCCACGTGATTAGCTTCTATCTACCCCAGCACTTAGTACAGTACCAGCATGGTGGGTGCTTAATGAATGCCATAAAATTATTATTGTCATCATCATTTAGCAATTGAGCAGTATTTCTACCCCATCTAGCTATTTGCACTCAGGTTTTAGTTGAACTGCAGCAAGCAGAGTTTTGATAATAATAGTATAATAATTATGGTATTTATTGAGTGCTTAATTATGTGCCAGGTACTGTGCTAGGCGCTGGGGTGGATGTAAGCAGATCGGGTTGGATGTGGTCCCTGTCTCATGTGGGCCTCACAGTCTCAATCCCCTTTTCACAGATGAGGTGACTTGACCAAGGTCTCACTGTGGACAGGTGGCAGAGCCAGAATTGGTACCCATGACCTTCTGACTCCCAGGCCCATGCTCTAACCACAATGCCATTCTGCTTGATAAAGATGGTTCAGAGATATAATAATAATAATTAATAATAATAATAGTGTCTGTTAAGCACTCACTCACCATGTGCCAAGCACTGTGCTAAATGCTGGGGTGGATACAAATAAATCGGGTTGGACATAATCCCTGCCTCATGTGGGGCTCACAGTCTCAATCTCCATTTTACTGAGGTGACTCAGGCACAGAGAAGTTGAGTGATTGCCCAAGTTCACACAGCGGACATGTGGCGGAGCCAGGATTAGAATCCATGACTTTCTGATTCCCAATCTTCTGTTAGCTCATGCCAGTGGAGATTTATTGGATTCCTTGGTTTTTCTCTCTTGAGAAATGGAGCTCTGACTCTAGGGATGGGCCTGGCAAAAGAGTCAAACTAGTATCACCTGTCTTTCCCAGCCCAAATCACTAAGGTTATAGTGCAGTAAGAAGGGCAATTCTCAGCTCTACTCAGAAGCAACCCCACTTTATTATCATTACCATTTTTACGGTATTTTTTAACTCTTAAGTGCTTACTTTGTATCTAAACATGGTGCCAAATACAAGTTAATCAGGCTGGACACAGTCCCTGTCCCACTAGGAGTTCACAATCATGCCTGAGATAATGTCTGTTTGGATCAGAAAAGAGTGGGTTAGGTTGAGAATCAATCAATCGATCCATGGTATTTATTGAGGAAGATAGGAATTATCAGGGTGATTAGCTGTTTTGATGATGATGAAAAGAACACTCTTTTCCCTTTTGCCACTTTTTGTTAATGCTGTGGCTGGCCAAAGTACTATTTGGTTGCAGAGAAATACATATGGGCTCTTCCTGGGTGCTGAGCACTGTTTTAAGTGCTTGGGAGAGTACAGTAAAAGAGTTCATAGGCATGTTCTCTCCCCACAACGAGCTTATGGGCTAGAGCGGGAGACAGACATTATTTGCATGGCTTAGTGGAAAGAGCACGGGCTTGGGAGTCAGAGTTCGTGGGTTCTAGTCCCGGCTCTGCCACTTGTCAGCTGTGTGACTTTGGATGGATCACTTAGCTTCTCTGTGCCTCAGTTACCTCATCTGGAAGGTGGGGATTGAGACCTTGAGCCCCTCGTGGTCCAACCTAATTACTCCAGCGCTATCTGGGGTAATATCAGTAATACCAGTAGATATCTTGATTCTATTTAGTTGCCATTGTTTTTAGGAGATGTTCTTCCCCTTGACTGTATTTATTACCATTGTTCTTGTCTGTCTGTCTCCCCCGATTAGACTGTAAGCCCGTCAAACGGCAGGGACTGTCTCTATCTGTTGCCGACTTGTTCATTCCAAGCGCTTAGTACAGTGCTCTGCACATAGTAAGCGCTCAATAAATACTATTGAATATCTGGTTATCGACCCCAGCGCTTTGAACAGTGCTTGGCACATAGCACGTAACAAATACCATCATCATTATTATTAAGAGTGCAAGCAGGGGTGTAATGGGAGAAGAGCATGTTAGGGTGAGTGCCTTAATGATCTGTGCATCTCCCCCCTTCTAGACTGTGAGCCCGTTGTGGGCAGGGATTGTCACTATCTGTTGCTGAATCTGTACTTTCCAAGCGCTTGGTACAGTGCTCTGCACCCAGTAAGTGCTCAGTAAACATGATTGAATGATCCTAAATAGCCTCTGCCCTACTAACAATGGAAATAAAAGTAAAACCATTAACTCTTTTTGCCACTTCTTGATCATTTCTCTGTTCAAGGTCTTCACTGCGCAAACACACCACCCCAGGTGTAAACTCTGCTCCCTGCCCCACAGTTCCTCGTTAATTGCTGTGGTCTCAGAATGGGAAGGGGGTAGGGGTTTCCTAAAACCAGATTTTTCCTTGGCTATCGGAAGGCTCACCATGTCTGAGTCAAGCGAGAGTCACTGTGCACAAGAAGGTCAAAAACTACTGTCGACCGTGTGCACGTTGACCAGATTCCTTCCTGTGTGACCCTTCGGGTAACTCAGATGGACAGCAGTTGGACACCAGCGGCCCGGGAGACCCTGACCACTTGCCCTCACCCACGATGGCCCCCAAATCTCGCTGGGCGTTTGGGGGTGGGGAGAAGGGAGAAGGGAGAAGCGCCGGCGCCGCAGTGCGGGTCCCGTCTCGCAAAAGCCCGCTTTGCCTCGTGGTCGCCACCCGCGGCGTTCCGGGAAAAGACCGCAAAATGATGAGTTTGACCCCGACCCCCGCAGACCAAAAAAGCGGCGGGGCCTCGGGCCCGCCATCAGCCTGCTCTCCAAGGGTTGGAGCTAGGGGGCGGGGAGGGTGTTGTTTCAAGGCGGCGGTAGGAAGGACGCTTCGCTGGAGGGAGCGGAGTCCCAGAAGAAACATGGCCAAGGCCTCTCCGGGCCTGGCCGCGGGTGTGAGGAAACCACTAGTGGGGCGATGGGGAAGGGAAGAAGGTCTGCAGCCAGAGTACCCCGACGCCCTGGCCGGGATGCTTGGAGAGGGGTTACACCTAGGGACCGATAGATAGGGCCAAGGATAATGAGGGAGAGGCGTTACAGAGGGACCGGTGGGTGGAGTCGAGGATAATGAGGGAGAGGGGGCTACACCTCGGGAAAAGGTGGGTGGTGCTGAAGAGGATGAGAGAAAGGGGTTACAGCTGGAAACCTTTGGGTGGAGGCGAAGATAATGAGGGAGGAGGGGGTTACACCTCGGGAAAAGGTGGGTGGGGCTGAAGAGGATGAGAGAAAGGGGTTAAAACTGGAGACCTTTGGGTGGAGCCGAAGATAATGAGGGAGAGAGTTTACACCTCGGGAAAAGGTGGGTGGTGCTGAAGAGAATGAGAGAAAGGGGTTACAGCTGGAAATAATAATAATAATAATGATGGTATTTGTTAAGCGCTTACTATGTGCAGAGCACTGTTCTAAGCGCTGAAGTAGACACAGGGGAATCAGGTTGTCCCACGTGGGGCTCACAGACTTCATCCCCATTTTACAGATGAGGTAACTGAGGAACAGAGAAGTGAAGCGACTTGCCCACAGTCACACAGCTGGCAAGTGGCAGAGCCGGAAACCTTTGGGTGGAGCCGAAGATAATGAGGGAGAGGGGTTACAGCGGGGGACCGGTGGGTGGGGCCTTGGATGATGAAAGAGAACGATTTCAGTTCGGGACCGAGGATGAGGGAGAGGGTTACAGCTGGGGACCAGTGGATGGGATCGAGGATAATGACGTAGAGGTTTTACACCTGGAGACGGCTAAGTGAAACTGAAGATGAGAGGAAGGGGTTACAGCTGGATAGTGGGGGAGGAGGATAATGAGGGAGAGGGGTAATAGTGAGGGACCGTTGGATGGGAGCGACGGTAATGAGGGAGAGGGGTTCCGTCTGGAGGCCGGGGGGGTGGAGCCTAGGAGAATGACAGAGAGGACTTCCACCTGGACAGCCCCGAAATTTCGCTCCGCGCTCCGGGCCCATTCACACACACCCCGCCCCCCGCCGCTGCCTGGGACGTCTCGGGCACTCCGCCCGCCGGCCCGGGACCACGGACACCCCGGTGCAAGAGAGATGTCGTTTCCGGGCAGGGATCGCTCGGCGGGGTCGGCAAGGCATGGGAATCCACTTGGCGGGGAATTTTGCAGCAGGAGAAATCCGAAACGCAAGATGAACGCATGCAGAGGGTAAACATCTGAGGTCCGGTGGGTGGGACTGAGGATAATGAGGGAGAGGGGTTACACCTGGGGTCCAGTGCGTGGGGCTGAGGATAACGAGGGAGGGGTTATATCTGGGGTCCGGTGGGTGGGTAGGGTAGGTAGATCCTGAGGCAGAGCGGTTACACCCGGGTAAACCCGTGGAAGGCGCAGAGTATAGTGAAGGAGAGGGTTGATACCTGGGTTTTTGTGAATGGGGCCAAGGATAACGAGAGAGAGGTGTCTCAACTGGGAATAATAATATTGGTATTTGTTAAGCGCTTACTATGTGCAGAGCTGGGGTAGATACTGGGTAATCAGGTTGTCCCACGTGAGGCTCACAGTCTTAATCCCCATTTTACAGAGGAGGTAACTGAGGCATAGAGAAGTTAAGTGACTTGCCCACAGTCACACAGCTGACAAGTGGCAGAGCCGGGATTCGAACCCATCACCTCTGACTTCCAAGCCCGTGCTCTTTCCACTGAGTCACGCTGCTTCTCGCGTGAATGGGTGAATTAGTAAGTGGGGCTGAGGATAATGAGGGAGAGTGAAATGAGGATTCCCGAAATTTAGCTGGGCAACTGGCAGGGCATAAAGTGGCTTGGCAGGGCTTGGCAGGGTTCCGGAGGCATGCGCCCCCTTTTCCCCCCGCCCCCATTTCCGCCAACCGGGTCAGCTTGTGGAAGCTGCCCTCCCCCCATTCCCCCACCGCCGAGTTCCTGGTGTACTTCTCCGGGAATGACTGCAAAGTCACTAGTTTCCCCCCAGCAGAAAAGAGACAGCGGTTCGGCGAGCCCTCTCCCGAGGGGGAGAATGGATCATTCAATCAATCAATCAATCATATCCCCCATTTCCGCCAACCGGGTCAGCTTGTGGAAGCTGCCCTCCCCCCATTCCCCCACCGCCGAGTTCCTGGTGTACTTCTCCGGGAATGACTGCAAAGTCACTAGTTTCCCCCCAGCAGAAAAGAGACAGCGGTTCGGCGAGCCCTCTCCCGAGGGGGAGAATGGATCATTCAATCAATCAATCAATCATATTTATTGAGCGTTTGGGAGAGTAAAATATACCAGTTAGCAGACTCGTTCCCTGCCCGTAGCGAGCTTACAGTCTAGAGGGGACGAAACACTTTAAGATGAATAAGTAGGTAATCTATAATATATAATTTTAAGATATGCACATTCATGCTGTGTGTTTATTGGAGGGGAAAATATCACCTCCCCCCCCCCCCCCCCCCGCCGGGTAACATTGCCCACTTTCTTAATGAGTTACTTTTAGCTACTACCTGCACTCGCACCTACTCAGCCCACCCATGTTGTTTGGTTATCTACTCTCCTCAGGCGTTTCCTCTCCTAAATCCCGGATAACAGCTCACCCTTTTCCTAATCGGCCATCCACAGGACTTCTTCCCCTACCTCAGAGACATTTGGGCCAAGAGCGCCTGGGCTCTCCTTGCCGCTAGCCTTTTGATTTGATGGACCCATGGACAAGTCAACGTTCGATCCTGGGCATCACCCACTTAATAATATTATATTATCATATTACTATATTATGGCTATCGTATGTTAATTAGCTGTTCTCAATGCTGTCACTTACCTCACTAATTTCACCATGACCTTCTAACCCCCCTCCTCCCATATGCTCTTCTCAATCCTAACCTTCCCCTTGCCCTCTCCCACCCAGCTCTTTCCCTCACTTTCCTCTTCCTCCTCCCCTCTTCCCCACCCCCTCCCTAGAATCCCTTTCCAGCGCTAACCCTCATTCCCCTCCCCTTGCGCTCTTCCCCACCAAACCCCTTCCTTCCATCCCCTTCCCCCTCTTCCGTGCCCCCGTCCCATCTCAGTTCTCCTGCCCCATAGCCACCCCTCATCCCCTTCTCCCTGCCCAGGTCCCCGCCATCTCATTCCCATCCAAACCATCCCCACCCCCCGCACCCTTCCCACTCTCTTCCCCCCCACCCCAACAATGCTGCCAAGTGTGGCCTCTGGAACCCCCGCTCCATTAAAGGTAAGCTCCCTTTCATTCTTGACCTGTTCCTTTCCCACTCTCTCCTCCTCCTCGCCCTTACAGAGACCTGGCTCACTCCAGAGGACACGGTCTCTTCTGCTGCTCTCTCCAGAGGAGGCCTCTCCTTCTCCCACTCCCCCAGACTCACCGGGAAAGGAGGAAGCATCAGCTTCCTTCTCGCACCCCAATGCCACTTCCGCACTATGCCCCCTCCCCCTTCCCTCTCCTTCCCTCCTTTGAAGCCCATATTATTCGCCTCTACCACCCCCTCCAGATTCTTGTAGTTGTCATTGACCGCCTCTTGATCCCACCTCCAACTTCTTTAACCACCTTGACCCCTTTCTCACTTTCCTTCTTTTCTTCTCTCGGCCCACTCTGATCCTCGGAGACTTCAACATCCACATGGATGTACCCAGTAACTCCTCTGCCGCCTGCCTGCTATCGCTCCTTGACTCTGCCAGCCTCCTGCTCCACCACACCTCGCCCACTCACCAACTTGGTCACACCCTCGATCTCATCGTCTCTTACCCCTGCACTTATCTCCACCCTCACCAACTCTGAAATCCCTCTCTCTGCCCACAACCTTCTCACCTGCCTTCTCTCTCACACTCTCTCCCCCTGCAGATCTGTATTACTCCCCCTCAGAGCTTTCTTCACCCCAACCATCTCTCCCAAAGCATCACACCCCACCTTGCCTCCCTATCTTCTCTACCCACTATCGATGATCAGATTACTGCTCTCAACTCCACCCTCTCTACTCAACTGGCTCGTTCCCCTTTCCCTCTGCCGCTCTCGCTCCACTAACTCGCAGCCCTGGATCTCTGCCTCTGTCTACCTCCTTCACTCTTATGCTCGAACTGCTGAGCGCTGCTGGCAAAAGCCAGCCAACCTTATTCACTTGAAATTTATCTTTCCTTCCTTAACTCTGCCCTCTCCTCTGCCAGGCAAAACTATTTTTCTTCCTTCATTGACGCCCTTGACCATCATCCCAGCCAGCTGTTCCGGACCTCTATCTCTCTCCTCAGTCCCCCTGTTCCTCCCCCTCCTCCATCCCTCACCCACAACGATCTGGCCACCTACTTCATTACGAAAATGAACACCATCAGGTCTGAGCTCCCCAAGTCACCCCTCCCCCTTCTCCATCCCCCCGTTCTCAACCCTCTCCCCTACTTTTCCATCCTTCCCAGCAGTATCCTCAGAGGAGATCTCCTTCCTCCTGGCAAATGCCACCCTCTCCAACTGTGCTTCGGATCCCATTCCCGCTCATTTTATAAAAACTATCGCCCCTTCCCTCCTCCCCTCAACTTCCATCTTTAACCACTCACTCTCCAACAGTATTTTCCCCTCTGTCTTCAAACATGCCCACGTCTCCCCCATCCTAAAAAAACTCTCTCGATCCCACTTCCCCTTCCAGTTATCGTCCTATCTCCCTCCTGCCCTTCATTTCCGAACTCCTAGAATGTGTCGTCTACACTTGCTGCCTTGAATTCCTCAACTCCAACTCTCTCCTGGACCCCCTCCAATCTGGCTTCCGTCCCCTCCGCTCCACCGAAACTGCCCTCTCAAAGGTCACCAGTGAGGTCCTTCTTGCCAAATCCAATGGCTCCTACTCTATCCTAATCGTCCTCGACCTCTCAGCTGCATTTGACACTGTTCACCATCCCCTTCTCCTCAACACTTTATCTCACCTTGGCTTCGTCCTCTCCTGGTTCTCCTCTTATCTTTCTGGCCATTCACTGTCGCTCTTTTTCGCGGGTTCCTCCTCCCCCTCCCATCCCCTACCTGTAGGGGTTCCTCAAGGGTCAGTTCTCTTCTGTTCTCCATCTATACTCACTCCCTTATTGAACTCATTCGCTCCCATGGCTTCAACTATCATCTCTACACAGATGACACCCAAATCTTCATCTCCTTCCCTGTTCTCTCCCCCTCCGGCCAGGCTCATATCTCCTCCTGCCTCCAGGACGTCTCCACCTGGATGTCTGCTCACCACTTAAAACTCTACATGTCTAAAACGGAGCTCCTTATCTTCCCTCCCAAGCCCTCTTCTCTCCCTGACTTCCCCATCACTGTGGACGGCACTACCATCCATTCCCTTCTCACAAGCCCGCAACCTAGGTGTCATCCTTGACTCTGCTCTCTCATTCACCCCACACATCCAATCCGTCACCAAAATCTGCCGGTCTCACCTTTACAACATCGCCACGATCTGCCCTTTCCTCTCCAACCAAACTGCTACCTTGCTGGTACAAGCTCTCATAACATCCCAACTGGATTATTGTGTTAGCCTCCTCTATAATCTCCCTTCCTCCTGTCTCTCCCCACTCCAGTCTATTCTTCATTCTGCTGCCCGGATCATCTTTCTACAGAAACGCTCTGGGCATGTCACTCCCCTCCTTAAAAACCTCCAGTGGTTGCCTATCAATCTTTGCATGAAACAAAAACTCCTCACTCTTGACTTCAAAGCTCTCCATCACTTTGCCCCCTCCTACCTCACCTCCCTTCTCTCTTTCTACTGCCCACCCCATACACTCTGCTCCTCTGCCGCTTACCTCCTCACGGTCCCCCATTCACGCCTATCCCGTCATTGATCCCTGGCCCACGTCCTACCACTGGAATACCCTCCCTCCTCACATCCACCAAACTCTCTTCCCCTCTTTAAAGCATTCATTCATTCATTCATTCAATAGTATTTATTGAGCGCTTACTATGTGCAGAGCACTGTACTAAGCGCTTGGGATGAACAAGTCGGCAACAGATAGAGACAGTCCCTGCCGTTTGACGGGCTTACGGTCTAATCGGGGGAGACGGACAGACAAGAACAACGGCAATAAACAGAGTCAAGGGGAAGAACATCTCGTAAAAACAATGGCAACTAAATAGAATCAAGGTGATGTACAATTCATTAACAAAATAAATAGGGTAACGAAAATATATACAGTTGAGCGGATGAGTACAGTGCTGTGGGGATGGGAAGGGAGAGGTGGAGGAGCAGAGGGAAAAGGGGAAAATGAGGCTTTAGCTGCGGAGAGGTAAAGGGGGGATGGCAGAGGGAGTAGAGGGAGAAGAGGAGCTCAGTCTGGGAAGGCCTCTTGGAGGAGGTGAGTTTTAAGTAGGGTTTTGAAGAGGGAAAGAGAATCAGTTTGGCGGAGGTGAGGAGGGAGGGCGTTCCGGGACCGCGGGAGGACGTGACCCAGGGGTTGACGGCGGGATAGGCGAGACCGAGGGACGGTGAGGAGGTGGGCGGCAGAGGAGCGGAGTGTGCGGGGTGGGCAGTAGAAAGAGAGAAGGGAGGATAGGTAGGAAGGGGCAAGGTGATGGAGAGCCTTGAAGCCTAGAGTGAGGAGTTTTTGTTTGGAGCGGAGGTTGATAGGCAACCACTGGAGTTGTTTAAGAAGGGGAGTGACATGCCCAGATCGTTTCTGCAGGAAGATGAGCTGGGCAGCGGAGTGAAGAATAGACTGGAGCGGGGCAAGAGAGGAGGAAGGGAGGTCAGAGAGAAGGCTGACACAGTAGTCTAGCCGGGATATAACGAGAGCCCGTAACAGTAAGGTAGCCGTTTGGGTGGAGAGGAAAGGGTGGATCTTGGCGATATTGTAGAGGTGAAACCGGCAGGTCTTGGTAACGGATAGGATGTGTGGGGTGAACGAGAGAGACAAGTCAAGGATGACACCGAGATTGCGGGCCCGAGAGACGGGAAGGATGGTCGTGCCATCAACGGTGATAGAGAAGTCTGGGAGAGGACCGGGTTTGGGAGGGAAGATGAGGAGCTCAGTCTTGCTCATGTTACCCTAAAGCCCTACTGAGAGCTCACCTCCTCCAGGAGGCCTTCCCGGACTGAGCCCCCTTTCCCTCTGCTCTCCCCTCCACCCTCTGCTCTTCCCCCTTTCCCTCCCCTCAGCACTGTGCTCATTGTATATATTATTAATTGCCCTATTTATTTTGTTAATGAGGTGCATATCTCCATGATTCTATTTATCTTGATGATGTTGTTTTGTTTTGTTTTGTTTTGCTTTGCTGTCTGTCTCCCCCGTTTAGACTGTGAGCCCATTATTGGGCAGGGATTGTCTCTATGTGTTGCTGAAATGTACATTCCAAGCACTTAGTACAGTGCTCTGCACATAATAAGCGCTCAATAAATACTATTGAATGAATGCATGAATGAATATCTGCAAATGATGCACTTTGTGTACAGAAATGTGTTGGGAGGGTGTAAGCACCGAGGAGGTAGTTGGTGGAAGCAGCATGGCTCAGTGGAAAGAGCACGGCTTGGAAGTCAGAGGTCATGGGTTCGAATCCCAGCTCCACCACTTGTCAGCTGTGTGACCATGGCAAGGGACTTCACTTTTCTGTTACCTCATCTGTAAAATGGGGATTAAGACCGTGAGCCCCACGTGGGACAGCCTGATTACCCTGCATCTACCCCAACGCCTAGCCCTGCACATAGTAAGCATTTAACAAATACAAAGATTATTATTACCAGTGAAAACCTACTGGTAATTAATGAGCAATTACTGTGAGTGGAGCACTGCACGACATGCTGGAAGAGTAGGATACTGAGCTGATGGAACTGATAACCACATGGACTCGGGAGCTCTCCTCCCAGGCGGCGGTTCCTTGGGCTGCCTGCCCCCCATTTCCAGGCTAGCTCTTTAGCAGCCTTTTTGGCCACCCACCGACTTTAGCGGCTTTTTGGCCACTGACTGCCGACTCATCCATGCCGAGACCGCCCCTCTCTCCCGGGAAGCTGAGCCTTGTCATCGCCCGGAGCCTTGGAGCCATTACCGCGTGGGCTCGGGATCTCTGCTCCCCTGAGGCCCAGCCTCGGCCCGCCCGGCCCCGATTCCCGACAAGCCCCCGCCTTCGCCTGCCGCTCGCCGACTCATCTGCGCCTCCTCCGCCTCCCCCGGGGAGCTGAGCCTCGGACTGCCCGGACCCGCGCCCGCCTCCTCCTTTCCCAACCTGGACCTCCGCACCCCCACTCGGGAACTCCGACACTAAGGATCTTCGCCCCCACAGACCCCCAGCCACCAGCTCCCATTCCACCCCCCCCACTCGGGCCCGGGGACATTGCACTCCCCTTCTCGACTCTCTCGCCCCCCTTTCCCTCCGCCGCTCTCGCTCCACTAACCCACAGCCCTGGATCACCTCCTCTGTCCGCCTCCTACGCTCCTATGCTCGAGCTGCTGAGCGCTGCTGGCGAAAGTCCAAGCACCAAGCTGACCTCACACACTTCAAATTCATCCTTTCCTGCCTTAACTCTGCCCTCTCCTCCGCCAGGCAAAACTTCTTCTCCTCCCTCATCGACACCCATGCCTGTCACCCCCGCCGATTGTTCCGGACCTTTAACTCTCTCCTTAGGCCCCCTGTTCCTCCCCCTCCCCCATCTCTCACCCCCAACGATCTGGCCACCTATTTCCTCACGAAAATCAACACAATCAGGTCTGAGCTCCCCAAAGTCACCCCTCTGCCTCTCCCCTCCCCCCCACCAACCCTCTCCCCTACTTTCCCATCCTTCCCTGCAGTATCCTCAGAGGAGATCTCCTCCCTCCTCGCAAGTGCCACCCCCTCCACCTGCGCCTCGGACCCCATTCCTTCTCACCTTATTAAAACCATCACCTCTGCCCTCCTCCCTCCCTTAACTTCTATTTTTAACCACTCAATCTCCAATGGCTCCTTCCCCGCTGCCTTCAAACATGCCCACGTCTCCCCCATCCTAAAAAAACCCGCTCTTGACCCCACTTCCCCCTCCAGTTATCGCCCTATCTCCCTACTACCCTTCCTTTCCAAAATCCTAGAACGAGTAGTCTACAATCTATGCTTAGAATTCCTTAACTCCCATTCTCTCCTAGACCCCCTCCGATCTGGCTTCCGTCCCCTCCACTCTACCGAGACTGCTCTCTCTAAGGTCACCCGTGACCTCCTTCTTGCCAAATCCAATGGCTCCTACTCCATTCTGATCCTCCTTGACCTCTCTGCTGCCTTTGACACTGTCGACCATCCCCTCCTCCTCCATACCTTATCTCACCTTGGCTTCACGGACTCTGTCCTCTCCTGGTTCTCCTCTTACCTCTCTGGCCGGTCATTCTCGGTCTCCTTCGCCGGCGCCTCCTCCCCCTCCCATCCTTTAACTGTTGGAGTTCCTCAAGGGTCAGTTCTTGGCCCTCTTCTGTTCTCCATTTACACTCACTCCCTTGGTGAACTCATTCGCTCTCATGGCTTTGACTACCATCTCTACGCAGATGACATGCTGATCTACATCTCCGCCCCTGTCCTCTCCCCCTCCCTTCAGGCTCGCATCTCCTTCTGCCTCCAGGATGTCTCCACCTGGATGTCGGCCCGCCACCTAAAACTCAACATGAGTGAGACTGAGCTCCTCATCTTCCCTCCCAAACCCGGTCCTCTCCCAGACTTCTCTATCACCGTGGATGGCACGACCATCCTTCCCGTCTCTCAGGCCCGCAATCTCGGTGTCATCCTTGACTCGTCTCTCTCGTTCACCCCATACATCCTATCCGTTACTGAGACCTGCCGGTTTCACCTTTACAATATCGCCAAGATCTGCCCTTTCCTCTCCACCCAAATGGCTACCTTACTGCTACGGGCTCTCGTTATATCCTGCTAGACTACTCTGTCAGCCTTCTCTCTGATCTCCCTTCCTCCTCTCTCGCCCCGCTCCAGTCTATTCTTCACTCCGCTGCCTGGCTCATCTTCCTGCAGAAACGATCTGGGCATGTCACTCCCCTTCTTAAACACCTCCAGTGGTTGCCTATCAACCTCCGCTCCAAACAAAAACTCCTCACTCTCGGCTTCAAGGCTCTACATCACCTTGCCCCTTCCCACCTCTCCTCCCTTCTCTCTTTCTACCACCCACCCCACACGCTCCGCTCCTCTGCCGCCCACCTCCTCACCGTCCCTCGGTCTCGCCTATCCTGCCGTCGACCCCCGGGCCACGTCCTCCCGCGGTCCTGGAACGCCCTCCCTCCTCACCTCCGCCAAACTAATTCTCTTCCCCTCTTTAAAACCCTACTTAAAACTCACCTCCTCCAAGAGGCCTTCCCAGACTGAGCTCCCCTTCTCCCTCTACCCCCTCTACCACCCCCCCTTCACTTCTCCGCAGCTTAACCCTCTTTTCCCCCCATTTCCCTCTGCTCCTCCCCCCTCCCTTGCCATCCCCTCAGCACTGTACTCCTCTGCTCAACTGTATATATTTTCCTATTTATTTTGTTAATTTTGTTAATGAAATGTACATCGCCTTGATTCAATTTAGTTGCCATTGTTTTTACGAGATATTCTTCCCCTTGACTCTATTTATTGCCATTGTTCTTGTCTGTCTGTCTTCCCCGATTAGATTGTAAGCCCGTCAAATGGCAGGGACTGTCTCTATCTGTTGCCGACTTGTTCATTCCAAGCGCTTAGTACAGTGCTCTGCACATAGTAAGCGCTCAATAAATACTATTGAATGAATGAATGAATGAACTCCCTGACAGTCAAACTCTCCAGCCTCTTAAGAAAACCAAAAATTTAAGTAAAAAGATTTCAGGCAGCCCATTGGATCCTTAGCAAAGACCAGGTTTTCCACTGTGGCCAAGAGTTTGAAAACCTCAGTTTGTGGAGCAGGGGATCGACTTGACAGTGGGGAACACCGCCAGGATAAGGGGGGAGGCTGAGGCAGGCGAGCAGCGTGACACCACATGAACCATCACACAACTGTAGTCTCCACAAGTGTTGCAGAAATCTCAGGTGGAGTCCAAAATGAAGTGTGGGCTAAACCAAATACTCACTATAACCAGAAGATTCCTTCTAGTCACTTTAAGAATAATTTTCAAAGTGAAGGGTTCTTTGCAGAGACAGTTATGAACACAAGTGTTCGCTGTATGAAAGTGCCTCCAGCGAAGATAGACATGGTCTTTCTTGAAAAGGCATTAGTAGTGGTATCAGTAGGAATAAACACTATGTGCCAAGCACTGTTTTGAGTGCTAGGAAGGACTACACGGGTGGAAATTACCTCATTTCCATTGAAACACTGGTTCATAATTGGCAAGCCCACGAGTGATGTGATTTTGGTGAAATTGCTAGTTATGAACAAGTGTTTCAATAGAAAATAAGAGAATGAGTTCTAACCCTCCCCTGGAAAATGGGGATTAAGACTGGGAGCCTCACGTGGGACAGGGAATGTGTCTGACCTGATCACCTTGTGTCCACCCTATCGCTTAGTACAGTGTTTGGCATGTATTGGTCTCCTGTGTTATCTTGGACAAGTCACTTCACTTTTCTGTGTCTCAGTACCTTCATCTGTAAAATGTCGGACAGGTATTGGGTCCAACCTCATCAGCTTCTATCTATCCTAGCACTTCATATGCCTTGCACACAGTAAGTGCTTAACAAATGCCATTAAAAAAAACCTGCTGCTGCTCCTCCTCCTCCTCTTCCTCCTCCTCCTCCTCCTCCTACTAACCTCCATTCCCAGTGCTCATGACTCTGCTGAGACAACACAAGCACAAACCCTGGTGAGCTGCGGGTGTTGGCAGCAACAGGGAGTTCTTGGCACCTGCTCTCAGAGGTAGTGAGCCAGGGAGTGTCTGCATGAAAAATCCATCAACTGTTTCTTTTGAGCACTTAGTGTGTGCAGATCATTAAGAGCTGGGGAGAGGTCATTATAAACAGAGAAGTCTCTAGTGGAGCAGACGTTAATATAGATAAATTACATATATGGTCATAAGTGCTGTGGGGCTGAGGGATCAATAAAAGGTAGGCAAATGCAACACAGAAAAGAGCGGGAGAAGAGGAAATGAGGGTGAGGAAGTGGGGGTCGGGGGTTGAATTTTTGGTCCAAGCCTTATTATTCAGCAATCCAACCATGAGGCCCTCAGGAGTATGGAAATAAACCCATCGGTAACATTTGCGGACATATTGCCTGCAGGTCGTTATACTGAGCACCGGTGACCTCCTGTTCTCAAGGAGCTTTCAATCCAGTAGGAGAGACCAACCCTCAAGTAATGTACAACTAGGAGCAGGAGAATTGGGAGCTCTGGAGCAGCTTCTGGGTCAGCTCAGCACACCTGATCTCCTGAGAACTCGGCAGGGAAGAAGTGACAGCCATGGAGGAAGTCGGAGCGGTTAGAGGCCACAGAACACATTTTGTAATTTATTCATTTGGTCATTTGGGCCCAATACCACGTAGACAGGGGCTGCCTGACCTCTCCACCCTCCCCTGGGTAAGGCTTGCTTTTTTTTCAATAGTATTTGTTAAGTATTTACTATGTGTCTGGCACTGTCCTGCACCCTGGGTTAGATACATCTAGTTCATTAGGTAGGACAGTGCTCTGCACACAGTAAGCATTCAATAAGTACGATTGAATAATATACTTCATGTCCCACATGAGGCTCACAGTCTTTAATCCCCATGTTACAGATGAGGTAACTGAGGCACAGAGAATGGACTTACCCAAGATCACATAGCAGACAAGTGACATGCCAGGGTTAGAACCAAGATCATCTGACTCCCAGACCCAGACTCTCTATATGAGGTTAGAGGTTCAGGCCCACCTGCCCTGCAAAGCCCCCCACCAGTGCTTTTCAAAAAGCCCTGGCTTCACTCCCCCTGCCCTCCACCTTCCCTTCCCCTCTCTATTGACTTGGTCTCAGCTAAGAACCCACACAACTCGGTCATGAGCCCAACATGGGGGGATTGCCTCCCCCTTTAGTTTCAGGCACTCAATGTATGAGCCCTTCCTTGGGGATTGTCTCCCCTTTCAATTCAGGTTTTCAAAGTATGAGACCCTCAAATGAGAACTGTCTCTCCTTCAGTTTCAGGTGCTCAGAAACAAGTTCAAAAGTGAAATCAAGCCACCAGTATACAGCAGAACACTTTATCCCATGCCTAGCCTAATTAAAAGGGGTGTAGATACATATACAAACACACATACACACACACAATTATGACAAAAAACAGTTATCAGTCCGACCAGCTTCCCCAACTTTCATGAAGATAGTACCATGTCAGAGGAGTTTCAAGGAGTCTGGCCACCCTCAGTATACCATCCTGGTTCAAGTCTTAGGTGCTTTGGCCTCGGCCTCACAGAGGTATTTCAGTGCATGTAAGGCTTGCTTTTTTTTTCAATAGTATTTGTTAAGCATTTACTATGTGCCCAGCACTGTCCTGTGCCCTGGGTTAGATATATCTGGTTTATTAGGTAGGACAGTGCTCCGCCCACAGTAAGCATGCAATAAATACAACTGAATAATATACTCCATGGTTTTTCGCTTTGTTCCAAGGCTTCACAGGACCAGTTCTCTCCCCCTTTTATGGGTTGTTTGGTGTGTTTATGTGTCTGGGGGGGGGGGGGGGCGTGGTTGGAGGGGTTTATAATGGGAGTTCTGATTTCCTTCTCCAATTCCCTGCTGTCTGCAGCTCATGTCGCTTGTTACCTGGAAAACCCTGGGAGGATGGGGACCCCACCCTCCCGTGCTAACCACTCGGGGTTAAACTCATCTGGCAGTCTTTTTCCTGCTCAGGAGAGAAATTTAGCTGCTCCTCAAACACCTCGGCAAATCAATTCTGTTTCTCCTCAGCCAATAAAGTCCTCCTCAAACTTTTGAGCAAGATAATTCAGTTTCTCTTCAGCAATTCAAGTTCACCTCAAACTTCTGAGCAAGGTAATTCAGTTTCTCCTCAGCAATTCAAGTCCTCAAAATTTTCGGCAAGATAATTCAGTTTCCTTTTCAATTCTTCTTTGCTCTTATTGCTCAAGGGGTCAAAGAATAGTGTGTTAGAAAATGGCTTTTGCATTAAAGGATGGAGTTACTCTTGCTCACCACAAACTCTATTTCTCAGAGAGAGATGGAATGAACACACTGATTGACACATGGTCCTCCTCCCAACATAGATTCCCAGATGCTACCTTCTGTCAGACACAGAAGGGATCCTTCCCTGAGGCATCTGTGATAGTGGCAGCCCCCTCCTCACTATTCTTGCCCCTACCAAACATTCTCTTATCCAGACATGTCCTTCCATTAGCAGGGGCAGCATTGCTTTCTCAGTGGTGGGGCAAGTCTGGAAATTGACCACTGTGAGTCCAGTCTTTCAGGGATGATCTTTCAGGCCAGAGAGATATACTGACCAGTGTCTGGAGAGGGCGAGCAATAGTTGGACTGTATACCCTTGGTCATCCTGCTCACTGCTGGGGGTGAGGAGGAGAGAGAGAAGGAATCATGACTCACCACCAAGTTTGGCAAAAATCCTTATCTAGTCCTGTGGAACCTGATCTTGAGAGATGACTGAACTATTGATCCTGAGGTGCAGGTTCTCCCTTCCTGCTCTCTGGAAACAGCTGAGGACCATGTTTGTTACCTGACATTTCAGTCTCGTGGCCGGGGAGAAGAAACCAGCAGTGTCAGAGGTGGAAAGAGATGGATAGGGGATTGTAGACAGCTTAGTTTGGGCAAACACTAGTTGAGAGACCTAGTACCCTAAGACATTGGCCCTAATGCTAAGAGAGGATGTGCACTAACACATGTAGCTAAGTTGACATCTACAATGTCCTATAAAGACATGACCCCACATCCTCTCACCCCCAGACCCCCAATTTTGTTACTCCAAGAACTCCAGTTCCTCCACCTGGACTGTAAGCTTGTTGTAAGCAGAGAATGTGTCTGTCATATTGTACTCTCCCGTGTTTAATACAGCGTTCTGCACACAGTAAGTGCTCCATCAACCCAACTGATTGATTAAGGTGCAGAAGTGCACAGAGGGTAGAATGCAGTTTCTAGTACAATACCCACCTTCTGTCCTCCCAGCCCACATCCCTGTTGACGACCTCAGGCAGGAGTCTGCACACTCTGCTTCTCAGAGAAAAATAGGGTGGAGCCACTGAAAGATACTCTGTCCTCCTCCTGACATTAGATCCTAATGTAGAGAAGCGGCCTGGCTCAGTGGAAAGAGCACGGGCTTTGGAGTCAGAGGTCATGAGTTCGAATCCCAGCTCTGCCACTTGTCAGCTGTGTGACCGTGGGCAAGTCACTTCACTTCTCTGGGCCTCAGTTACCTCATCTGTAAAATGGGGATTAAGATTGTGAGCCCCACGTGGGACATCCCGATTCCCCTGTGTCTACCCCAGTGCTTAGAACAGTGCTTGGCACATAGTAAGCGCTTAACAAATACCAACATTATTATTACCAACATTATCCTACAAGCTTCTGTGTTGAGCGCAAAAGGGTCCCTTCTCTGGAGACTGAGGCTATGCTGTGACCCTGCAGATAGGGATTTATTATTATTACTACTACCAATAAAAATAATGACAATCATATTTATTGAGCACTTACTGTGTGCAAGGCATGGTACTAAGCACTTCAGAGAGTACAGTATAACATCAAACACATTATCTGCCCACAACAAGCTCACAGCCTAGAGGGGGAGAGAGACATTAATATAAATGAATAAATAGATAAGTAAATAAATAAGTAAATTGCAGACGTACAGTTTACTGCATGAAAGAAGGCAATGGTAAGCCACTTCTGTATTTTTACCAAGAAAACTTTATATATACACCTCCAGAACGATTGCAGATGGAGGCGGGGCGTTCTGGGAGAGATGTGTCTGTGGAGTTGCTATGGGTCAGAGATGACTCGACAGCATAAGACAAGTCGTGGGGAAGGGAGAGAAGGGAATGAAGGAGCAGGTATGAGTGGCATAGAAGGGAATGGGAGAGGAGGAGAGGAAGGCTCAGTCAGGGAAGGCTTTCTGGAAGAGATGTGGAAGAGAGCAATTATCTGTCTAATATAATGAGGGAGGGCACACCAGGTAGGATGTTGGAGATAGGTAGGCAGTGAGATAGACAAGATTGAGCTACAGTGAGAAAGTTAGCACTGGAGGAGCAAAGTGTGTGGGCTGGGTTTCAGTAGGAGAGCAGTGAGGTGAGGTAGGAGGGGGCAAGGTGGTTAAGTGCTTTAAAGCCAATGATGATAAGTTTTTACTATAGTAACAGGGAAACTTGACCCGTCTAGAGAATAAAGTGTCCTGGGTCTTCGCAGTCTGAGTCAAGTCAGAAAGAACTAGCTTCCTGCACAGAGGTCTAGCACCCAATGTTCTCTCAAGAGGGGCAGCCTCTTCAAAACTCTTCTTCCCCCCATTCCCCCATTATTCCCCCCCCCACACATACACACACAGAATTCCATCTGGGGTAGCTATACAGCCTACTCAGCAATGGGGTAAATCTGGGAGTTGAATGTGCACACAGTGTAAGAGGGATTATCATCGAGGCCAAGCAGAAGCATGAGCCGCTGCTCTGGAGAAATGACCCTGGCCCCTGGAACCAGAACCATCCTCTCTTCTGAGAGCGACAGCCTGCCCCCTGGTGGCACTAATTGGTCTTGTGCGAGGCTGCGCCTCTCTATCACCCCCTGATGGCAGCTGGCTTGTGTAGGGTGGCTGCGCTTGGTGGCAGTATAGTAGAGTATAAAAGGTGCCTTCGTGGCTTAGTGGATAGAGCTCGGGCCTGGAAGTCAGAAGGTCCTGTGTACTAATCCCAGCTCCACCACATACCTGCTGTGTGACCTTGGCTAGTTACCTCAGCGACCTCATCTGTAAAATGGAGATTAAGACTGTGAGGCCCATGTGGGACAGGGACTCTATCTAATCTGATTAACTTGCATTTACCCTAGCGCTTAGAACAGTGCTTGGAACATAATAAGCAATTGAAAAGCACCATTATTATTATTATAATTATTATACAGCACTAGGCTTGCTCTGGGATGTTGCTCCCCTCTACCACCTCTCTATAAACCTCTCTACTGAGGAATCAGGTGGTGTTCTGGGAGGTACGGGTCTGGAAGTCAGAAGACGTGGGTTCTAAATCCCCGGTCCACCACATGTCTGCTCTGTGACCTCGGGCACGTCACTTCACTTCTCTGAGGCTCAGTTATCTCCTCTGTAAAATGGAGACTAAGACTGTGAGCCCCATTTGGAACCAGGACTGATTACCCTGTATGTAGCCCAGCACTTAGAACAGTTTTTGGCACATAGTAACTACTTAACAAGTACCACAATAATAATTATTATTATTATAAGTATTCTTATTTTAGAGATGAGGTAACTGAGGCTTAGAGAAGTTAGGTGACTTGCCCAAAGTCAGTCAGCGGACAAGTGGAAGGTTTTGGTTTAGAAACCATGTTCTTCTGACTCCCAGGCCCAGGCTTTATCCACTAGACGGCGCTGCTTCTCTCCCAGATGGTGATTCTGGGGGCCGCGCCTCTCTATCGCCACCTGGTGTTACTATGCTCCTCCAGCAGCCGCTTACTGCCTGGTTCCCAAAAGCAGAGTGGCTTAATGGAAAGAGCATGAGTTTGGGAATCAGAGGACATGGGTTCTAATTCCGAGTCTCTGTGTGACCTTGTGCAAGTCACTTAACTTCTCTGTGCCTCATTTAATTCATCTGTAAAAGTGGGAGGTTAAGACTGTGAGCTTCATGTGGGACAAACTGCTTACCTTGTACCTACCTCAGCACTTAGAACAGTTCTTGGCATGCTTAACAAATACTATTATTAGAGAAGCAGCCTAGCTTAATGGAAAGAACACGGTCTTGAGAGTCAGAAGTCGTGGGTTCTAATCCTGGCTCTGTGGCTTATCAGCTGTGTGACTTTGGGCAAGTCACTTAACTTCTCTGTGCCTCAGGTACCTCATCTGTAAAATGGGAAATAAGACTGTGAGCCCCACATAGGGTAACTTGATTACCTTGTGTCTACCCCAGTGCTTAGAACACTGTATAGTAGTTATTATTATATGATAATATTATATATTGCCCAAGGTCACACAGCTGACAAGTGGCTGAGTCGGGATTAGAACCCACAACCTCTGACTCCCAAGCCCATGCTCTTTCTACTAAGCCACGCGGTAAACACAAGATAATTGGGTTGTTCAGGCTCTGTCCCACACTGGGCCACAGTCTTAATCCACATTTTATCAATGAGGAAAATGAGGCACAGAAATTAATGGAGAAGTGTGTGTCAGAGGTTTTGGGTGGTCCCGGCCAGGTCCCTGGGGGAGAGTCAGGGATGGGGAGGAGAGAGGCAGGAATGCTGGATGGTCCCGGCCGGGTCACTGGGGGAGAGTCAGGGATGGGGAGGGGAAAGTCGGGAATATTGGTTGGTCCATGTTGGGTCATTGGGGGAGAGTCAGGGATGAGGAGGGCAGAGACACCGGGGTCAGATGGCCACACTGCCGGGCAAGTGGTGGTGTGACCATTTGGTTTGGGGTTACTGTTCAAGTTTTTGCTGGGACAGAATATCAACTACCAGTGGCCTGAAAGGGCTTCTGCTCCGCACTCCCACTAACAGGGCCAAGCCCCTGGCTGAACAGAATTATTCAGTCAGCCAGTCAATACTATTTACTGGGCACTTACTATGTGCAGATCACTGTATGAAGCAATTGGGAGAGTACAATATAACAATGTAACAGACGCATTCCTTGGTCAGAGTGAGCTTACACTCTAGAAGAGACAGACACATTGATGTAAAGAAAGACATTACAGATATGGATGTAAGTGCTGGGAGGCTGGTGGGGGGGGGGCACATGAAGGGAGCAAGTTGGGGAAATGCAGAAGGGAATGGGAGAAGAAGAAAAGAGAGCTTAGTCAGGGAAGGCCTCTTAGAGGAGATGTGCCTTCAGTGAGGCTTAGAAGGGAGGTAGAGTCATTGTCTTTCGGATATGAGGAGGAAAGGCATTCCAGGCCAGAGTCAGGAGGTGGGAGAGAGATTGATAGTGAGACGGACTAGACTGAGATATAGTGAGAAGGTTGGTATTAGAGAGGCGGGCTGGGCTGTATTAAGAGAGTAGTGAGGTGAAGTAGGAGGGGACAAGGGGATTGAGTGCTCTAATGCCTATGGTGAGGAGTTTCTATTTGATACGGAAGTGGATGGGCAACCATTGGAGTTTTTGAGGAGCGGGGAAACATGTTCTGAATATTTCTGTAGAAAAATGTTGCGGGCAGCAGAGTGAAGTATGGGCTGGAGTGGGGAGAAACAGAAGGATTGAGGATGTGCAGACAGGGGTGCGGCCACAAGAAGGTTTGACCCCTGTAGGATTAGCAGCACTGGGGCTTCTCCATCCCATAGTCAATTCAGATAGAACCAGTCCCCTGGGCAGAGTTGTACCGGGTGGGACCAGAGCCTGCATAGACTGCCCATCCCCCGTAGATCAATAATAACGGAATACCAAAGAAAGAGGTGAATAAGTCCAGGTTGATAGTTTATTTAGAGTGGAACGTTGCGGGGCTGACGCACAAAACAGTCCGTGGCAGCCGACGGACTTGGAGAGATCTCACCGCACCCTCCCCACCATGCACTGCACTTGTACTGCATATCCCCTCTGGTGAGCCAAGAACAAAGGGTCCCCAGTATGGTGTGGGGGAGACATCGGCCACCTGGTTCGATACTCCCTTCCCAGTATCTCTGGGGCCCCAAGATTCGCGAGGCGGTATGTTCTTGTCGGTCGTTCATCATACGATCTTGTTTCTACCGTGGGGCCTCCTTCCTCTGGCAGGTCCGCCTTCCTCCCACCCGGAGTTGGCACTACACTGGCCCTGTGCAATTACGAGGCAGGATGGAACTGGGGGCAGCCATGACTGTGTTAGCCCAAATGTTTCCCATGGAGTCTGACCATACATTCCACTCCTTCAAGGACGTCACCCGTACAATACTGACGGGTCCTCTTCTTCTGCAAAGATCCCTAATCGCACGCCCAGGAGTAAGTACTGTTGCTAACTAAAATAAGCAATCAGCAGCCCTGTTGATTCCTGCAGAGGTCACCTGGAGCATGATGCTGCAGCAGCAACATATCCCGCAGCATACTAGAAGCAAGCATAGTATTAAAATGATTATTGTGAAGAGCAAAGTATGCCAATGAGCAGGCAAATTCATAAGCCATGTGGTGATTGAATCAGTCTCTCCAATTTCCACAATTTATCTCACAGCCTGACTGGTTTGGGCTATCGGGGCTGTAATGTGCACCTTCAATAGGGCAGGCGCTGGGGCCAGTGGTATGACCAGTCTTTCATATGGGGTGGTCTTACACTCATTTACTATGGTATTGACTACGCTATAGCGGCCAGCAGGCAAGCTGTCCACCCGGCCAGCGGTCCTAGCCCCTCCTGTTGGAGTAGTTCCTTTAGTAGCCTGTTTTTACTTTCTACTAACCCTGCGGCTTGTGGATTGTAGGAGAGGTGGTACTTCCATTTGACATTATTCTCCTCTGCTCAGCGGTGGACCTCCTGACCTGTAAAGTAACTCCATTGATCACTCTCGATCCGCTGGGGCAACCCATACATTCCTGCAAGCTTCTCCAATCCCACTAGGGTGGAGTACTGAGTTGCCCTTTTGCTGGGAAAGGTCTGCATGATCCCAGTCACCGTGTCCACGCAAGTTAGGGTGTGCTGGTTCCCTTAGCTAGGGATAAGTGGTCCAATATAGTCTATTTGCCATGTTTGCACTGCAAGTGCCCCACTTCGAATATAACCTGACACAGCAGATAGTTGCATGGGCCTTTTCTGGGTGCATATGGGACAGGCGTCCACCGTAGCTTGTAACTGTGCTAGGCTCAGTGGGAGGCCTGCCCCTTTGGCTACCTGCCATGCCATTTTCACGCCCCTTTGCCCTGTGTACCCAGTCTGCTAGGTCGTCCACAGTCCTGGCCAGGTACTTGGGCTAGTACATCGGCCCCCATATTCCCTGGGGGTGAATGTCACAGATGGGCTGAGACATGGTATACAGTGAGGTTTTTGTGGTTTGCCTGCACCAGCCTCCACATGTCTTCCCACATCTCCCTGCCTCACAGGCCCTGGTTGCCCACCTTCCATCCGTCAGTTGCCCATTGGGCCAGCCAGGTGGTTAGGCCCCTACTACGCCCAACTACCCGAGCACACCGTAGGGGCCACGGCTCATTGGTTACCAACAGCTATACTGCCTGCAGCTCGTCCCATTGACTGCTGGCCACCCCCGGCCCCCGTCCAAATAGTATTTGTGAAGGGCTGAATGGCAACAGCGTTCCAGTTGGCAGGGTTACCCCAGCTGGACCCATCTATGTACCAGGGCTCCTGCGGGATTGGCCCAACCTCTTCTTGAATATTGTCCCGCCTGGGGGGTAGTTCCGGAATATGACCTATATCCGACAAGTAAGTTACTGGTCCTAATGGGCGTGCAACTCGGCCTTCATGGGGCTGGCTGAGAAGCTCACCTGTTGCTGCAGATACGCATTCCATTTGCACAGGGTAGGTGTCTGTGCCACAGCTGACTTGGATCAATCAAACAGTCCCTCAATCCACTCCTTGATGGGATACATGGTCCACACCATGACAGGGACCGTATTCGTAAGGGGCTCTACCTGTTGAATTGTTGTTCAGTGGGTGAGTACCTGTTTTCTGCCCCCTTCCATAGTTGGGACCAGAATCTCCGATTGGGATGGTGGCTCCCACCTGCTGCTGCCACAGGCCCCACCTGAACTCACCTGGGTAAATGCTGACGTCCAGCGTCATAAGGGTCAGGGGCTCTGGAGCCTGCAGCTCCCGAGCTTGTCCGGCCAACAGTTTGGCCTTCTCGAATGCCTCCTGAGCCTCTACCATCCAATTCCAACCTGCTCCCTTACGCACCAAGGTGTACAACTGCCACAGGCACTGGGCTCGGTGAGAAATATACAATCTCCAGTATCCCACCAGGCCCAGGAACCCTTGCAATTCCTTAACACTACGTGGGGGCCCTTGTGCACATATCTTATCTATAGCCACCCCTGGCATTAGATGGCTCTTACCGACCAGGTGACTCCCAAGAATTGGACCACCGATGCCAGTCCCTGCACCTTGTCAGGGTTTATTGCCCATCCTCTTTCCTGGAGGTGCTCTATCAGTAGCTTCAGGCAAGTCTGCAAGGCAGTGGCATCTGTACCATTTAGCATAACATCGTCAATATAATGAAACCAGGTGATTCCCTCTGAGAGAGGGGGCCCCTTCTCCAGATCATGCACTATCAGCCCAAGGCAGATAGTAGGGCTGTGGATATACCCTTGCGGTAACATGGTGAAGGTCCACTGTCGTCCTTCCCAGGTGAATGCAAATTGATCCTGAGCAGCTGCCTGAATGGGCACACTAAAAAATGTGTTAGCAAGATCCAGCACTGCGTGAGTGGTTCCCAGGTGTAACACCACATCCTCCAGTAAATTCACGATGCTCGGCACTGCTGAGTGGATCTCCAGTACTACCTTATTCAATTCCTGGTAGTCTACTGTCATATGCCATGACCATCCATTTTTCAGACTGGCCACACAGGGCTATTGAAAGGACACTGTGCTGGCCTTTCCAAAGCCCTTACTGTCTGTGAGATATCTTCCTTCCCACCGGGGAGCCGATACTGCCAGGTATTGATCACTCGGTGGGGTGCTGGGAGCTGAACGGGTTCCTATTTCACACTCCCTCTCAGTACAACCTTAATCACTCGCACTTTCAAGCAGAACTCCCCAGCGGTAGTTTGTAGAGTCCGCCCTGCCAGAATATCCACCCCAATATGTTTTCTGGTACGGGGAATATATGCACCATGTATTCCTTAGGACGGGTCCTCCGCACGCTCATCCACAATGGGGTTCATTTTACTCGGATCCCCTTATCCCCATAGCCATCAGTAGTCACCCAGGATCCCGAGTGTCACTCTGGGTTTCCGTATATGAGGGTACATTCCGCCCCAGTATCCACCAGGGCCCACGTCTGCTTCCGTTATGGGGCCCCCAGTGGATGGTCAGGGCAATGTGGGGCCTCCAGTCACCCCCCAATGGCCCGTACCCTGGGACGACCTCGGTCCCACCCCTAGTCTAGGGGGACTGGTGCCACCCAACCATCATCCAATTCCTCTATGATCCCCCTTTTTGATTCACAGCTACCCTCTGTTTCCTCCCAGGAAGGGGCAGTTGGGATTCTGCGGAACTGCTCTTTCCGTCTCAAGTCCTTCCATAACTTTACTAGAACCGCATTTGGTTGTCCGTCAATCTGTACTTTATCTATCCCTGCTTCCACCAGATCATACCATACTTGCTTACGTGTCAAGCGGACAGGACCCTGTCCACTGGAGTGCTTGGCACCCGACTGGGCCCTATCTGCCGACTTATCCCATGTCACAAACCATACTTGGTCACAGCCCTTTTCTGTCTCCCCTAGGTCGGCTATCGCTTCCCCCACGTCATAGACATCTTGTCCCACCATGGGGCTCAGCAAGGATATGAGGGACCCATGCCATTCCTGCGGAGCACTTGATGAAAGCTTATTCATCCCCACCATAAAGACAGCCTGGTTGGGCCCATGGAAAGTGGTGGCATGTACTGCCTGCCTCATCCCCACTTCTCTCAAGACAGCCTGGGCCTCCTCCAATGTCGTCCACATACCTGGCAGCTCCGGGAGGTCCCCTCATTTGTCCATGCCTCTCTCAGGGCACTAACAAGCCAATCGATGAAGGAGTGATTTCCTGGGACTGACCGGGCATTGTGGAGATGTTGCCATATGGGGGGATGGACAGTAATACTGCTCAGCTTTTCTGCCTCCATCCCCAATAGGGAAAAGCTATCTCCTCCCATGTCCCACTGCCGCACCAACCAAGCGGCTATTGTTTCACGCGGATGCTGTTTAAATGGCTTGGTGAGCTCAATAAGCTCAGCAACTGTGTATTCCTGAATGGTCATTTTCTCTGTAATGGGCCCTCCCCTGGGGGCCCCATTTGGGAGCAATTGCCCCGCCAGTGCTTTCCACTGCAGTAGAGGACAGACCTGCACTCTACAGCATCTTAGCCGGTCCTCCTCCTCACTCTCCTTCTCCCAAGGTTTCCAGATATTTGCATCCCCCAACAGCACAAATCTACATGCTAAATGCTTTAACTTCAGCCCCTGCTCCTCCAGCCTTTCTGGTAATCTTGAGGCTAGCAGGGTGGTAAATGCACACACGTCCCGTTCCCGGGCCTGCTTGTCTCATCTCTGAGCTATTTTTCCCTCTAGGACATTACCCCAGGCCTCTGTCCACATTAGCGCCTCCACAATCATCCAAGCAGCTCACAAGAAGGACCAGGTCGCAGCTGCAGCCCCTCAGCACCATTTGTTCAACTGGGACGCCCCGGCTTCCTCTGTCAGGAGGCTTATTAACTCAGTGGGAGTCCTGACCACAACCCCTAAGCCCCATTATTTTGACTGGGACATCCCTGCTGCCTCCATCAGGAGTTTTACTAACTCAGTGGGATGTCCGGGCCTCTGCCGCTAGGGCCGAATCAGTGGCCATCCATAAAGTTACTAACAATGGTCAGCCCACCATGGCAGCCATCCTTTTACTTTCTTTCCTGACTCGGGCATCCCCGGCCTCTGCCAGTGGCCTTTCCAAGCCCGTGGGAGTGTTAGGAGCCTCTCCGTACTCCCGTGGGGGCCCGCAAGCATCTAAGACACAAGCTACCCCACCCCACATTGATGTGGACAGCCATTCCGGGATTTCCCCTGGTGAGGTTCCTCCCCCTGCAGATCCCATTTCTTCGGTATCCTGCTGACAACGCCAACTGTACCAGGTGGGAGCGGAGTCTGCATAGACTGCCCATCCCCCATATATCAATAATAATGGAATACCAAAGAAAGAGGTGGATAAGTCCAGGTTGATAGTTTATTTAGAATGGAACGCGGCGGGGGTTACCCACAGAATAGTCCATGGCAGCCGGCGGACTTGGAGAGATCACACCACACCCTCCCCCCGCATGCACTGCATTATATCCCCTCTAGTGAGCCTAGAACAAAGAGTGCCCAGTATGGGGGTGGGGTGAGGAGACATCGGCCACCTGGCTCGATACTCCCTTTCCAATATCTCTGGGGCCCCAAGATTCGCGAGGCAGTATGTTCTTGGTGATGGTTCATCATACGATCTTGTTACTGCCGTGTGGCCTCCTTTCTCCAGCAGGTCCATCTTCCTCCCACCCAGGGTTGGCAGTACACTGGTGCTTTGCAATTAACGAGGCAGGATGGAGCGGGGGTCGGCCTTGACTGTGTTAGCCCAGATGTTTCCCATGGAGTCTTTACCATACAAGAATCTCATCCCTGTTTCTGGCACCAGCCTCTTGCTGGGTATGGCAGCCCCCTCCTCATTCTCTCCTCTTCCAGAGATGAACTTTTAAGCATGCAAATTCATAAACAAATTCTTTTCTTCCTTCATTTGACACCCATGCCCATCACCCCTGCCAATTGTTCCGGACCTTTAATTCTCTCCTGAGGCCCCCTGTTCCTCCCCCTCCCCATCCCTGACCCCCAATGACCACCTACTTCATCACGAAAATTAACACAGTCAGGTCTGAGCTCCCCAAAGTCATCCCTCGCCCTTCTGCCTCCCGCCCCCCAACCCTCTCCCCTACTTTCCCATCTTTTCCTGCAATATCCTCAGAGGAGATCTCCCTCCTCGCAAGTGCCACCCCCTCCACCTGTGCCTTGGACCCTATTCCCGTTCACCTTATAAAAAACATCGCCCCTTCCCTCCTCCCCTCCTTAACTTCTATCTTTAACCACTCACTCTCCAATTACTTCTTCCCCTCTGCCTTCAAACATGCCCATGTCTCCCCATCCTAAAAAAACCCTCTCTCAACCCCACTTCCCCTTCCAGTTATCGCCCTATGTCCCTACTCCCCTTCCTTTCCAAGCTTCTAGAACAAGTCATCTACACTTGCTGCCTAGAATTCCTCAACTCCCATTCTCCCCTGGACCCCCTCCAATCTGGCTTCCGTCCCCTCCACTCTACCAAGACTGCTCTCTCTAAGGTCATCCATGACCTCCTTCTTGCCAAATCCAATGGCTCCTATTCTATCCTAATCCTCCTTGACCTCTCAGCTGCCTTTGACACTGTTGACCATCCCCTTCTCCTCCACACCTTATCTCACCTCGGCTTCACGGACTCCGTCCTCTCCTGGTTCTCCTCTTATCTCTCTGGCCATTCATTCTTGGTCTCCTTCTCAGGCTCCTCCTCCCCCTCCCATCCTCTAACTGTTGGGGTTCCTCACGGGTCAGTTTTTGGCCCTCTTCTGTTCTCCATGTACACTCACTTCCTTGGTGAACTCATTCGCTCTCACGGCTTCAACTATCATCTCTATGCAGATGACACACAGATCTACATCTCTGTCCCTCCCCTCTCTCCCTCCCTTCAGGCTCATATCTCCTCCTGCCTCCAAGAGGTCTCTACCTGGATGTCTGCCCGCCACCTAAAACTCAACATGTCCAAAACTGAGCTGTCATTTTCCCTCCCAAGCCCTGTCCTCTTCCTGACTTCCCTATCACTGTGAATGGTACGGCCATCCTTGCCATCTCTCAGGTCTGCAAACTCAGTGTCATCTTTGACGCAGCTCTCTCATTCACCCCACACATCCAATCCGTCACCAAAACCTGCTGGTCTCACCTTTATAATATCGCTAAGATCCACCCTTTCCGCTCCACCCAAATGACTATCTTACTGTACAGGCTCTCATAATATCCCAGCTGGATTATTGTGTCAGCCTTCTTTCTGATTTCCCTTTCTCCTGTCTCTCCTCACTTCAGTCTATTCTTCATTCTGCTGCCTGGATCATTTTCATGCAGAAACGCTCTGGGCATGTCACTCCCCTTCTTAAAAACCTCCAGTGATTGCCTTTCAACCTCCACACGAAACAAAAACGAAGCCTGTGCTCTTTCCACTGAGTCATTCATTCATTCATTCACTCATTCATTCAATAGTATTTATTGAGCGCTTACTATGTGCAGAACACTGTACTAAGCGCTTGGAATGAACAAGTCGGCAACAGATAGAGACAGTCCCTGCCGTTTGACGGGCTTACAGTCTAATCGGGGGAGACGGACAGACAAGAACAATGGCAATAAATAGAGTCAAGGGGAAGAACATCTCGTAAAAACAATGGCAACTAAGTAGAATCAAGGCACAATGCACAAGGCACAATGAATACAATTCATTAACAAAATAAATAGGGTAATGGAAATATCTACAGTTGAGCGGACGAGTACAGTGCTGTGGGGATGAGAAGGGAGAGGTGGAGGAGCAGAGGGAAAAAGGGAAAAGGAGGGTTTAGCTGCGGAGAGGTAAAGGGGGGGGGTGCAGAGGGAGTAGAGGGAGAAGAGGAGCTCAGTCTGGGAAGGCCTCTTGGAGGAGGTGAGTTTTAAGTAGGGTTTTGAAGAGGGGAAGAGAATCAGTTTGGCGGAGGTGAGGAGGGAGGGCGTTCCAGGACCGTGGGAGGACGTGGCCCAGGGGTCGATGGCGGGATAGGCGAGACCGAGGGACGGTGAGGAGGTGGGCGGCAGAGGAGCGGAGCGTGTGGGGTGGGTGGTAGAAAGAGAGAAGGGAGGAGAGGTGGGAAGGGGCAAGGTGATGTAGAGCCTTGAAGCCTAGAGTGAGGAGTTTTTGTTTGGAGCGGAGGTTGATAGGCAACCACTGGAGTTGTTTAAGAAGGGGAGTGACATGCCCAGATCGTTTCTGCAGGAAGATGACTGGGCAGCGGAGTGAAGAATAGACTGGAGCGGGGCGAGAGAGGAGGAAGGGAGGTCAGAGAGAAGGCTGACACAGTAGTCTAGCCGGGATATAACGAGAGCCCGTAATAGTAAGGTAGCCGTTTGGGTGGAGAGGAAAGGGCGGATCTTGGCGATATTGTAGAGGTGAAACCGGCAGGTCTTGGTAACGGATAGGATGCGTGGGGTGAACGAGAGAGACGAGTCAAGGATGACACCGAGATTGCGGGCCTGAGAGACGGGAAGGATGGTCGTGCCATCCACGGTGATAGAGAAGTCTGGGAGAGGACCCGGTTTGGAAGGGAAGATGAGGAGCTCAGTCTTGCTTATGTTGAGTTTTAGGTGGCAGGCCGACATCCAGGTGGAGACGTCCCGGAGGCAGGAGGAGATGTGAGCCTGAAGGGAGGGGGAGAGGACAAGGGGCGGAGATGTAGATCTGCGTGTCATCTGCGTAGAGATGGTAGTCAAAGCCGTGAGACAGCGAATGAGTTCACCGAGGGAGCGAGTGTAAATGGAGAATAGAAGAGGGCCAAGAACTGACCCTTGAGGAACTCCAACAGTTAAAGGATGGGAGGGGGAGGAGGCGCCAGCGAAGGAGACCGAGAATGACCGGCCAGAGTGATAAGGGGAGAACCAGGAGAGGACAGAGTCCGTGAAGCCAAGGTGAGATAAGGTATGGAGGAGGAGGGGATGGTCGACAGTGTCAAAGGCAGCAGAGAGGTCAAGGAGGATTAGAATGGAGTAGGAGCCATTGGATTTGGCAAGAAGGAGGTCATGGGTGACCTTAGAGAGAGCAGTCTCGGTAGAGTGGAGGGGACGGAAGCCAGATTGGAGGGGGTCTAGGAGCGAATGGGAGTTAAGGAATTCTAAGCATCGACTGTAGACGACTCGTTCTAGGATTTTGGAAAGGAAAGGTAGTAGGGAGATAGGGCGATAACTGGAGGGGGAAGTGGGGTCAAGAGCGGGTTTTTTTTAGGATGGGGGAGATGTGGGCATGTTTGAAGGCAGCGGGGAAGGAGCCATTGGAGATTGAGTGGTTAAAAATAGAAGTTAAGGGAGGGAGGAGGGCAGAGGTGATGGTTTTAATAAGGTGAGAAGGAATGGGGTCCGAGGGGCAGGTGGAGGGGGTGGCACTTGCGAGGAGGGAGGAGATCTCCTCTGAGGATACTGCAGGGAAGGATGGGAAAGTAGGGGAGAGGGTTGGTGGGGGGGAGGGGAGAGGCGGAAGGGTGACTTTGGGGAGCTCAGACCTGATTGTGTTGATTTTCGTGAGGAAATAGGTGGCCAGATCATTGGGGGTGAGAGATGGGGGAGGGGGAGGAACAGGGGGCGTAAGGAGAGAGTTAAAGGTCCGGAACAATCGGCAGGGGTGACGGGCATGGGTGTCGATGAGGGAGGAGAAGAAGCTTTGCCTGGCGGAGGAGAGGGCAGAGTTAAGGCAGGAAAGGATGAATTTGAAGTGTGTGAGGTCGGCTTGGTGCTTGGACTTTCGCCAGCAGCGCTCAGCAGCTCGAGCATAGGAGCGTAGGAGGCGGACAGAGGAGGTGATCCAGGGCTGTGGGTTAGTGGAGCGAGAGCGGTGGAGGGAAAGGGGGGCGAGAGAGTCGAGATGAGTAGAGAGGGTGGAGTTGAGAGCGGAGACCTGATCATCGAGAGTGGGAAGTGAGGACAGGGTGGCGAGGTGAGGAGAGATGCTTTTGGAAAGACGGGTGGGATCGAGAGAGCGGAGGTCTCTGTGGAGCAGTAGCGAAGATTTGCAGGGGGAGGGAGTGTGAGAGATGAGACAGGTGAGAAGGTTATGGTCAGAGAGAGGGATTTCAGAGTCGGTGAGGGAGGAAATAGTGCAGCGGTAGGAGATGACGAGATCGAGGGTGTGACTGAGTCGGTGAGTGGGCGTGGTATGGTGGAGGAGGAGGTCGGCTGAGTCGAGGTGGGATTGCAGGCGGGCGGCAGAGGAGTGATCGGGTACATCCATATGGATGTTGAAGTCTCCAAGGATCATAGTTGGCAGAGAGAAGGAGAGAAGGAAGGTGAGAAAGGGGTCAAGGTTGTTGAAGAAGTCGGAGGTGGGACCTGGAGGGCGGTAGATGACAGTGACGAGTATCTGGAGGCGGTGGTAGAGGCGAATGATATGGGCTTCGAAGGAGGGGAAGGAGAGGGAGGGAAGAGGGATAGTGTGGAAGCGGCAACGGGGCGAGAGGAGGAAGCCGATGCCTCTTCCCTTACCGGTGAGTCTGGGGGAGTGGGAGAAGGAGAGGCCTCCGCTGGAGAGGGCGGCGGTGGAGACCGTGTCTTCGGGAGAGAGCCACGTTTCTGAAAGGGCGAGGAGGAGGAGAGAGTGGGAGAGGAAAAGGTCATGGACAAAAGGTAGCTTACCTGTAATAGAGCGGGGGTTCCAGAGGCCACACTTGAAAGTAGCTGTGGGTGCAAGGGGGGGAGGGGGGGAAGGGCGGGGGGAGGGGAGGGTTTGGATGGGAAAGAGGTGGCGGGGCCCTGGACGGGGAGAGGGGGATGAGGGGTAGCGGTGGGACAAGAGGACTGGGATGGGGCGTGGGTGGGGAAGAGAGAAGGGGGGAGGGGGTGAGGAGGGGGTTTGGTGGGGGGAAGAGTAGGGGGAGGGGGAAGAGGGGTAACGCTGGTAAAGTGGGGTTCTAGGGCGGGGGAGGGGAGGGGGGGAGGAGGCAGAGGAGAGAGCGGGAAAGAGCTGAGCGAGAGAGGGGAAGGGGAAACCGTTCTGCCCTTTGTGACCTTTGGGAAATTTCATATGTTCCTTTCCATGGACATTGGTAAGAGAGTCAACCAAGTCATCTAGAGGGATATTTGCCCTGCCCTCTACACCCCTTCAGGAGTGTTTTCTTCTGCATATGTTCTTTGTCTTCTCTCCTCCTATGTAAAAAAGAAGTTGAGGAAATCTGGGCTTTCTCCCATCCTGTCAAGGTGTCACTGACATTGAAACCTGCCTGGCAAGAAAGGCCAAATGAATTCTCCTTGGCATTCTAACTATTCAGTTCCCTGGAAAGTAGTTATCCACATACAGCAAGTAGGTACACTGATCCCGGCTCATATTCACTTTGTCTCCCAGGAGACTGAGCAGAAGATGGGGGAGGGAAGACCCACAGCTTTTTTTTTTTAAATTTCTTAAGCACTTATTACGTGACAGGCACTGTACAGAGAGTTGGGGTACATATAAACTAATTGGGTCTTGATCCCCATTTCAAGGAGATCATCTTGAGACATAGAAGAATGAAGTATCCGGCCGAAGGTCATACAGCAGACAAGTGGTGGAGTTGGGTTTAGGAGCCAGGTCCTCTGATTCCCAGGCCCTGGGCTCTTTCCACAAGACCTCATTGCTTCTCTGCATCTTTTATCTATCCCAGAAGTTAGTAGGGCGCTTGGCTCTTAGTAAGTACTTAAATATTATAAATAGGTTAGTACAGTGCTCTGCACAGAGTAAGGTCTCAATAAATTAACATTAATCCATTGATTGATTGTATAATCCGGCATTTCTGCCCAGACTCTTTTCATTAGTGACCCCATTACTTGAAGACAGTTAATAGACATACAGTGCAGCCCAGCAGAAAGAACCAAGACCTAAAAATACCTTTAAAATAATAATTAAAATAAAAACATTTTAAAAAATAGTCAGATGGCATGAGAAATGAGAACAGCAACTCTGCGGATCAATCCCCCACAGAATGGCCAAATCCGACTTCCCGGATAATAATAATAACATTGTGGTATTTGGAAAGCACTTATTATGTGCCAGATACTGTACTAACCACTGGGGTAGATACAGGATAATTGACTGGGCTCAAAGTCTTAATCTCCATTTTAAAAATGAGGAAACAGTCCCAGAGATTAATGGAGAAGGGAAAGTCATGGGCGTTGGACGGTCCCTGCCGGGTAACTGGGGGAGAGTCAGAGAAGGGGAGAAGAGAGGCAGGGGTGTTGGATGGTCCATGTTGGGTCACTGGTGGAGAGTCAGGGATGAGGAGAGCAGAGACAAGGGGGTTGGATGGTCATCCAGCCAGGCAAGTGGCGGTGTGACCGTTTGGTTTGGGGTTACTGTTTAAGGTTTTGCCTGGACAGAAGACCAACTACCAGTGGTCTGAAAGGACTTCTGCCCTGCACCCCAACCTACAGAGCCAAGCCCCTGGCTAAGTAGAGTTAGTCAGTCAGTCAGTCAATCCTTTTTACTGTGTGCAGAGAACTGAACTAAGCACTTGGGAGAGTACAACATAATTTAACAGACACATTCCTTGACCACCATTAGCTTATAAGCTAGAGGGGGGAGACAGACATTGATATAAAGAAATATAATACAGATATGGATATAAGTCCTGGGGGGCTGGAAGAGTGGGGGGGAAACACATCAAGAGAGTAAGTCAGGACAATGCACAAGGGAATGGGGGAAGAGGAAAAGAGGGCTTAATCAGGGAAGACCCATTGGAGGAGATGGACCTTCAATAAGGCTTCACAGGGCGTTAGCATCATGTCTGTCAGATGAGTAGGGAAGGTATTCCAGGCCAGAGGCAGCATGTGGGCGAGAAGTCGACGGCGAGACAGATTGTATCGAGGAACAGTGAGAAGTTTGGCATTAGAGGTGAAGGGTGTGGGCTGGGTTGTATGTCCATGCATGCATGGGTGCCCACACGCACACACACACACACACACACACAAACCTCCCCCCTCCACATCTTTCCTTTGAGTAGGACTGTACTATAAGGCTTTCAGTGGTCGGGGTGCATTTGAGAATTGACCTGACTGCCCAACTACAGGAGGAAAGTCTTCAGGGCTGGGAACTTGGAATGAGCTGCATCTGCAGAAGGAGCAACAGCCAGTCAGGTTCTGCCCTTGGTCATCTAGCCCCAACCTGCACTTTTCTGAAGGAGGAGGCCTGTGAGAGTTTTCCTTCCAGACCTTAGAGCCAACTGGACTGAGAACTAGAGGGTCTTGGGATGCACCACCAAAGGTGCACCCCTGGTGACTTAGTCACAGGAGCCCACACAATTCTGCTTCTCAAAGACTTTTGGAATTGAAATACTAAACAACACCGTGTCCCCTTGACACAGATCCTCAGCCTCATGGGAGTGAGGCGGCACTGGAGCTTCTCCACTGGCCCCAGTCGATGGACATGAAGAACTGGGGAGCCTGGATTAGGGATGATTTGGGTTCCCCCTTCCTGACTTCTGTCAACAGATGAGGACCACATCTGCTTCCAGGAAATGACAGTGCTCACCGCTGGAGAGGGAGTGGTATGGGTGTCAGAAAACTTACTTGCTTTCAATTATTGATGATGAACAATGCATTCAAATTCACATCTGTCTACATCCCTCTGGTCAAAAGGATGGAGATAGACATTCATGGCATGGTGGATACAGCAGGTACCTGGGATTCAGCAGGTCATGGATTCTAAACCTGTTCAGCCACTTGTCTGCTCTGTGACCTTGTGCAAGTCACTTCACCTCTCTGGGCCTCAGTTCCCTCATCTGTAAAATGGGGATTGAGAGTGTCAGCCCCACAGGGGACGTACTGTACCGACCTGATTTGTTTGTATCCACCCCATCGCTTAGTACAGTTCCTGGTGCTTAACAAAATACATTATAGGCAGGAAATTTGTCTGCTAATTCTCTTGTATGGTACTCTCCCTAGGGCTTAGAACAAGGTTCTGCATAGAGTAAGCACTCCATAAATACCATTACTTGATTGATAGATTGACTAATTTGGCCAATACTTGCCCCCACTTCAGAGGTTAGGTTGATACCCAAAAAACTGTAGCTAAGCCGACTCTGCCCTGCTAACACTTCCCCACCCCACACTCTTCCAATCCCCAGGAGAGGCTCATTTCATAGGGACTGGAATTCCAGAACTGCAGACCCAGTAGACCCATTTCTGGTACAATACTTACCTTCTGCTCTCCCACCTGCACCCCTGGTGCACCCCTGGTGACTTAGTCACAGGAGCCCACACAATTCTGCTTCTCAAAGACATTTGGAATGGAAATACTAAACAACACCGTGTCCCCTTGACACAGATCCCCAGAAGCCACCACTATCTGTCACAAAGCTTCTTTGTCTGACAAGGGTTCATTCCTGAGTTGGACTGAGGAGATATAGGATGGCCCGGCGGACAGGACTGGGCACAGGGATGTTAGGCATTTCTACAGAATCAAGGGCTTCTCAGGGCTCCTGTCAAGTCAAACAGAACCAGTGCCCTAAACAGAGTCCCAGCCCCTGTACTGGTTGTGGCAGTCCCTTGCTCACTATTCTCCCCTTTAATAGAATAGAATAGATAGAATGCAGTTTCTAGTACAATACCTACCTTCTGTCCTCCCCGCCCACACCTCTGTTGACTTGACCTTGGGTAGGAAACTGAACACTCTGCTTCTCAGAGAAAAATAGCTTAGAGACACTGATAGATACTCTGTCTTCCTCCTAGCATTAGACAGTACAAGCTTCTGCACTGAGCCCCAAAGGGTCTCTTCTCTGCAGACTGAGCCTGTGCAGTGACCCTGCAGAGAGGATTATATCATTATTATTTTATTATTAATAATCACATTTACTGAGTGTTTACTGTGTGCTAAGCATCATACTAAGCACTTGGGAGAGTACCATATACATCAAACACATTCCCTGCCCACAACGAGCTCACAGCCTAGAGGGGGAAGCAGATATTAATATAAATAAATAAATTACAGATATTTATTCTTTCATTCACTCATTCAATAGTATTTATTGAGCACTTACTATGTGCAGAGCACTGTACTAAGCGCTTGGAATGTACAAATCAGTAACAAGTATATACATATGTGCTGTGGGGAAGGGAGAGAGGATGAATGAAGGAGCAAGTATGAGTGTTGTGGAATGGAGTGGGAGAATAAGAGAGAAGGGCTCAGTCAGAAAATCTTCCTGGAGGAGATGTGCCTTCAATAAGGCTTTGAAGTGGGGGAAAGCAATTATCTGTCTGATATGGGAGGATAGGTGTTAATAGGCCAGAGGTAGGATGTGGGATGTGGTAGGCCAGGGGAAGCAATGTGGTTCAATTGAAAGAGCATGGTCTTGGGAGTCAGATGTCATGGGTTCGAATCCTGGCTCTGCCACTTATCAGCTGTGTGACTGTGTGCAAGTCACTTAACTTCTCTGTGCCTCAGTTACCTCATCTGTAAAATGGGGATTAAGACTGTGAGCCTCACATGGGACAACCTGATTATTCTGTATCTTCCCCAGTGCTTAGAACAGTGCTCTGCACACAGTAAGCGCTTAACAAATACCAACATTATTATTATTATTGTGTGGGTGAGAGGTCGGTGGTGAGATAAACGAGATCGAGTTACAGTGATAAAGTTAGCACCAGAGGAGTGAAGTGTATGGGCTGGGTTGTAGTAGGAGAGTAGCAAGGTGAGGTAAGAGGGAACAAGGTGGTTAACTGATTTAAAGCCAGTGGTGAGGAGCTTTTGATATAGTCACAGGGAAGTTTGACCCGTCTATAGAATTAAGGGCCCTGGGTCTTCTCAGTCCCCATCAAGTCAGACAGAACTAGCTTCCTGTTCTCTCATGAAGGGCAGTCACCTCAATACTCTTCTTCTCCCCATCCGGCTATTACACACACACACACACACACACACACACACACACAAACAGAGAGAGAGAGAAAGAGAGAGAGAGAGAGCTTTCCCTTTGGGGTAGCAATACAGCCCACTCAGTAATGGGGTAAATCTAGGAGTTGAATGTGCCCTTAGTGTAAAAGGGATGATCCTCGAGGCCAAGTAGAAGCACTGAGCGGCTGTTCTAGAGACATTCCCCTGGCCCTTGGAACCAGAACCACCCTCTGTTCTGAGAGCAGTAGCCTGCTTCCTGGTGGCACTAATCGTTTTTCTCGGGGGCTGCACCTCTATCAACCCTTGGTAACAGAGGGCTTGTTCAGGGAGGCTGCACCTGAATGCATTCATTCAATCGTATTTATTCAGTGTTATTGTGTGCTTATGGAGTACTGTACTAAGTGCTTGGAATGTAAAATACAGCAATAAAGAGAGACAATCCCCACCCACAACGGGCTCACAGTTTAAAGGGGGGGAAGAGACATCGATAGACGTAAGCAGGCATCAATATAGAATTATAGATATATATATGTATACATAAGTGCCGTGGGGCAGGGAGAGGAGAAGAGCAAAGAGAGCTAGTCATGGTGAGGCAGAAGGGAGGGAGAGTTGAGGAAAAGTGGGGTTTAATCTGGGAAGGCCTCTTGGAGGAAGTGCGCCTTAAGTAGAGCTTTGAAAGGGGGAAGAGTGGTTGTCTGGTGGATTTGAGGAGAGAGGGTGTTCCAGGTCAGAGGTAGGATGGGGGCCAGGGGTCAGTGGCGAGACAGGCGAGGTCAAGGCACAGTGAGGTTAGCACCAGAGGAGCCATATGTAGAATGTAGTACCGTTCAGCAGTAGGCTTGTTCTGGGAGTCTGCTCCTCTCTACCGCTCCATGGTGGCATTAGGCATTGTCCTGTGAAGCTGTGCCTTTCTATCCCCTCTCGTGGAATCCGACATTGGTCTGGGAGGTTGCCTCCCTGTATTGCCCCAAGGTGGTACTAGGGCATGGTTCTTTGGGGCTGCTACTATCACCCTTCAGTGGCATGGTCTTTTTAGTGTTAGTCTCTTTAGTGTTTGTGAAGCACTTACAATGTGCCAGGCACTGAACTATGGGCTGGGCTAGAGATAAAGTCATCAGGTTGGACACAGTCCAGGTCATGCATGGGGCTCATGATCTTAATCCCTATTTTAAGATTAAAAGGGAGTTGCAGCATGGGCTAGTGGAAAGAGCACAGGCCTGAAAGTCAGAGGACATAGGTTCTAATTCCACCCTCACCACGTAACTGCTTCGTGACCTTGAATAAGTTGCTTCACTTCTCTGAGCCTCAGTTACTTCATCTGCAAAATGGCGATTAAGACTGTGGAACGGGGACTGTTTCCAACCTGATTACCTTGTATCTAACCCAGCGCTTAGAACTGTGTTTGGCACTTGGTAAGGGTTTAACAAATACCACAATTATTATTACTTTTTAATACTATTCTTATTTTAGAGACAAGATAATTGAGACTTGGAGCAATGAAGTGACTTGCCAAAGGTCAATCTGCTGACAAGAGGCAGGGCCTGAATTAGAAGCCATATTCTTCTGACTCCCAGGCCCAAGCTCTATCTACTAGGCAGCGTTGCTTCTCTCCCAGATCGAGATTCTGGGAGGCCGCGCCTGGTGTAGTACCTGGTGGCACTTTTCTCCTACAGCGCCGGCTTTACTCCCTGGGCCTCCATCTCCTCCAACTGGCTTCTCACTCCTTTCTCAAGTCCTTCTCCTGGCCTGGAACTCCCTCTCTGTCCCTCCACATACGCCAGACCACCATCACGCCCCTCTCCAAAGCAAAGAAGTCACAACTCCGCCAAGACGACTTCTCCGATTAAACCCTCTTCTCCCACGTCTCCTTCTCCCTTCTGCGTCATCTATACCCTGGGATCTGTGAACTTTGAACATTCGCTATTGGCCCTCCAGCAGTTCTGTGCATATCTGTAAACTATGCACTTTGTGTACAGAAATGTGGTGGATGGGTGTAAGCACTGAGGAGGTATTTGCGAAGAGAGAATGAGGAGAAAACTACTAATAATTATTGAGCATTTACTCTGTGCCGAGCACTGCGGGACATGCAGGGAGAGTAATATACTGAGTTGTTGGAGCTGAGAAGGAGCTGACAGTCAAACTCTCCAGCCACTGAAGAAAACTGACAATTTAGGCAAAAAGGTTTCAGACAGCCAATTGGATAGTTAACAAAGACGAAGTTTTCACCTGTGGCCAAGAGTTTGAAAACCTCAGTTTGTGGAGCAGGGAATGGATGACAATGGGGGACACTGCCAGGATAAAGGGGAGTTTGGCTTAGTGGAAAGAGCCTGGACTTGGGAGTCAGAGGTCATGAGTTCCAATCCCAGCTCCATCACTTATCAGCTGTGTAACTTTGGGCAAGTCATTTATCTTCTCTGAGCCTCAGTTACCTCATCCGTAAAATGGGGATTAAGACTGTGAGCTTCCCATGGGACAACCTGATTACCTTGTATCTATCTCAGTGCTTAGAACAGTGCTTGGAACATAGTAAGCACTTAACAAATACCATCAATATTATTATTATTTTTACCACGTGAACCATCACACAACAGTAGCCTCTACAAGTGCTGAAGAAATCTCAGGTGGAGTCTAAAGTGTTTAAAACAGAGCTCCATGTCCAAACCTGAGCTCCTTATCTTCCTCCCAAACCCTGACCTCTCCAGACTTTCCTGTTACTGTCCTTCCCTTATCGCAAGCCCGTAACCTTGGCGTCATCCTTGACTCCGTTGTCTCATTCAACCCACATATCCAATCCGTCACTAAAACCTGTCAGTGTCACCTTCACAACATCGCTAAAATGCATCCTTTCTGCTCCATCCAAAGTGCTACCACATTAAGTACAATCACTCATCCTATCCTGCCTAGATTATAGTATCAGCCTCCTTTCTTATGTCCCAACCTCCTGCCTCCCCCAACTCCAGGCCATACTTAACTCCCCTGCCTGGATTATCTTTCTATAGAAATGTTAAGGGCATGTCATCCCCCTCTTCAAAAATCTCCAGTGGTTGCCTATCTACCTCCATATCAAACAAAAACTCCACACCATTGGCCTTACAGCTCTCCATCACTTTGCCCCCTCCTACTTCACCTCCCTTCTCTCCTTCTACAACCCAGCCTGCACACTTTGCTCCTCTGGTGATAACCTTCTTGCCTATGGTTCAATCTCATCTGTCTCGCTGCCAACCCCTGACCAACGTCCTACCTCTGTTCTGGAACACCCACCCTCCTCAATGCATCAGATACTTAATCTCCTCCCCTTCAAAGCCTTACTGAAGGCTTATCTCCTCGAAAAGGCCTTCCAAGACTAAGCCAAACTTTTTCTCATCTCTCACTCCCTACCGCATCACCCTGACTTGCTCCTTTTGCTCTTCCCCCATCTCCACAACCCAAAGCATTTATTTTATATACAGTGATGTCTGCTTACTTGTACGGATGTCTCTCTTCCACCCCCTACCAGACTGTGAGCTCGTTGTGGGCAGGGATTGTTTCTCTTTATTGCTGTATTGTACTTTCCCAAGAGTTTAGTACAGTGCTCTGAACACAGTAAGCGCTCAATAAATATGATTGAATGAATTGGAGCATAACGGGAGCCATGGGTCTGATGCCTGCCTCCTGGGAGATCAGAACAAGCATCTGTGTGTTTCCAGGCCTGGAACTCACTAGGGTCCGCCCTCTCTGAGTCAGTCTGAGAGTGGGAAACTTTGGGAAGGACACTGCTGAATCGATCAATCAATCAGAAATCCCGAACTAGTGTTTACTGTTTCTGGAGCTGCCTACTGAGTGCTTGAGAGCATTTAATAGTGATAATAATTATGGTATTTGTTAAGTGCCTACTATGATTCAGGTACTTTATGTACAAAGCACTGGGGTGGATACAAGCAAATTGGGTTGGATACAGTCCCTGTCCTACATGAGGCTTACAGTCTTGAACCCCATTTTACAGATGAGGGCACTGAGGCATGGAGAAGTTATTTAGCTTATGTTATTTATTATTCAAATAACTCAGTTATTTAACTGAGGCATGGAGAAGTTATTTAGACTTACCCAAGGTCACATAGCAGACAAGTTGCAGAGCCAGGATTAGAACCCATGACCTTCTGAATATGTCCACCTTATTGTCAACCCCATGGAAATTATGCACACATCTATAAATTACATAATATAAATGACTCATTCATTCATATTTATGTCTGTCTCCCAGAAGACTGAGCAGACATCCCAGACATCTGCAGCTAAACTTGCTGCCATACTCTGCCCTACAAACACTTGCCCAACCCCTCCTCCTCAGATCCCCAGAAAGGGCTTGTTCTCCAGAGACTGGAGGTACAGAACTCTTTAGAATTCAATTTCTAGAAAAGAAAACCTGCTTTGTCATCCTACCTCCACCCCCACTTCTGTTACTCAACAAACTCCAGTTCCCCTTAGACTGAAAGTTTGTTATTGTCTGGGAATGTGTCTGTCCAACTGTACCCTCCCAAGTGTTTAGTACACCTTGCACACGGTAAGCACTCCGTCAACCAGACTGAATGACTGAAGGTGCAGAACTGCACAATGAGTAGAGTGGAGTTACTAGTACAATACCTGCCTTCTCTCCTCTCAGCCAATATTCCTGTCAACTTGGTCTCAAGCAGGAATCTGCAAACTCTGCTTCTCAGGGAAAAAGGGGTAGAATCATTTATAGTTGCTCTGTCCTCCTACTGAAATTAGATCCCAATAGCTTCTGTGTTGAGCTCAGAAAGGTCTCGGAACTGAGGCTGTGCAATGACCTGCAAACAGGACTATAGTCACAGAGAAGCTTGACCCGTCTACAGAATTGAGGGCCTTGGGTCTTCTCAATTCCATCTAGTCAGACAGAACTAGCTTCCTGCACAGAGCCCCAGCCCCTGTTCTCCCATGAGTGGCAGTGCCCCATCACTCTTCTTCTCCCCAACTATTCACACACATAGAGACTCCTTTTAGCATAGCTTACTCAGTAATGGGGTAAATCTGTGAGTTGAATGTGTCCACAGTGTAAGAAGAAGAGGGGAATCACTGCATAGCTGCTATGGAGAGATTCCCCTGGCCCTTGGAACCAGAATCATCCTCTGTTCTGAGAATGACAGCCTGCCCCCGTGTGTTACTAATGGTTATTTGGGGAGACTGTGCCTCTCTCTCACCCCCTGGTGACAGCAGGCTTTTTCAAGGTAGCTGCACTTGGTGCCAGTATAGTGTAGTGTAGTATGGTACAGCAGGACTCTTGTTCTGGGGTGTTGCTTCTCTCTGCTGCCCCATGGTGCTATTATGCATTGTTCTGAGAAGATGTGCCTCTCTATCCCTCACTCGGGGGATCAGGCATTGGTCTGGGAGGCTGCCCTTCTCTATCGCTCCATGGTGGCACTAGGGCTTGGTTCGGTGAGACTGCAATTCTCTATCACCTTCAGGTGGCACTGATTTTTTTTCCATAAAGTTTGTGAAGCACTTCCTATGTTCCAGGTGCTGAACTAAGCTGGGATAGAGATAAGCTTATCAGCTTGGATTCATTCCAGTTCCCACATGGGACTCACTATCTTAATTCCCAGTTTAAGATTAAAGGGAAGTTGCAGCATGGCCTAGGGCAAAGAGCACGGGCCTGGAAATCAGAAGACATAGGTTCTAATTCAGCCTCTGCCACATGTCTGCTGTGTGACCTTGGACAAGCCACTTCACTTCTCTGAGCCTCAGTTACTTTATCTGTAAAATGGGGATTTAGATTGACAGTCCCATGTAGGGCAGGAACTGTGTCTGACCTTATTACTTTATATCTCTCCTTAACAAATACCACAATTATTATTATTATTTTACAGGAACTAGCGCTGCTTTTTCCCCAAGATCTTGATTCTGGGAAGCCACCATCTCTACCGCCTCCTTAGGTCGCTGGTTCATTTCCGGCTCGAAGGAGTGTTGATCTTGAAGCAACGTGGCTGAGGGGAAAGAGCCTGGTCATGGGAGTCAGAGGTCATGGATTCTAATCCTGACTCGCCACTTGTCAGATGTGTGACTTTGGGCAACTCACTTAACTTCTCTGTGCCTCACTTACCACATCTGTAAAATGGGGATTAAGACTGTGAGCCCCATTTGGGGCAACCTGATTGCCTTGTATCCCTCTCCCAGTGCTTAGAACAGTGTTTGGCACATAGTAAGTGCTTAACAAATGCCATCATTATTATTATTACTGCCATCTGGTGACACTTTGCTCCTGCAGTGCCGGCTTACTCCCTGGGCCTCCATCTTGACTATCTGTCTGCTGACATGGAACTACTTCCCGCTCCCTCCACATATGCTAGATCATCATTTTCCTCCTCTCTAAAGCATAAAGGTCGCAAGTCTATAATTTCTGTATCTGTAATATCTATAATTTTATTTATTATATCTGAAATTTTATTCATTATATTGATGCCTGTTTACTTGGATTGATATCTGTTTCCCTCCTCTAGACAGTGAGCTCATTGTGGACAGGGATTGTCTCTCTTTTATGCTGTATTGTACTTTCCCAAGCACTTAGTAGAGTGCTCTGCACACAGTCAGTGCTTTGTGGCTTAGTGGAAAGGGCACGGGCTTGGATGTCAGAGGATTTGGGTTCTACTCCTGGCTCTGCCACTTGTCGGCTGTGTGACTTCGCATAAGCCACTCCACTTCTCTGTGCTTCAGTTACCTCATTTGTAAAATGGGGATTAACACTGTGAGCCACAGGTACAACAATCTATCTGATCACTTTGTATCTACCCCTATGCTTAGAACAGTGCATGGCATATAGTAAGCATTTAACAAATGCCGTTATTATTACTATTATTATAAATATAATTGAATGAATCAAGTGTGGACTATACCAAAAATTCATTAGCCTCTCATACATGCATCCATACACACACACACACACACACACACACCCTCTTTTGGAGGACTGGTGTCACCCAAGACTCCATCTTGACAACAGGGCATGTCTGAACATTGACCTTCATCCACTTAAGAAAGATGCGCCTCAAGGTTGGAGAGATGTATTAAGCAGTTGTAAAAGGAGTAGTTAGATTCTCCCCTTGGCCATCCTGCCCTGAGTTGTGTGCTGCCAGGAGGTTGGGGAAGTAGTATTTAGAGTAGACTGGACTTGCAACCACGGGGGAGAGGGTCCTCAGAACTCACTCAGGCTTCCTCTGGGGATGGGCAGAAGAGCCTTGGTCTCATAAGAGTGAAGTGTTACAGGAGCTTTTCCTCTGGTCTCAGGACTGCACACCGTATATAATTCAGTTTCTAGTAAAAAAAACCTGCTTTATCCTCCCATCTGCACCCCCAATTCTGCTCCTCCAAAAATTCCAGTCCCCCCTATACTGTAAGCTTGTTGTGGGCAGGGAATGTGTCTGTCATATTGTACTCTCCCAAGTGCTTAGTAGAGTGCTTTGCACACAGTAAGCATTCCATCAACCCAACTGATTGACTGAAGGTGCAGAACTACACAGTGGATAGAGTGCACTATCACAGGTTCCTCCTCCCCCTCCCATCACCTAACTGTAGGGTTCCTCAATGGTCAGTTCTTGGTCCTCTTTGTTTTCCATCTAGACTCACACCCTTGGTGAACTCATTCGCTCCCACGGCTTCAACTATCATCTCTACGAGAATGATCCCCAAATCTACATGTCCTCCCATATTCTCTCTCCCTCCTTCCAGACTCACATTCCCCCAGGCCTTCAGGACATCTCCACCTGGATGTCTTCCCGCCACCTAAAAGACTGAACTCCTTATCTTCCCTCCCAAAACCTGGCCTCTCCCTGACTTTCCCATCACCTTGGACATTATGACCAGCCTTCTCGTCTCACAAGCCCACAACCTTGATGTCCTTCCTCCACCCCACTTTCATTTGCTCCACATATCCAGTCTGGCATAAAAACCTGCCAGTCTTCCCTTCACAACATCACCAAGATCTGCCCTTTCCTCTCCATCCAAACCGCTACCACCTTAATACAGTCACTCTTTCTTTCCTGACTGGATTACTGAATCAGCCTCCTTTCTGACATCCCAACCTCCTGTCTCTCCCTGCCTCAGTCTATACTTCATTCTGTACCCGGATTATCTTTCCACAGAAACATTCTGGGCAGGTCACCTCCCTCCTCAAAAGTCTTCAGTTGGTTGCCTATTCACCTCCGTATAAAGCAAATACTCCTCACTATTGGCTTCAAAGCTCTCCATCCCTTTGCCCCCTCCTACCTCACCTCCATTCTCACCATCTCCATCCCAGACCGCACGCTCCGCTCCTCTGGTGCTAAATCTCACTGTTCTTGCCTGTCCTGTCTACCCCTGGCCCACGTTGATCCCTGGCCTGGAATGCCTTCCCTCCTCACATCCACCAAACAATCACACTACCCACCCTTCAAAGCCCTACTGAGGCTCACCTCCTCCAGGACAACTTGCCAGACTGACCCGACCTTTTTCCTCTGTTCCTCCCCTCTCCATGGCCCAGAAGCCCTCCCTCTGCTCTACCATCCCTCCCCCGCACACAGAACTTTATTTCAATAATAGCTCTTTCTATTTATTTATAATGACGCTCTTGATGCCTTTCTACTTGGTTTTTTTTTGGTTTTGTTGTCTGTCTCCCCCTTCTAGACTGTGAGCCCGTTGTTGAGTAGGGATTGTCTGAACCTCGTATAGCTCCCAGACCATCCCCCAATCTCTCCGCTGACCTTCCAACTCCCCTGGTCTAACACCCCTTCGAAGCCTGTCCAGGTAGTTAATCCGGACCGTGGGACACTGTATTCCCCCTCTCGTCCCCAGGACCGTGGGACACTGTGCTCCTCAGTTCTTCCCTAACCCCCATGGCCATTACATCCCCAACTGCCCCCCCGCCCAGAAATGGCTATCCTTTGGGGAGCCCCCACTCCCTCCTTCCCAGTGCTCTGACTAGAGGTGAATGATTTTCCCCTCCCCCCCTTTACTTTTACTGTCACTTTTAGCTGCTACTTGCACTCGCACCTACTCACCCCGACCATGTTGCTTGGTTATCTACTCCTCTCCCCAGGAGATTGCTCTCCTTTGTCCCCCATAACAACTCCACCCTTCTCCATATCGGCCACCCACAGGGCTCTCTCCACCATCTCAGAGACATTTGGGCCACGAGCCACTGGACTCTCCTTGCTGCTAGCCTTTTGATTTTGATTTGATAGACCCATGGACAAGTCAACATTTGACCCTGGGCATCACCCACCTATTAAAATATTATACTTTATCATATTGTATTATATTATTGCTATCACATGTTAACTGTTAACTGATCTCAGTGCTATCACTTACCTCACTAACTTTACTATGACCTTCCAACCCCCCTCCTCCTATCTGCCCTTCCCAATCCTCACCTTCCCCTTCCCCTCTCCCACCCAGCACTTTCCCTCACTTTCCACTGCCTCCTCCCCTCCTCCCCACCCACTCCCAAGAATCCCACTTTACCAGCGCCAACCCTCATCCCTCTTCCTTTGTGCTCTTTCCAACTGTATCCCTTAACCCCATCCCCTTCACTTACCTCTTCCCCGCCCAAGTCCCATCCCAGTTCTCTTGTCCCATCACCAGCCCTCATCCCCCTCTCTCAGCCCAGGTCCCCGCCATTTTATCCCCATCCAAACTTTCCCCACCTCCTGCCCCCTTTCCCCTCTCTCGTCCTCCTCCACATCTGTTGCCAAGTGTGGCATATGGAACCCCCGCTCCCTTTTATTCTTGACCTGTTCCTATCTCACTCTTTCCTCTTCTTTGCACTTACGGAGACCTGGATCATCCCTGAGGACACGGTCCCTTCGGCTGCTCTCTCCAGTGGAGGCCTCTTCTTCTCCCACTCCCACAGACTCACCAGGAAAGGAGGAGGCATCGGCTTCCTTCTCACACCCCAACACCGCTTCTGCACTATTCCCCCTCCCACATCCCTTCTTTTGAAGCCTATATTATTTGCCTCTACCACCCTCTCCAGTTTCTTGTAGCTGTCATCGACTGTTCCCCTGGTTCCACTTCCCCTGGTTCCACCTCCAACTTCTTTAACCACCTTGACCCCTTTCTCACCTTCCTTCTCTTCTTCTCCCTGTCTTCTCTGATCCTCGGAGACTTCAACATTCAAATGGATGTACCCAGTGACTCCTCTGCCACCTGCCTCTATCACTCCTTGACTCTGCCAACCTCCTGCTCCACCTCACCTCGCCCACTCACCAACTTGGTCACACCTTCGATATCAACATCTCCTAACGCTGCACTATCTCCACCCTCATCGACTCTGAAATCTCTCTCTCTCACCAATTCTTCTCAGCTGCCTCCTCTCTCACACTCCCTCCCCCTGTAAATCTGCATTACTGGCTCTGCTCTCTTGACCCCATATATCTCTCCCAAAGCATCACACCCCACCTTGGCTCCTACTCTATCCTAATCCTCATCGACCTCTCAGCTGCCTTTTACCCTCTTGACCATCCCCTTCGCCTCAACACTTTATCTAACATTGGCTTCACGGACTCCGTCCTCTCCAGGTTCTTCTCTTATCTCTCTGGCCAGTCATTCTCAGTCTCCTTTGTGGGTTCTTCCTCCCCTTCTTATCCACTAAATGTAGGGGTTTCTCAAGGGTCACTTCTTGGTCCCCGTCTGTTCTCATCTCCCTTGGTGAACTCATTCACTCCAATGGCTTCAACTATCATCTCTACGCAGATTACTGTTCTCTACCCTTCCCTCCGGGCTCATATCTCCTCCTGCCTTCAGGGCATCTTCACCTGGATGTCTGCCCGCAACCTAAAATTCAACACGTTCAAGACTGAGCTCCTTATCTTCACTCCCAAACCCTGAACTCTCCCTGACTTCCCCATCACTGTGGATGGCACTACCATCCTTCCCGTCTCACAGGTCCACAATCTTGGGGTCATCCCTGACTCTGCTCTCTCATTCACCCCCACATCCAATCCATTGCCAACATCTGCTGTTCTCACCTTCACAATATCGTCAAGATCCACCCTTTCCTCTCCATCCAAACTGCTATCTTGCTGGTAAAAGCTCTAATAATATACCGACTGGATTATTACATCAGCCTCCCCTCTGAACTCCCATCTTTTCTCCCCGGTCCAATTTATTTTTCATTCTGTTGCCCAGATAATCTTTCTGTGGAAGCTCTCTGGGCATGCCACTCCCCTCCTCAAAAACCTCCAGTGGTTGCCTATCAACCTCGGCATGAAACTAAAACTCAACATTCTTGGCTTCAAGCTCTCCATCATGTAGCCCACTCCTACCTCACTACCTCATCTCCTTTCTCTCCTTCTACAGCCCACCTCGAACACTCCGCTCCTCTGCCTCTAACCTCTTCATGGTCCCTCATTCGTGCCTGTCCTACCATCGACCCCTGGCCCACGTCCTACCGCTGACCTGAAATACTCACCCTCCTCATATCTACAAAACTAACTCTCTTCCCCTCTTCAAAGCCCTACTGAGGCTCACCTCCTCCAGGAGGCCTTCCCAGACAGAGCCCTCCCTTTCCCTCTGCCCCTCCTCCCCTCGCCATTTCTCCTACTCCCTCCCTCTGCTCTTCCTGCTTCCCCTCCCCACAGCACTTGTGAATATTTTTATATAAAATTTATTGCTCTATTTCTTAATGATGTGTATATATCCATGTTTTTATTTATCTTGTTGATATTGCCACCAGACAGCTTGTTTTGTTTTGTTTTCTTCTCCGTTTCCCCATTTAGACTGAGCCCGTTGTTAGGCAGAGACTATATCTGTTGCCGAAGTGACATTCCAAGCGCTTAGTAACAGTTCTCTGCACATAGTAAGCACTCAATAAATACAATTGAATGAATGAATATCCTGCTCTTTAAGAAAGTTGAGGAAATGTGTATTTCTCTCCATTCTGTCAAAGTTACTTGCATTGAAACATGCCTGGCACGAAATGTCAAATGACCTCTTCTTGGCATTCCAGATATTCAATATCCTGTACAGTACTTATCCAATTACAGCAGATAACTACACTGATTCCCATCTCTGTGGTGTTCATCCTTTATGCATCTAGAGTTCTGCATGTGCCATCTTTCTTCCATCCTGCTAAATAAGAAAGTTAAGTGAGTGTATTTCACTCCATTCTGGTAAAGACACTTATATTGAATCATTTAGGCCACAAAATGCCAAATGGATTCTTCGTGAAGTAGGAGAGAGTGGAGGGCAGAGACTCAGGTTTATTGCAAGGAAGGAGGCAGGGGAAAACCACTTCTCTATTATAACCATGAAAGCTCTTTGGGGACACTTCCAGAAAGATTTCAGAAGGAAGTGAGGATTTCAGGAAGAGATGGGCCTATGGAATCGTTAGGGGCCAGAAACTCCCCGACAGGGTAAGTCCAGACAACCCTAGATTGAGTACTCTCCAGAACACTGGGCTTCACGCTGGTCCTGGCCAGACCCCTAACCTTGGCTGTAGCCCTAGGTGCTGCCAGCCCTGGCCTAGGTTTAACTCCAGAGTGACCTCTGGGACTACCTTTAGCTCCAATGCAAGATGTAACCCTGGCCCTAGCCTAAGACCGAGGTTTACCCTGGCCTAAGACCGACCCTAAAAGGTGTATCTGACATTAACCCTAAACCTAACTCTAATCCTAGCTCTAACATAAGTCCTCTTCCTATCCCTAGCCTTTAATCTAACTCCAAACTTTGAGCTAACATTAACACTATCACTAGCTTTAACCTTAATTTAAATGCTATCTTGAACATATATCTACTAAACCTAACTATAATTTATACCCAATCTGAAACACTATAGTTTAATTTAGGACTAGAACTTTGTCTGAATGTTAAGGTTAAGATTAGGGTGAGTGCTCGGGTGGGTGTCAGGAAAGGTCTAATTAGGGTTAGGGTTAGAGTGAGGGTTAAGACCAGGGCTAGCCCTAAAGTTAAAGTTAAGACTATTGTTATGTTTAGTAGTAGGGTTAAAGCTAGTGTTTATCTTATATTTAGAGTTAGATTTGGGGTTAAGGTTTGGCTTAGGGTTAGTGCTATAATCAGTTGCAGGCTGAAGGCCAGGCCTAGGCCTAGTATTCAATAGAAAGTTGGCATTAGGGTTAAAAGGGAATTTAGGGTTAGGGCTAGGGTTACTTTTTGGGTTAAGGATAAATTTAGCATTAGGTCTATTTGGTGGCCTACTCTTCGGGTAAGGACCTAGGTTAAAGTTAGGTATATGGTTAGTTTTAGAACTAAAGGCTATGCCTAGGGTGAGAGTTATGGTTAGGGTTAAGGCTAGACCTAGAGCTAGGTTTAGGATTAGGAATAGTGATAGGGCTAGGGCTTGGGTTTAGGTTAGTGTTAGGGGTAGTAATTAGGCTAGGGCTAGAGGTAAAGATAGGGTTAGTTTTTGGTCTAGGTTTGGGCCTGGGCATTGCAAGGTTTGCATATATAGACAATATAGTCTCCTCAATTTCTTTATAGTCTATCTGGTGAAATCTATGTGTATTGTCATCGTTTAGGTTGGATAGGGAAGGTGTTGGCAGTAAAAAAATCATCTGATGCACAGAAGGAGAAGGAGCGTGGCTTAGTGGAAAGAGCACGGGCTTTGGAGTCAGGGCTCATGAGTTCGAATCCCAGCTCTGCCACTTGTCGGCTGTGTGACTGTGGGCAAGTCACTTAACTTCTCTGTGCCTCAGTTCCCTCATCTGTAAAATGGAGATTAAGACTGTGAGCCCCACGTGGGACAACCTGATTCCCCTATGTCTACCCCAGCGCTTAGAACAGTGCTCGGCACATAGTAAGCGCTTAACAAATACCAACATTATTATTATTATTATTAGAAATCAATGTCAGTCTCTGTCTTGATTCCTATTCCCCAGGCCATATTTTCCAACAAACTTAATTTCCAAACCATTACCAACTTTTGCTTTCCAATAATAATAATAATAATACTTACTGTATTTGTTAAGCTCTTACAATGTGACAAGCTCTGTTCTAAGCATGGGGGAAGATACAAAGTAAACAGGTTGTCCCACATGGGGCTCACAGTCTTAATCTCTATTTTACAGATGAGGTAACTAAGGCATAGAGAAGTTAAGTGACTTGCCCAAAGTCACACAGTTGGCAAGCGGTGGACGTGGGGTTTGGCTTTGAACTCTTTTAGTTTCAGTTTGGGACCCCCTGCTTTTGCTTTGCAACTTTGGCCCCAAACCCTCTTCGTTCCACTTTGGACCCTGCAGCCTTTGCCTCGCAGGTTTGCCCTGAACGCTTTTCATTCCAGTTTGGGTCCCGCAGCCTTTGCCTTGCAGGTTTTTCCCTGAACACATTTCATTCCAGTTTGGGTCTCTCAGTCTTTGAATTGCAGGTTTGGCCCCGAACACTTTTCGTTCAAGTTTGGGCACTGCAGCTTTTGCCTGTAGGTTTGGCCTCGAACCCTTTTTGTTCCAGTTTGGGCCCCACAGCCTTTGCCTTGCAGGTTTGGCCCCGAATCCTTTTCATTCCAGCTTTGCTCCTCCCAGCTTTGCCTTGCCATTTTGGCCCCAAATTCTTTTCATTTCAGTTTGAGCCCCGCAGCCTTTGCATTGCAGGTTTGGCCCCAAGCCGTTTTTTTTGCAGTTTTGGCCCCCATCCGTCTTTTCCTTGCAGGTTTGGCACCAAACTCTTTTCGTTCCTGTTTTGGCCCCCCAGCCTTTGCATTCCAGGTTTGGCTTCAAAGGCTCTTCATTACACTTTTGCCCCCAAGCCTTTTGCGTTCCAGGATTGGCTTCAATCATGTTACGCAGCCCAGCGAGGTGCTTGATCAGCTTTATGGTTTCCCAGACTAACCGAATCCTTTCCCCGGGCGTGTGATCTAACATGGATAACAGCGAGAGCAGCAGGAAATCTGATGGCAGCTAAAAGGCAGCATACTCGCTCACCATTCGCTACTGCCTTTCCTCCGAAGGTCAAGAAACCTCGGCTCTGCCACAAGGCACTTGTGGCATGGCAAATGCCAAAGCTGTACTTGGAATGTGTGTAAATATTAGCACGCAATCACTTAGCCAGGTGAAAGAAGTGAATCAAAGTCTCAAGCTCAACTGTCTGAGCACTACACAAGGAAGGGAGAGATCTGGCCCATAAAACAGGATCATGGGTGACCACCGGAGCCCCAGTGTAGCGTTTGCCCTGGTCCATAAAAGAAGAGCCATCGGTGAAGAAATCCACAGCTGCCATCTCCAAAGGAGTATGAGAGAGGGCCACCACCAAGCTTTGAACCACCTCCTCACAATTGTGTTCCTCCCCACCCCTAGCCAGGAGATCTGGGTCCATGAGTGTGGCAGGGTTCAAAACTCTGCACATTTCCACTTGAACGTGGGGATTTTCAAGCAAGGCCAGCTCATACCGGGTTAAACGAGAAACTGACAGTGACTGTGTAGCAGCACCCTGTAACAAAAGGACTACATCATGTGGAGTACACAGAATAACCTTGGGGCCCAGAAGGATGTCCTGCGCCTTTTCTAAAAGCAGGATCGCTGCAGCAATACAGCGTTATATAGGGGATCTGTCCCAACATCACTGGGTCGAGATGGATGAAATAATTTGCAATTGGGCGGCACTGAGGTCCCACTGTTCTGCAGAGGACGCCGGAGGACACACCTTCCCCCCCAACCCCCACATCTTCTCATGCACATAGAGTAAGAAGGGTTTTTCATAGTCCGGCAGCCCTAGAGCAGAGGCTGAATTTAAGCTGACTTTAAGGTTGTGAAAGGCAGACCCCGCATCTAGGGACCAATCAAGAGGGCCAGGAACTCCTTCTTCTGGAGCTGAAAGAGCCAACGAGCTATCTGTCCAAATTCAGGGATCCAAGCCCAGAAAAATCCTGCCGCTCTGAGGAAACCCCGAAGCTCACACTTCACTTGGTGATGGGCCAGGGCTAGGTCTGGATGAAGTTGGCATGACTAGGGGAAATCACTCTCTCCCCTGCCTGGAGAATGAACCCCAGAGATTTTACCTGCCTTTGACACCACTGCAACTTCTTATGGTTAACCTTGAGGCCAATAGCAAACAAATGTTGCAGAAGCATCAGAGAGCTCTGCCTGCACAATTCCTCAGATTCCCCAGTTATGAAAATATCACCTACATATTGAAACATTCCATTCCACTGGGAAACCGGACTGGTAAAAAAGCTTTGTAAATTTAGGGCCCTGGAAAAGACAGTAGGGGAATGCACAAACCCCTGGGGCAATTGTATCCAGGTCAGCTGACGTTTATTCCAAGTAAGGGCAAAAAGGTATGGGCAAAGGTACAAAGGTAAAGGATGCTGTGATAGTGAAGAACGCCCCGGTCAAATCTATACAGGTAAATGCCTGAGCCTGTGAGCTAATTCCGCTAATTACTGAGGTTGGGCTAGGGACCACTACATGATTAGGGGAGACATAAGCATTAATGTGCCACAGGCCCTGTATGAAATGGTAAGTCGGGGCGGCGAGTACGGGGGGGGGCGGGGGGGGGAGAGTGGGGGGGTTCCCAGGTTTACGTACTGGCAACATTGGAGAATTGTAGGGAGAACTGCACTCAAGGAAAATTTTGTTTTCCAAGAACTCAGAGATAATTGGATCCAACCCTGCACAGCCCTCAGGGCACATAGGATATTGCGGGACACAGGGAGGAGATTTATGGTGCAGGGTATTGATCTTAACGGGTGCAGTTCCCCGGAGGAAATCCACATCTGTCAGACCAGAGCTATAAAGGCCTGGCCACAAAGTAAGCGAAACGGGGTCATCGGTTTCCACGGGGACTTCAGCAACTACCATCAGGAAGACTTGGCTCCTAGGGCTCAGCAGATCCGGTTTACCAAGGAGACTCCCAATAGTTAGCGTGAATCCCTCCTCCTCACATTTAAGCGTGTCCTGAAGTTTACACTGGGGAAAGAAGGGAGGGATCTGCCGGGAGGGTGGAAGGGGCACCATAAACTTGCGGTCGCAGGGGAGGGGAGACCGGCAGAGGTGGATATAAGGAAGGTCCGAAGACTGGGCAGTCCGGGGATTTTCTTGGGAATGCCGAGGACTGACCACAATTTAGGACTATCAAGGGACACTCAGCATCTGCCTTCTCTGGTGCATTTGAATTAATTTTAGTAAGGGGGCTTTTAGACTGGGTTTTCATGGGAGCCGGCAATCTCTCTGACAGTTTTGCCCAACAATACCAATTAACACATTCTATCCGGTCTTAGGTAGATCAGAATTTCACACAAAGTCTGCAGGGCCGTAGGATCCAAAGTACCCCCTTTTGGCCAAAAATAGAGATCCTGGTGATCAGTTGAATTAGGCCAAGAGTCACGGCCTCATCTCAATTGTTCTTTCATCATTCCTTTTTCTTTTTCTTTTTCTCACGGACGGTGATCTTGATCCCAGGATCGGAGAACTTTTGAATAAAGGAGTTGTCTATTGACTGATGAGACCGCTTCCTTCCCCGTAACGGGAAGCCCCTTTCCTTAAACCAGGAAAGACCCTCTGGGAGTCTCCCAGAGCCCACTAGGACATATCCTAAAGTGATGCCCTTCTCCAAACCCGGAGAAGTCCCCTCTTTGTGAAACACAGAGAGAATTCTACCCGCTTAACTGATCAACCCGCAGGCGCTCCAACTTAGGCTCGAGAGATCTCAAGGAAGGGGTATCCTGGCCCTAAAAGCAGGTTTACTTACAGTTTTCCTTTGAGCGCGCTTGGGTGCCCGGTTCCTGGAGAATCCTGAGCACAAGGGTCCCTTCGTGGTTGGCAAAACTGTCACAGAATTTATCAGATAAAGGACTCTGATCTCGCAATAGCAAGGGAGGGTTTCGTGACCTTGGTGTAGAAATGAACAGACTCAAGAGAGCGAGCCGAGACAGCAGGGAAGGGCAGAAAGTGGCTGCCCGTCCGTTCACTCCAGGGGGGTATGAGTGACGAACAGCCCCAAGCCATCCAAACCTGGTACCTTGATTTGCAAGCATTTCCCCGTTCCACTCTACCGCAACGCTTCCAGCGCGCGCCCCAAATCCTACCCAATCCCCTTGCGTCGTCCGTTACTCCAGCCTCCAATCAGAACTAGTTCTTGGGAGTGGTCCATATAAGGTAATGTAATTGACACATCGCTGCCCAAACTTAAAATCTACCACAGGAAGGAAATCTGGTGAAATCCGTGTGTACTGTCATCGTTTAGGTTAGATAGAGAAGGTGTTGGCAATAAAAAAATCATCTGATGCACAGAAATCACATCTCTGTCTTGATTCCTATTCCCCAGGCCATATTTTCCAACAAACTTCATTTCCAATCCATTACTAACTTTTGCATTCCAATAATAATAATCAGAATACTTACGGTATTTGTTAAGCTCTTACGATGTGACTAGCTCTGTTCTAAGCATGGGGGTAGATACAAAGTAAACCGGTGGTCCCACATGGGGCTCACAGTCTTAATCTCTATTTTACAGAGAAGTTAAGTGATTTGCCCAAAGTCACCCAGTTGACAAGCGGCGGATGTGGGATTAGAACCCATGTCCTCTGACTCCTAAACCCGTGCTCTTTCTGGTGATGCTTCTCTAAATCTGTCCATAAACCTAAAACAGGTCTTAACTCTAGCTCCAACATCTATCCCTTACAGTTACTCTTAACACTAGGCCTAAGCCTAACCCTAACCCTAACCCAAACCCTAATTGGAACCTTAACCAAAGAAATAACCGAAAATCCAACTCTAACCTTAACCCTAAACCTAACCCTATTCTTAGCACTAGCCCTAATTTTAACCATAACCCAGGCCTAGCCTTAATTTCAGACATAGCCTTAGCCTTTAACACATACCCTAACCCTATAGCTGACCTTTACACCTAGCCGTAACCCTTACCCAAACCTTAACCTCAATAGTAACTAAAACTACTGCTAACCTTAAACCTAAACCCAGCAGGAGCCATAGCCTTTATGTTTAATCCTAAAAGTGACCCTAAACCAAATCATAACCTAGACTTGGCCTTAACCCTAACAATATCCTTAGCCATGACGCTAAATGTAGCCCTAGCTCTAACCTCAAACCTAACTCTATCAATTTACCTCACTGTATCCCTAATCTTAACCCGAAACCTAAATCTCACTGTAACCAAAACCCTAGGCCTAGCTCTCCACTTGGCTCTAACCCTAGTGTTAAAACTTACTCTCTCCCTAAATTTAGCCTTTTAGCTAACCCCAACATTAATCCTAAAACTCACTCTTGTCCCAACACTAATGGTTAATTAACCAATGGGCGCCCTCCCTGTACAATAGCAATGCAGTCACAAAAGCTGTTGCTCTGCAGTGTAGAGACCACAAGAGGAGTCAGTGTTTTTCTGGCCTGTTGAATGTGTCTTTTTTCCATTCTGTAAAGGACACTTATGGTATCAGCCCTCTGGCACGAAATGGGGTTATTTTGAAATTATTATGAAGTTTCAAATGTTTAGTTCGATGTAAAATATTAATATAGAAACAGAGGATGGCTACACGGATCCTTGCATTGCAGTATGCAGCCCAACAAGAGCTTAGTGTTCTGCATGTACCATTTTTTTTTGGATCCTACAAGTTAAATCAGAAAGTTGATTGTGTAATTCTCTCCATCTTCTCAAAGGCACGAGCAGTGAAACCCGTATTGACCAGGATATGCCATACGACCTCTACTTGAAATGTCAGTTGTTCAGTTTCATGTACATACATAGGGGTACCTATGAATTACCCTGCATTACAGTCACAGAAGATCCTTGATCACACTGACACTTGACCTGCAGTGTCCAGCTCATGAGGAGTCAAGTTTTCTGCATGAGGCATTTTTCTTCTAGCCTGCTATATTGAGGCTATATCGACTATACTGAGTGTGTGGTCTATCTGTTGCTGAATTGTACATTCCAAGCGCTTAGTACAGTGCTCTGCACATGGTAAGTCCTCAATAAATACTATTGAATGAATGAATGAATGAATATGGTCATTTTCTCTATTCTTCTAAAGTCACTTGTATGGAAGCCCCTCAGGCCTTAAATGATAAAATCAACTGTTCAAAACAGTAACACAGAATACAAAATAGAAATACTACTGTGTGATTGCAGAAACAGAAGGTGCCAACACCAATCCTTGCATTTTGCAGTATGTGTAGTTTTCAGGAGTCAAGTTTTCTGCATGCATCACTTTCTTTCTATCCTGCAGAGTAAGCAAATGAAATGAACAAGGTGATTGAATGTGCGTTTCTCTCAATCTTATTCCACCCACTGAGTTGAAATCTGTTTGGCACGGAGTACCATCTGCACTCATCCTGAAAGTCCAGTTGTTCAATTCTAGGTACAAGAACAATTACAGTAACAGTAGATTTGACACTGATAGCGACAGCTGCGGTTCACAGCTCATCAAGAGTCTAGTCCTCTGCATGAGTCGTTTTTCTTCTAGCCTGTTAAGAAAATGTGAATAAGTTGAGCGAATGGGCATTTGCTCCAATCTGTGAAAGTTGCTTGCATTGAAACCGCCGTGGCTCGACTTGTTAGGTGGGAGCTTCAGGAAAATTAAAGTCTTCAGTTCCATATGAAAAACAATAGAGAAATTGGCCCTGTCTACACCGATTCTTGCACCGCATCCAAAGCCAAGTGCTCTGCGTTTATCATTTTTATCTATGCTACAAAGTAGGGGAGTTAAATAAGACTGTTGATTGAAGATGTGTTCCTCTCAATAGTATCAAAGTCACTTGCTTTGAAACTGGACATGAAATGCTAGATTGAATTCAGCTTGAAATTTCTAATGCTCAGTTCCATGTACAACAAAAATACATGGACAGAAGATATCTTCATTATTCCATGCTCTGCAACATTCAGCTAATCAGTGGGCAAGTCCTCTGTTTGAGAGATTTTTCTTCTGGCCTGTTATTTGTGTTGAATGTGCTGAGTGAATTGTGCATTTTCTCCAATCTGTAAGAGTTATTCAAGCTGGGTTTAATCTCTGTTTGGGATCACGCATAGAGATAGGGTTAGGATTGGGCATAGTTATAGTAAGATTTAGTATAAATGTTTGATAGTCTTTAGGTTAAGAGTAGGGGTAGCGATAGTTTTTGTCTTAGGTCAAGGTTTGAGTTTAGATTAGGGTTAGTGTCAGGGTTAGGTATAAGGCATAGGTTATAGTTCAGATTAGGTTGAGGTTTAGGGTTAATGTTAGATATCCCATTTAGGGTCGGTCTGAGGGTTAGGGCTAGGGCCAGGGGTACATCTTGCATTCGAGCTAGGGGTAGTCCAAGAGGTCACTTTGGGGCGAGGACTATGCCAGGGCTGTGGCTAGCGCGTGGCTAGGGCAGAACCTAGGCCTAGAGTAAGCGTTACGGCTTTGGCCAGACCACGTGTTAAGCCCAGTGTTACGGATATTACTCGATCTAGGGTTGTCTCCTAGGACCGAATGGAGAAAAACAGACATTCTCTGATGTTTGTTTCTTAGCAAGCTAGAAAAAAAAATTTAAAAAGCCGAAGACTAGAATCCTCGCCAGGTCTGTGTTTCGATGCTAGGTCTAGGGTGAGGGTCACAGAGTTATGGCTAGGATGAGGTTTGAAGGTCAGGATTTGGGTTCTTGTTAGGTATTGGCTTAAATTTAGGAATAGTGCTAGAGTTGGTCCAGGGTTGGGGCGAGAGTTAGGGCTAAGGATAAGATTAGGTTTCGAGTGAGGGTGAGAGTTTGGGTTAACATTAAACCTAAAGTAAGAGGCATTGATATGCTTAGAGTCAGGCTTAGAGCTAGCAGTATGGCTAGGGTTAAAGAGAGGGTTAGGGTTAAGATGACGGCAAGATTTAGATTTAATAGTTAGGGTGAGTGTCAAGTTTAGGGTTAGGCCGAGAACAAGGGCTAGGTTCAGGACAGATCCAATTTGGGTTAGGGTTAGAGGTAGCATTAGGGCTAAGGTTGGGCCGTGATTTTAGAGTTAAGGCTATTGTTCAGGTATGTTGTCTGTTTAAAGCTAGGCATAGGGCTAGTTTCAGGATCAGGCATAGAGATAGGGTGAGGGTTTGGTTTGATTTATGGTAACGTTCAGTATCTGTGTTTAGGATAGCACTGTAATCCAGTGTTAGGGTAGGGTTAGTGATAGTGTTTGTATTAGGTCAAGGTTTAGGCATAGGTGGAGGGTTTGGGATTAGGGTTCAGGTTAGAGTTAGGATTAGGACTAACGTTACCTATAACTTTTAAGGTCAGTAGTAGGTTAAGGGTAAGGTCAGGGTCGGGCTTGGGACCGGGTTATCTCTAGGGTTAGAGTTAGAGCTAGCCTAACCAGAGCTATTTAGAGCTAGGATTAGGGTTATGGTTGCAGTTTGGTTTACGCTTACTGATTAGCGTGAGTGTTGAAGTTAGAGTTAGGGTAAGGGCTAGGACTAGTGTCAGGACAGGTCTAACTAAGGTTCGAGTTAGAGCTAAGGGCTAAGCCTCGAGTTTAGAGTTCAGGTTATTGTTAAGGTTTGTGTTGGGACCAAAGCTGGGCCTAAGGCTATGTTTAGGATCACGCCTAGAAATGGGGTTAGGGTTGGGCATGTGTTATGGTAAGGTTTAAGATCGCCTTTAGGCTAAGGGAAGGGGTTAAGCGATAGTGTTGATCTTAGGTCAAAGTTTGGGCTTAGGTTAGGCTTAGGGAGAGGGCTCAGGTTAGAGCTCGGATTAGGTTTAGGTCCTCATAGAGCTTCGTTGGTTAAAAAAATAAAAATAGAGAAGTGGTTTCCCCCTGCCTCTTTCCACTTGGTAAACCTGAGTTTCTGCCTTCCACTCTCTCCCACTTCATGTAGAGCCCATCTGGCATTTTGTGGCCTAGGTGATTCAACAGCAATGTCTTCACCAGAATGGAGTGGAACACACAGTCACTCAACTTTCTTTTTTAGCAGGATGGAAGAAAGATGGCACATGCAGAACTCTAGACTCATGAAGGGATGTACACCGCGGAGCCGGGATCAGTGTACCTACTTGCTGTATGTGGATAACTACTTTCCAGGGAACTGAATAGATACAATGCCAAGGAGAATTCATTTGGCCTTTCTTGCCAGGCAGGTTTCGATGTCAGTGACACCTTGACAGGATGGGAGAAAGCCCAGATTTCCTCAACTTCTTTTTTACATAGGAGGAGAGAAGACAAAGAACATATGCAGAAGAAAACACTCCTGAAGGGGTATAGAGGGCAGGGCAAATATCCCCCTAGATCACTTGGTTGACTCTCTTACCAATGTCCGTGGAAAGGAACATATGAAATTTCCCAAAGGCCACAAAGGGCAGAATGGTTTCAACACAAGCTCTGTGGGCTGAAGGGAGAGAAACAGACATTCTCTGAAGTATGTTTCCTAGCAAGCTAGAAGAAAAATTAAATCTGCCGAAGACTAGAATCCTGGCCAGGTCTGTGTTTAGACGGTAGGGCTAGCGTGAGGGTCAGAGTTCTGGCTAGGATTAGGTTTGAAGGTTAGGATTTGGGTTCTTATTAGGGACTGGCTTATATTTAGGGCGAGTGATAGGGTTGGCCCAGGGTTAGAACGGGTGTTATGGCTAAAGATAAGATTAGGTTTAGAGTTAGGGTGAGAGTTTGGGTTAGGGTTAGGCGTAAAGTTTCAGTGGTGGATATGGTATGGTTAGGGTCAGAGTTAAGGTCAGGTTCGGCGCTAGGATTAAGCCTAGGATTAGGGTTAGGTTTACCGCAAGATGTAGGATCAGTCGTTAGTGGGAGTGTTAAGCTTAGAGTTGGGCTGAGGGCAAGGGTGAGTTTCAGGACAGATCCAATTTGGGTCAGGGTTAGAGCGAGCATCTGGCCCAGGGCTGGGCCGAGATTTGATAGTAAGGGTTATCGTTAAGGTATATTGCCTACTTCAAGTTAGGTCTCGGGCTAGGTTCAGGATCAGGCATACAAGAGAGGGTGTGGGTTGGGTATGGTATATGGAAAAGTTCTGTATCTATGTTTATAATTGTAATAGCATTGTAATCTCCAACGCTCGGGTAGGGTTAGCGATAGTGTTTGAGTTAGGTCAAGGTTTAGGCTTAGGTGTAGGGTCAGGGGATTGGGGTTGGGGATTAAGGCTCAGGTTGGAGTTAGGATTAGGGTTAAGTTTGGGGCTATAGTTACATATAACCTTTAGGGTGAGAATTAAGTTAAGGGTCAGGTTACGTTGGGGGGGGGGACGGTGTTATCTCTAGTTGAGAGAGAAGACGAGGATATCGGTTAAGCTTCGGTTTAGGATTACAAATTCATGTGAGTGTTAAAGTTAAGGGTTAGGGTGAGGGTTTAGGACTAGTGTCAGGACAGGTTTGAGTCAGAGCAAGGGTTAAAATTAGGGCTAGGCCTCGAGTAAGAGTTCAGGTTATTGTTAAGGATTGTAGTGGGGTTTAAGTTGGGTCTGATCTATTTTTAGGATCACACATAGAGACAAGGGTTAGGGTTAGGCAGGCATTTAGAATACACGTTGAAGATAGCATTTAGACTAAGGCATCTTGGCTAAGGTAGCGATATTGTTGGTCTTAGGTCAAGGTTGGGGCTTAGGTTAGGGTTCGTGTCAGGGTTAGGTATAGTACTCAGCTTAGAGTTCGGGTTAGGGGTCCGGTTTTAGGGTTAATGTTAGATATAACCTGTTGGGGTCGGTCTGAAGGTTTCGGCTAGGGCCAGTGGGACACCTTGCATTCGAACTGGGGGTAGTCCAAGAGGTCCCTTTGGGGTTAGGACTAGGCCTGGGGTTACGGCTTAGTAATATGGCTAAGGCAGAACCTAGGGCTAGCGTCAGAGTTATAGGGTTCTGGCCAGGGCCAGCGGACTCAATCAAGGATCGTCTGGTCTTACGCTGTCTTATGTGTAGTTTCCTACCCCTAGGGATTCCATGGGCCCATCTCTCCCTGAAGTCATCACGTCCTTCTGAAATCTCTCTGGAAGTGTCCCCATAGAGCCTTCGTGGTCAAAATAGAGAAGCGGTTTTCCCTTGCTTCCTTCAGATTCAGGATCAGGCATAGAGATAAGATTGGGGTTGGGGTATGGTGTAAGGTAAAAGGTAAAGTTCATTAAATGTGTTTAGCATAGCACTGTCATGCAACGCTAGGGTAGGGTTAGCGATAGTGTTGGGGCTAGGTCAAGTTCAGTTTAGGGTTTAGGCTACGGGATCAGAGCTCAGGGTCAGCCTGTAGAGTTTATGTTCCATGTATACACTGAGGGTCAGTCTTAGGGTGAGGACTAAGACTAGGGTCAGGTTAGGGTCGGACTTAGAGTCGGCTTACCTCTAGGGTTAGAGAGAAGATTAGGGTTACGGTTATGGTTGGGTTTAGGATTACTACTTAGTGTGACTGTCAAAGTGTTAGTGTTAGGGAGTCAGGACAGGTCTAATTAAGGTTCGAGTCAGAGCTGGGGTTAAGGATAGGGCTAAACCTCGAGTTAGTGATAAGGTCAGTAGTGAGTCTAAGGCTGGGCCCAAGGCTACGTTTAGGATCACGCATAGCGATAGGGTTAGGGCTGGGCATGGGTTCTGGTAAAGTTTAGTTTATATGTTTAAGATAGCATTTAGGCTAAGGGTAGGGGTAGCCATAGTGTTTGTCTTAGGTCCAGGTTTGGGCTTAGGTTAGGGTTAGTTGTGAGGGTTAGGGATAAGGGCTCCGGTTAGAGCTCTGATTAGGGTGAGGTTTAGGCCCTTTTCAGGGTCGGTCTGAGGGTTAGGGCTAGGGCCAGGAGTACATATTGCATTCGAGCTACGGGTAATCCAGGAGGTCACTTTGGGGAGAGGACTACGCCAGGGCTGTGGCTAGCGAGTGGCTAAGGGCAAGAACCTAGGCCTAGAGTAAGCGTCAGGACTTTGGCCAGACCATGTGTTAAGCCCAGTGTTACAGAATTTCCTCGATCTAGGGTTGTCTCTTCTAATGCTGCCATGTAGGTTCCTTAACCCCAGCAATTCCGTGGGGGCCATGAAGACCTCACCTCCTTCTGAAATCCTTCTGGTAGTGTCCCCATCCAGCCTTTTCGGTAAAAAAACAAGGAATTGGTTTCCCCCTGCCTCCTTCCACGCAGTAACCCTGAGTCTCTTGCCCTGCACTCTCTCCCCCTTCACCAGGAGCTCATTTGGCATTCTGTGGCCTAGGTGATTCAACACCAGGGGTCTTTACCAGAATGGAGTGAAACACGCAGTCACTCAACCTTCTTATTTAGCAGGATGGGAGAAAGACGGCACAAGCAGAACTCTAGACTCTTGAAGGGGTGCACACTGCAGAGCCGGGCTCAGTGTAGCTACCTGCTCCAAGGGTACTGTACTGTCCTGAATAGCTGGAATGCCAAGAAGCGGTCATTTGGCTTTTCGTGCCAGGCAGGTTTCAAGCAAGTGACATAAGGCAGGATAGCGAGAAACACCCATTTCCTCGACTTTCGATCGTAGCCGGAGAGAAGACAAAAACAGAGAAGGAAGAAAACAATCCTGATGAGGTGCTGAAGTCAGGGCAAATATCCCTCTAGATAAATGACTTGGGCGGGGCGAGGTGGGGGGGCGATACATGGAAAGGATCATTTGAAATTTCCAAACGGCCTCAAAGGATCTCCTGTGTGAGAACGGTTTCAAGGCAAGCTCCTTGGACCCAATGGAGGGAAACATATATTCTCTGGGCTTTGTTTGCGGTGTTCGTTTGTTGCTAGCCAGTAGTAAAAGTGAATATTGCTGAAAACTGGGATCCTGGACGGGTCTGTGTTTAGACGGCGGGGCTAGCGTGAGGGTGACAGAGTTACGGCTAGAATTAGGTTTGAGGTTGAGGATTTGGGCCCCGGTTTGGTTTTGGCTTAAATTTTAGGGTTAAGGTTTAGGTTGGCCAAGCGCTAGGGCGAGTGTGAAGGCCTAAGGATGAGATTAGGTTTAGAGATTAGGTCAGAGTTTGGGTTAGCATTAAGCCTGAAGTAAGAGTTGTTGCTAGGCTTAGCTTCCAGTTTAGAGCTAGAATTAAGGCTAGAGTTATAGGGAGGTTTAGGTGGATGGGAAGCTTTAGGATTGTTAGATAGTGTGAGTGTTGGGCTGAGGGCAAGGACTAGTTTCAGGACAGGTCCAATTCGGGTTAGGGTTAGAGGTAAGGCGTGTAGGGCCGGGACTGGGCTGAGATTTTAGAGGCAGTGCTATTGTTAAGGCAAATTGTCTAGTTGAAGGTAGGCCTAGGGCTAAATTCAGGGTCAGGCATTGAGATAGGGTGAGGGTTGCCTATGGTTTAGGGTAAAGTTCAGTGTCTGTGTTTAGGATAACACTGTCATCCGATGGTTGGGTAGGGTTAGCGATAGTGTTTGTGATATTTCCAAGTTTAGGCTTAGGTTAGGGTTTGGGATTAGAGCTCTGGTTAGAGTTAGGATTAGGGTTGGGTTTAGGTCTAATGTTGCATATAACTTTTAGGGTCAGTATTAGGTTAAGGGTAAGGTCAGGGTCGGGCTTGGGACCAGGTTATCTCTAGGGTTAGAGAGAAAATTAGGGTTATGGTTACGGTTTGGTTTAAGATCGCAGTTAGTGTGAGTGTTACAGTTAAGGTTAGGGTGAGGGCTAGGACTTGTGTCAGGTCAGGTCTAATTAAGGTACAAGTTAGAGCTTAGGGTTAAGGATAAATCTAGGCCTGGAGTTAGAGTGAAGGTTACTGTTAAAGTTAGTAGTGGGATGAGAGGTGGGTCTAATCTTTGTTTAAGATCCGGCATAGAGATAGGGTTTGGCATGGGCTTGGTTATGGTAAGGTAAGGTATGGTAAGGTGTGTATGTTTAGGATAGCCTTTAGGGTAGCCATAGTGTTTGGCTTAGGTCAAGGTTTGGGCCTAGGCTAGGGGTAGGGATAGGGCTCGAGTTTTAAGTTTCGGATCAGGGTTAGGTTCAGGGTTCATGTTTAGGTATACTCTTTTGGGTTGGTCTTAGGGTTAGATTTTGCTTTTGAGCTAGGGCTAGTCCCAGAGGTCACTTTGGGATTGGGACTAGGCCAGAGTTATGGTTAGCATATGGCTAAGGCAGCACCCAGTCCTAGAGTCAGCGTTAGGGCTCTGGCCGGGGCCCGCGTTGAAGCCCAGTGTTATGGATGGAACTCGGTCTAGGGTGGTCTGGGTCTAACCCTGTCGTGTAGGTCCCTACCCTTAGCGATGCCGTGGGCCCATCTCTCCCTGAAGGCCAAACCTCCTTCTGAAATCTTTCTGGTAGTTTCCCCACTTTAGGCTAACGTAGGCGTAGCGATAGCGTTTGTCTTAGGTCAAGGTTTGGGCTTAGGTAAGGGTTAGGTAACTTGTCCACATGGCAGGATAGAAGCAAAATGGAGCTTCGGAACATTAGACTACTGATGGGCTTGCCTACCACCGTGCCAAGATCAGTGTAGATATCTTCAGTTTGTTTTGTTGGGGTTTTTTTGTTTTGACATAAACCTGAAAAGCCGAGATTACCTTGAAGTATCCTCCCAAATAGCACTGGGAGCCAGAAGTGATTCAGCGCCAAGTGACTTTTACAGACTGGAAGAAACGCTCAGACACTCAACACATTCACTCTTACTTTGCAGGTTAGAGGGAAATGGACTCGATCAGAACATTAGATCTTGCAAGGCAAGAATCAGTGTAGGCGTATTGGGCTCTTCTACCGCTGTTGGATATTGAACTGATCATTTTAATTACTAGAGCCGTTCATATGGTATTTCATCCCAAACGGTGTTCACCGCAAGTGGCTCAGAGAGGAGTGAAGCACACATGCCACTAACTTTTCATTTACCCTGCCTTAGTAGAAAGTGATAAGCATAGAACACTAGATACTGAAGGGGCTTCCTACTGCAGTGGAAGGATCAAGGTAGACACAGCCTCTGTTCCTGTACTCTCCTGAGTTGAAATTTGCCGATGCTTAGAAATAGCATTCCGTGCCAGAGGGAGATTCAACCCAAGTGACTCTTAGCGATTGGAGAAAAATGCCCATTCAGTCAATACAGTGACACTCACTGGACCAGGTTAGAGGAAAAAGGACTCAAGCAGCAGAGCAGTAGACTTTCACTGGACTGTACACTGCAAGGCAAGAATTGGTGGAGATACCTTCTGTTTCCCTACTGCCGTTGTAGATTGAACTTAGCATTTGAAATCACCAGAAGAGTTGATTTGCTATTTTGTTCCAAACGGATTTCGACGTCCGTTGCTCTATAACAGGACTGAAACACAGAAACAACCAACTTTTCATTTACTATGCCTCCTGAACAGGATAGAAAGATAATGATACAAAAATGTCTAGATTCTTACTGGGCTGCATTAGTGCAGTGCCAGGATCACGGTAGACAACATCGGATTCTCTATTGCTAGTTTACATGGAACGGAAGAGTTGAGGTTTCTCGCATCTCCCACCCTACCATACCGTGCCAGAGCGGGATTCAGTCCAAGAAAGGCTCACAGATAGGAGAAAGCGCAAACACACTCAACACAGTCACACGTGCTTCACAGGCTAGGAGAAAAAGACTCAAGCAGTGCACTAGACTCTTGCCGTGCTCTACACTGCAAGAACCAGAATCGGTGTACACACATATATATATCTATATCTATATATATAGATATAGGTGGTTTGGTGGGGGGGAGAGTGGGGGAGGGGGAAGAGGGGTAGCGCTGGTAAAGTGGGGTTCTAGGGCGGGAGGGGGAGGGGAGGAGGAGGCAGAGGAGAGAGCGGGAAAGAGCTGAGCGAGAGAGGGGAAGGGGAAGGGGAAGATTGGAAGGGGCAGGAGGGGGAGGGGGGAGGAGGGACATGGTGAGGCCAGAGAGGTGGGTGGCAGCACTGACAACAATAAACAGTAACAAATGAAATCGGTAATATAGCAACATGATACAGTATGATACAATACAGTAGTGTTAATAAGCAGGTGATGACCAGGGCCGGGGGTAGGCTCGATTAAGGGCCGACCTGATCAAACTCAAAGTCAGGCGGCTGGTGACGCCAGAGAGGTGGGTGGCAGCACTGACGACAATAAACAGTAACAAGCGAAATTGCTAATATAGCAACATGGTACAGTAAGACACAATACAATAGTGTTAATAAGCAGGCGATGACCAGGGTAGGGGGACGACCCGACCCTACCCTATCAGACTCAAAGTCAAGCGGCTAGCGGCCCATCGAACTAAACATTTGAAACTTCATAATAATTTCATAATAACCTCATTTCATGCCAGAGAGCTGTCACCTCAAGTGACTTTTACAGAATGGAAAAAAGACACATTCAGCAGGCCAGAAAAAAACTGACTCCTCTTGCGGGCTCTACACTGCGGAGCAACAGTCAGTGGAGATAGCTTCTGTGACTGCACTGCTATTGTACCAGGGAACTGAACATTTGAACTTTCAAGACGAGCCCATTGGTTAATTAACCTTTAGTGTTAGGACAAGAGTGAGTTTAAGGATTAATGTTGGGGTTAGCTAAAAGGCTAAATTTAGGGAGACAGTACGTTTTAACACTAGGGTTAGAGCCAAGTTGGTTAGAGCGAGATTTAGGTTTCGGTTTAAGATTAGGGATCCAGTGAGGTTTACTGATAGAGGTGGGGTTGGGGTTAGAGCTAGGGCAACATTTAGGTTCATGGCTAAGGATATCGTTAGGGTTAAGGCTTAAGGCTAGGTTATGGTTCGGTTTAGGGTAACTTTTGGGATTAAACACAGAGGCTATGGCTCCTGCTGGGTTTAGGTTTAAGGTTAAGCATTAGTTTCAGTCACTACTGAGGTTAAGGTTTGGGTAAGGGTTATTGGCTACGTGTAAAGGTCAGGTCTAGGGTGAGGGTATGGGTTAAAGGCTAAGGTTAGGACTGCAATTAAACCTAGGCCTAGGGTTATGGTTAAAATTAGGGCTAGTGCTAAGAATAGAGTTAGGTTTAGGGTTCATGTTAGAGTTGGGTTTCCGGCTATTTCTGTGGTGAAGGTTCCAGTTAGGGTTAGGGTTAAGTGAGGGCTAGTGTTAAGAGTAACTGTAAGGGATAGAGTAACTGTTGGAGCTAGAGTTAAGGCCTGGTTTAGGATTATGGACGGATTCAGAGAAGCATCACTGGAAAGAGCACGGGTTTGGGAGTCAGAGGACATGGGTTCTAATCCCACATCCGCCGCTTGTCAACTGGGTGACTTTTGGACAAGTCACTTAACTTCTCTGTGCCTCAGGTACCTCATCTGTAAAATAGAGATTAAGACTGTGAGCCCCAAGTATTAATAATCTTATTATTGGAATGCAAAAGGGGTAATGGAATGGAAATGAAGGTTGTTGGAAAATATGGCCTGGGGAATAAGAATCAAGACAGAGACTGACACTGATTTCTGGGCATCAAATGATTTCTTTTATTGCCAACACCTTCTCTATCCAACCTAAACCATGACAGTACACACGGATTTCGCCAGATAGACTAAAAGGAAATGGAGTAGACTATATCGTCTCTATATGCAAACCTCGCAA